>NC_083227.1:129860824-130166194 GCF_032191835.1 Heteronotia binoei | reverse complement strand
AAGTTAAATGCCATGTAGGAACCACATGGTGGCAGACAAGCATAAAAGATCAGTGTGCATTTATGAAAAGAAATCAAAGATGAATAATCTCTAGCTTTACCTACCAGACCTCACACACTTTCTGTTATCTCTTGATCCTGCATGTATGTCCAAAATAAGTTCTAACTATTTCTTGTCATTTTGATGAAAGTTTGCATCCTGATTCTCTCTATAGCAGTAATACAACATCTTTGGTGGGGCTGCTCTGTCACCATCACTGCTTATTTAAACTATTTACTACAACCGTATTCTGTGTGAGAAGACCATCATTATATGGACTAAGTGCAGGGTCGTCTGTATGACAGGGTGAGGTTCTGATTGCTTTTTCAGGGTATCTACTATTTTAATTTTTTGCTTTATAACCAAACTAGGAATAAGGCCCATTGTGAAGAAAAATGCAGTGGGCTCTAGAAAGAGGCTCTGGGTGAGTGCCCCCACCCTTGCTGTCTTCTCATCCACCCACCCAAGTCAAGGCATTCACTCCCCCCCCTTCCCACCCACCCCCAACCATCTCTTCCTCTCAACTACCCCTGCACTTTTGACATTCACTCACCCGCAGCCTTGCTGTCTTCCCCCCCCCCCAACCCTTGGCATTCACTCACCCCTGTCTTCCTCCTGACTCTGCAGCTGAAACAGATGCTGGCTTCCCCCACCACATGTGTAGCCATGTGTCCCCATGTCTGTGGTGGCTCCAAGCCCTGAAAGAGGCTCAGCATGAAGATAAGAAAGAATAATTATGGAGGGTGTGGGTAGCATGATAACAGTCACACAGATGCTGAAGCTCAGCGTTCCTTTTGCTCACAGTGCAGCTTTGCCACCTTTTCCTGTCATATGCAGCCTTGCAGCGTTTAGCATCACTGTGTGCTTGTGATTTTATCTGGTTTTGCTTTTTGTTTTTTGGCCTGGCCTGGTTGTGTTATGGTATACCATAGAGTATGCGCCTCAAGGTGACTTTTCTGTAGGGGGAATTGATCTGAGATCAACTTTCCATCTCCTCCCCCGTCCCTGCAGCCTCTATCTACAAAAAGTACAGTCTTTCTCCACAATGTGGACCAATGCAGAAGGGAAGTGTTCTAAGCAGGGTATAATGACACAGAATCCACTCCGCAAAGCAGCCATTTTCTCTAGGCCATCTGGAGTAATTCTGAGTGATCTCCAGCCCTCACCTGGAGATTGGCAACAATGGTTCCCCAGGAGGAAGTGGCTGGTTTGGAGGGTGGAGTCTATAACATTGTAGCTGCCCAAGGCCCCACCCCTCCTCAAACCCCACCCTCTCCAGATTCCACCCCTCAAATCTCCAAGAATTTCCTAACCTGGAGTTGGCAACTGTATATCCTTCTCAACCAACCATCCACCTACCTTGATCTTCCTCTCTGACTTCAGCTTTCCATCTGCTCCCCACTTCCTGCAGGCTCTACCTAGGTTGTGGGGCTTACATCAGTCTCCTCTCCCCCTTTTGATTTGTATCACAACCCTGTGAGGTAGGGTAGGCTGAAAGTCTGTGAGTGGTCTGAAATCACCCAGTCAGCTTCCACAGCAAAAACCTGAGTCTGGCAGACCCCATTCTGAAGCCCTAATTCCTATACAGCGCTGTCTGTCATGGAGGAGGGGAGCTGCTGCTGAACGGTAGCAAGCAGCAAGGCCTAGCGTAGGTCCAGGAGGAACCTAAAAATCTCCTGGGATCGCAAGTGAACTTCAGACAATCCTTGTCTGTCCTGGGGTGAGGCTGAGGGGAAGTGGTAGAGAGGGAATGACAGAAAAGAAGTGGCAGCCATGGCCTCTGAGGGTCAGTCATAACTCTCTCAGAGCTGTTCTGCTCAAGAGTAGTTCTTGTAGAGCTTTCTCAATCCCACCTACCTCACGAAGTGTCTGTTGTGGGGAGAGGAAAGGAAAGGAGATTGTAAACTGCTCTGAGACTCCTTTGAGTAGTGAAGGGTAGGATATAAATCCAATCTCCTCCTCTTTTTCTCCTCCTTCTCCTCTGATGCAAGAACAGATTGACAAATAACCCTTACTTACAGCTTTAAGGAAGCTTTGAGGATATATCAGTAATATGGACATTTATGCTTATCTGAGAGTTAGCAGACATCATTCCCAAAGCTTTAAGGAAGCTTTGAGGATATATCAGTAATATGGACATTTATGCTTATCTGAGAGTTAGCAGACATCATTCCCTAATAAACAGGATTACCAGCTCAAGATTGAGAAATTCCTGGAGACTGGGGGGGAGGTTTGTGGGGAGGAGGACCTCAGTGACCTTTTTCTCCAGGGAAACAAATCTCTTTCACCTGGAGATCGATTGTAATCCCAGGAGATCTCCAGCCAATACCTTGAGGTTGGCATCCCTACAAATAAACTGGTTGTGCTGAGAGGTGGGCATATGAAAAAAAAGTGATGCAAAATGAAGCTCAATGTTATCTAGGCCAAAAACTTAATTATGCAACACTGTCGATTATTTAATATTGTCTAGCATTAAATATTCAAGAAAGGGAAAAAGGAGGATTTGTGTAACTACTGACCCGTCAGATTTGTCTATCATTCCAAAACTATATCGGAAAAGTTTTGGAATGATAGACAAATCAACCTGTTTGCACATTAAACATGCACTAACACTTCAGGGATTAATTAAAAGCTATGCCTTACACAAAGAATCATACTTGAATATGGGATATATTGATTAAGCTTAAAGTGTTTTATATTAAAGCCTTATTTTCTAATACAGAGATATTTAAGCCAGAAAGTGTTAGTAAGAGAGAAGACCGTGTTCCTAAACAAAAGGTCTTTATCTCAGAGAAAGTGCCAAACAAAGGGAAGCGTTTTCAAGAAAAAGTTCCATATTCCATACAGCATATTCCATACATACTTCGACAGGTGGGTCGAAGTAATAATAAACTGACCCAGGCACTTTGGAGAGATCCTAGGGCATCCCAGAATAATCCAGTGTTTCATTAGGAATGGAACTTCCAGCAGCCCACACTGGTCTTGGCTATCGTTTTGTTTTTTTTTCCCAATATATGCTAAGGTACACACTTTTTGCACCAGCACTGGCTCAGCTTTTTTGCAAGAGTTCAAGTAACCCGAGGGGAAACTGCCCAATGGAAACAGAGATAGGTTGTTCGGTCATATTTTGATAAACCAATTATAATTAATCTGTCCAATTTTGGATATGTTATCAAAATGTATATAAACGGTTGTGATTAACTTGATTCATTGAGAAACACAGGGGAAACTGGTATAGAGAGATTGTGAAGTGTTTCTCCAGGCCTGTTGATAAGCCTTATAAAAACAATTCCTGCTTCAACAGAACTCTGGCCGTGTGTTCCTTTGTTGATTGGGCGATGGAGCACACTTGGCTCACAGTTTATGTGCAGCAGAGACAAATAGCAGTCAGTCCTGGAACATTTAGAAAAATGGCTGTGATTACTACGAGCTGGCATGGGTTTCTCAAGAACGAGTAATGTCAGACTAACCTTATCTTCTTTGTTGAGAAAGTTACTACCTTGCTGGATTGGGAAATGCTGTAGACATAGTTTATATTGATTTTGATAAGGTTCCACATAGTATTCTTGTTGACAAGTTGGTAAAATGTGGTTTGGATCCTATTACTATTAGGTGGATCTGTAACTGGTTGACAGATCTCACTCAAAGAGTGCTTGTGAATCATTCCTCATCCTCTTGCAGAGGAGTGACAAGTGGACTGCCTCAAGGATCTGTCCTGGGTTCTGTTTTGTTCAATCTCTTCATAAATGATTTGGATGAAGGAACGGAGGGAATGCCTATTAAATTTGCAGATGATATGAAATTGGCAGGGGTTGCAAATACAGTAGAAGACAGAGTCAGGAGACAGGCTGATCTTGACCAGCTGGAAAACTGGTCTAAAACAAATGACATGAATTTTAACAGGGATAAATGTAAAGTTCTCCATTTAGGTAGATAAAATCCAATGCATGATTATAGGATAGGGGAGACTTGTCTTGGCAGTAGTATGTGCAAAAAGGATCTAGGGATCTTAGTGGACCATACACTGAACATGAATCAGCAGTGTGATGTGGTGGCTAAACAGGCAAATTCAGTTTGGGGCTGTATCAACAAAAGTATAGTGTCCAGATCACTTGAAGTGATGGTATCACTTTGCTCTGGTTAGACCTCACCTGGAACATTATATTCAGTTTTGGGCACCACAATTTAAGAAGGATATAGACAAGCTGCAACATGTCCAGAGGAGGGCAATGAAGATGGTGAGGGCTCTGGAGACCAAGTCCTGTGAGGAAAGATTGAAGCAGCTGGGTATGTTTAGCCTGGAGAGGAGATGACTAAGAGGTGATATAATCACTGTCTTCAAGTACTTGAAGTGCTGTCTTATAGAGAATGGTGAAGAATTGTTTTCTGTTACCCCAGAAGGTCAGACCAGAACCAACAGGTTGAAATTAAATCAAAGGAGTTCTCGGCTCAACATTAGAAAGAACTTCCTGATAGAGCAGTTCCTCAGTGGAACAGACTTCTGTGGGAGGTGGTGGGCTCTCCTTTTTTGGAGGTTTTTAAACAGAGGCTAGATGGCCATCTGACAGTAATGGTGATTCTTTGAATTAGGCAGATCATGAGAAGGAGGGCAGAAACGGTTGCATCAGTGCTTAGTTCTTGTGGCCCTTTCTTACACACCCAGGGAAATGCTGATTACCACTTTGGGGTCAGTCAGCAGTTTTTCTCCAGGCCACTTTGGCAGGGGATCCTGGAGTTTTTGCCATTTTCTGGGCATGGAGCAGAGGTCACTGTGGACATATGGGGGGGGGGGGGGAGGTATTTGTGAATTTCCTGCATTGTGCTGGGGGTTGGACTAGATGACCCTAGATGTACCTTCAAACTCTATGATTCTATGAAATAGACCATTAGGAGAGTTAAAAATAGGTTTCTGTTGACAAAGTAAATCTCTAGAAAGCCTCTTAATGAACCTATGGATATAATGTTGTATATTTTGCTCCTAGAGAGCAAAGTTATTGAAAGGAAGGAGAAGATTAATGGATTAGCTCCCTACCCCCCACAACCTACTATAATTTCTAAGCAATTTCTTGTTGAAAGCAAGTCCAAGCATTGCAGTTCAAGTCCGGTTTAAAGTAAACATAGGCTGGGTGTTCAGCGGCTAATCCTTGTAAGAGGATGAAGTGGAAAAAATCAGGAGTATAATGATGGAGTTGTCTGCTTCCTGAGATGCAAGGTTATCTTCACACTGCTGCCATCTCATAGTAGGCAAGCCTGGTGTCTAATACCTAGCATCGATTCCTCTTTGCAAGACTTTATCTGCAATATGTGTTTAATCTTTTCTTATCAGATTGGAATGATTATAAAATTAACTCCCTAATAAAGCTGTGGCTGTGTTCCATTCAACCATCGATCTGTGTTTACCTAGCGCTAAAGGCTACTCAGAGGTAGGTTTTTACTTGGCAGTTAAAACTAGCACGAATATTCAAGTACTGCAAACACAGTTCTGCCATTCATTAACCTTTACTGCAAACATAGTTGGTACAAGAAAAATATTGCTATTTTAGTATTATTTTTGGTTGGTAAAATTACCTGACACCAGTGTGTGTGTGTTGGTAATCGTTAGGAGTTGCATTCAAGTGCAATCATATCTTTAAACCACCATGTTTCATCCCCATATTACCACCTAATGTTGTTGCTTGGTCTGTACGGATGAATGAAGCTTTTTGTTTGCCTTTTATCACAATTTCTAAAGCTTCTTTGGCTGCTTTTTTTCAAAGGATGTAAGTAATAAGATTTAAAATACTAACTAAAGATGGGGGCTGCCTGCAAGGAATCTCAGGGGGCAGGGGGCTAAACAATTAGAAAATATCCCCTATTAAGTTTGGAGGTAAGGTTAAAAAGGGAGGCTTCTTCCAATCTTCATTCCACCTGCACGTCTGTTTCAGGATGCCATAAACTGTAAGGGGCTGTAGCTTGCTCGCTGCTTAATGAATCCTAGGAAGTTTGTTTTCTCCAGTCCTAGTCCTTCAGTTCCAGCTGATAGCCACTTGACTATGAGCTTCAGTATTTGAAAGAACAAACAAAGGGCCTGTGAGGAATTGCAGCAGAGGTAAATTGGCCACTCTAGACAACAAGAAAAGTCCCAGTGGAATGCTGGCCTGGAAGAGCACCACTTCTGGCTCCCCCACCAGGGCTGCCCCAATCAAGCGTTATATATGGTGGCCCTGGGCAAATCTTACATAAAGTAGCCTTTATAGCCCCAGGCAAGACTCACATGCAGTGGCCTCAGGTGAGAGTCATGCATAGTGGTCCTGGGCAAGTTGCCCACAGCTGCTACCACAAGGAAGTCCTACCTCCATGGAGGAAAAGAACCCTTTTCTCGAGCTATTTTAGCTTTCCAATTTCCCCTGAATTACAGAGAGAAGGGCAGAGAATAAACAGTTTGGAAATTTCCTCTATACACCATAATATGCACTCTGATCTCCACCTCCAGGATTGTATAAGATTCATCAGGTCCTCACTTCTGTTAGTTTCCTTTAACCAATGCTCAACTGTTCTCAACAGGTGGATCCACACATTAATGGATATGACTCATGGAGCATGGTCAGGTCTCATTAGGCCATTTTGGGAAGTTTTTTACATGTCTATGTTATACATTTACTACATCTCTTGGGGCTTCTCCCTGAATATACAGAGTACATGACTTGGATTTGCTTCATTTGTGATTGGCAACCACCCGCTTTGGTATTTGGTACAAGTACAATAACAATGAATGAAAATTATGGTCAGGGATACAGGAATTCTTCTTTTTGGATCAGATTGTGTCATGTTTACTGGTTGCCCTGATTAAGGTCCCTCATGATTTGCACAAAGTATCTCTTTCCAGGTCAATAGTTTCTGTGTTTAACAAGACATTGCTCTTATAACCACCCTATATGCCTTGTTCACAGGGCCGGTGCCAGGCTTTTTGGCACCCTAGATGAGGCTACCTACTTGTGCCCCGCCCCCAGCATGGCTGCCAAGCACTCCTCAGTGCACCTGTCCTCCTCCCCACCCCCTGCCGGCCCAGAGTTCAAGTCCTGCAAATTAAAAATAACCTTTTTTCAGCAGCACCACCACAGTGTTTATTCTCTCACCCAGTGTGTTTCAGCTTCCTCCCCTTGCACATGGGCTTCCTCTGAATGTGTGCCTTCAGCTCCTGTGACAGCGATTCCATTGTTGCAGTCACCCCCATGTCAGAATTCCAGAATTTATTCCTGCTGCTGCCACTTTCAAGGGTGGACCTAGCGTGCACCACAGGGATCACTTCCCCACTCAGCTCCCTCTTGCCCAAACTCCACCTGCCCTAGGCACAGCCCCCAATCTCCAGGAATTTCCTAAATTGGAAACAAAACTAAACCTAAATGAATGGGGATAGGATTGCTGCCTAAAATGCCTCCGTTTGAACATTTTAAGTTCTGAGCCTTCCACTTTTCATTTTGCAATGTCAGCCTTCAATGCCTAATTTTGGCATATTTTTTCCTTGTTGCTCCATTGGTTGCTAATGAAATATTCTCAGGCAAGCCAGCAGCCCTTTTGCCCTTTTGCATGGCCATTTTGGACAATGAGCCGCATGAGCAGAAAAGTCCAACTTGGCTTACCCTTGCTCTCCAGCAAAGTGCAAAGAGCGCCCAGCCCAACCAAGGGACAGGTGCATTCCAAGGGCTCCCCTAACTCTCCCTTTCACCATTGCAAGGGAGCCAGCAGCTGCTGAAGTGGCGAAAGGGGTGCAGGGCGGAGAAGGCAGTGGCTGCCTTGATTTCCTTCACACAACGCATAAAAGGAATATTCTGACACAGTTCCAAACCTCATAACCAGCCACCTGTCCCAGCAGCCACTGCTGAGAAAGTGGTGGCTGGGTGGGGAAGAACTTTCAGGAGTCACTGCAGCCCGAGGCTGAGGGCAAAGCTGGGTGTGCACTCCATCCCCTCTGGGACGGAGTGGGCAGCAGGAGCACTGTCCATGGCGGGGGAGGTGGCCATCCATGGGGTTGGGTGGCCGCAGCAGGAGCAAAGGCAGGCACTGCACTGAGTCTTGATGGTAGGTCACCCACTGCATGTGGAGGGGTTCCCACCACCCCTGTGGCCAGATGGCACCCTAGGCAATGGCCTACCTGGCCAACTTCCGAGCACTGGTTATGTTTTGTGGAAGGTGTAGATAGGCTGCTTCATGGCGTGGGCAACCCTCAAAACATTTAGCACTTGTGACATTCTGTACATTCTAAGCCAGGCTTGGCATACAAAATGGAGACTGACAGCACCTTAGTCAAGTTGCCCCAGCTCCAAACATGCTGTGACCCCTAGGCCCAGCACATGCCAGCACTGCGCAACTGAAGATAAGTATGCATAAACCTCTTTGTCTCTGGCTAAGGTGGCCCTGGAGCAAACGGACACCTGGCTAATCCCAGCATTCCTCCAACATCCATGGAATGCACCAACTTGGGAAAAGTCCCTTTTATTATGAATTCTCTTCCAGCTCTGCAGCCGTTGTCTTCTGTCAATAATACCTCTGGGTGTATCTATATTTATATTTCCTGGTAACACCCTGTCTCCAGCTCTTGACCCTCTTACTCCATCCCAGATATTAATTGCTTTCCTGCTCCTATTCAGATAATATCATCACCTTGCCACTCTCAATTCTTCTTGCCCTACTTTTTCAGACTTCCACCCTCAAATTCTGTTTGGGTACCCTCCACAGTAGAGTGCTTACCATACTGCTGTTCTTCTCCATGGACTTCAGCCCTCCAGAACAGGTAAATATGATCTCTCCTCCCCATCTCATCCCCTATACACTCTGTAACTACTATTTTTCTGCTATTCTTTGTGTGTGTGTTAGCTTAAATTCTGCTTGTTTTTAAACATATTTTATTCTATTCCAATAAAATTCCTTCTTCTTAATTACAATTGGTTTGGTCATTTCAAAATATATCTCTCTGAACTAGTACTGGTATACACTTGCTCCTAAATAACTCTACCTAGGTCTGCCTCCACTAATTCCCACATAAAAAGAGGAGACCCCCCCCACATTTCTAGTAACAATCTTTCTTCAGCACAATGGCAATTTTATCCCATTATAAAAGCCGCATTCAACAACATAGTAAAGGTTAAAGAATGTCTGCACAATGCACATAAAAAAATATAAAGTTTGCACATATAGGAGGCAGCAGGTGTCCATTGGCACACACTGCCCCACCTCTGGCTGAGGTTTGGCATAATTTATGAAAGATCTTACATGCATACAAATTGTACATTTTTGATTAAAGGCAAAGGTAGTGCCCTGTGCAAGCACCAGTCGTTTTTGACTCTGGGGTGACGTTGCTTTCACAATGTTATCTGTATAACTGAGAGTTCTGCAGAAGTAAGTTCCTTTATCATGCTGATAGAACTTATGTGCATACGTATTATATATATCTACATATCTTCTTGTATTTTTCAAGTTCATAATTTGTTAATGGCATCCCATTCTTGTTGGGATGATTCAGGGTCCTAGGCGTGTACCACCAAAAGCCAGCAAGGGCTTGTCTTGGATGTGACCAGAGGAGGTGCAGACCTAGGTAGGGGTGCCAGTCCTCTCCCATGCTGCTAAAGTCTGGAAGCAAGTCTCCCAACTGAGGTGGCTTGGCTGGAAAACTAGTTTTGCTGCTTGTCTTCCCTGTATTTAATATGCATAATAAAATTTCTGTGAGTTTCAAATTTTACAGTTTTAATAAGAATGTTGGAACTAATGTAATATAACTGGCAATGTGATTGAGTTATAACCTGGAAACTACTAATAAAAATTCTTGTTCTGGCCATGAGCTCTTTGATCTACATAGCCTAAAGGGCCTCCAAACTTTAAAAAACATCTAGAACATGGGAGCACAGTGCCACAAGAACTTTTGGTCTTAGAAGTTCAGATGCAGGGGAAACAAATGCTTTCTGTGTTCCCATGCTTTTGCTCAAAGGTATCATCTACATGGGAAACAGCTAAACAGCCCAGATGCACCATAGATGCATGGATCAACATCCACTCTGAATTTTCTGAAATCCCTCTCACTTTCTCGGTTTTGCAAAATAAATCATCAAAGCTATTTAGATTTCTTTTATAACTGTCATTCCTAGATCTTTATAGTCAAGCCAAGAAGGACCATTTTTCTCATCTCTCAGATGCCATGAACATATCTGTGTCAATCATAACACCTACCACAGGTGCACTTTTCATATGACAAGCACTTGTCATAGCACAATATACACCAGTAGGGTTTTGCCCCAGAACAGCACCAATCCAGCTCAAAGTTCAACAATAATACTCAGTCTCAAAGACCAATGGTAGAAGAGGTCCCAATATCAGACCAATAGCAGTTCTTCTCTGTAGGGACTCAGGTAAATTCACATGAGTAAGAGAGACTCCCTAAGCTTGCTGTTCTTAGTAAATGGGTTCCACTAAGTATTGATAACATTGAAGAAAATCCAATATTGTATTATAGGTTGTTTATGGTTAAAAATGATAAAAATGTCAATTTTTTTAAAAAGGAAATGGCTTCCATCCAAAATCATCTCTCATTCCCCAGAAACACGGTGACACTGGACCCTTCAAGATAGGCAGAGTATGATTTCTCGTTGCTTTCCTTCTCCTATTTAACCTTTCATATCCTCTTTTCAGCTCCTCTTCTTTTATCTTTTCTATTGCCAACCGGGTTGTCTTATTACAGCTGGTTCCTTTCCATTGCATCCTGGTCAGGATCCTGGTCCCAGTTATCTCAGACTCCATCCCTGTCTGTATCACTACACCTTCAAGTCTCATTTCAGGCAGCCCATCACCTTTTTTCTCTCTCAGGATTTGTTTCTCCAGAGAACCCAAGAGAGGAGAACAGAATTAGGATCTCACAATAACTTTGATTGAGAACTTATCTCAAAATGACACAACTACATAATGGGATTAGGTAAAACTGATTGTTTTATTTGGTTTCTGTAAAACAGCTTCCAACTATTTTTGTTTTTATTGCTGATTTCTCTATTTTTGTCTGTACCTTTTTACAACAATAAAGATACTTGCTGCTTAAGTGCTTTGTTTTCTGTCCTTCTCTTATTGCCCAGGAAATTGCTGTATCCAAAAACAGGAGTGGTGTTTACAACAGACAGAAAGGATTCCAAATAGTTCCAGATCCTGTGGGCAGATCGTACGCATATAGGGCATGCCCTGACACATGTAGACTCACACAAGAACTGACTTGGGTTACATTAAGCAGACTTCTATCTCTTAACCTAAACATCTCATCAGCATTGTAATATGGGAATAGTAATGACTTTCATTACAAAATTGCCATTAAGATTACTGGGACAATCTTGGATGCACTTTGAATGCTGAGAAAGTCAACTAATACATGGTCTGTCTCTTGAATCTTGTTATCTATGGTTCTAGAAGTGCCTCTGCCCTTGGAAGACAGTAACAACTACTATTGATCTGATTGGATTGCAGTTGAACAATACAGTAGAAAAATAAATATGGTTTTAATTGTGCCATCAGCAGTACCACAAAAGGGGAAAAAGCAGATTAAAGCAATCTACTGCATTTTGATACCCCCACACTCTACACTGAAGCAATAAAGCTGAGTAAATATGCACAGATCCAAAATCCAGCATGGATTTTTTTTTTAAATAAACAAGTGTGCTATAGAATAGATAACTGCAAATCAGGTTGGAAGATAACACTTGAAAAAAACCACTCATGGAAAACATTATCCCCATGACTACTGGTGTCTCCTCCCAGCTGCCTCCTCATTGGTTTCCCTCTCCTCTCCGACTCCAGAGCTCGCTTTATTTCTCTGTTTCTCAGCAGTGGCTCTTCAGTGTGGTGACTTCAGTTCCCAGTGGGGAATGTCAGTCAATCAGTTTGCTTCAGAAGGCTGAATGAATTGAATAGACTTTATACGTAGTTTAAGTAAGAGAGATGATACACTTCTGATCCCTTTGGACACAAAATATAAGTCTCTTGGTTTTTGCCAGTACTTAGTATGAAAAAGAAAAGAAGACCATTCAAAACAAGGGAGTGGAAATGTTATTTGAAATTTCCAAAAGGTAAGATGTTGGAATATTCATAATAAGATTATTGTTTTTTATTTTATTTTATTTATGTGCCTTGTGGACAGCTGCTGGGATCCAGTTCCTCTCCCTAAGTGCAAGCAGAAGGTGCTTCTACCTGTGCATAGGGGAAAGGACATTTCCTTTTATTGGAAGAGCCTTGCATCTCATGGCATGCCACTCTGGAGGACTGTGTGCTGACTTTGGCGTGCTGTGAAGGGGTACTGCTGGAAGGGGGAGCTGAAAACCCCCATGTATGAACATAACATTGTATGCTTCTTTGGATCCCAGCCACCCTCAATAGCATGAATGTATATTTCAAAGTATCAGTTTCTCTGGATTGTTTAGGAAACAAGTAGGAATGGATAGCAATAGAGAATTTATTATCCAAATTTGATGTTCTATGAAGATGTCTTTTGCCGGTGGTCTTACCAAGGATTCTTCAGCATCTCTGTGAATGAAAACTATAGGCTGAATCAATTTGTGGTGCAATTGTAATTATTCCCCCCCCCCCCCCCCCGCTGAGTGGTTGTTTATGGAAATGAAACATTTATGAACGTATTATTTTTAAGGGAAAAAATTAGTCATGCAGTATGACAGATAAATTTTATAAGTAAACACAATAGAAAAATACATTGTCAACATAAATTGGACTTGGAATAATTACATTGATCATTTTTACAAGTATGATCTATACTAGAATGCAGATGGTTCTAGTTGTATAGTACAATGGCATAGGTATAGGAGAAAGATGGGGGGAGTTGGTGCCACTGACCTACAAGAAGGCTTTTGCCATCCCCAAAATCCTTGGGCACCTTTGCATTTTGTTTTGTGGCAGTCATATCTCTTTAGCATTAAGAACACTCAGAACAACTGTAGCTTTTTTACAATAATAGTTAACTTCTATTGAGTTCTTTGGAGCCAGGATTTCAAAATTGCAAACTCCAAACTTACTGATGTTCTATTCCAAGGCTAAAAATATTTTTGATTGCAACTTTCGGACACAGGAAATCCTGCCTGTTTAGATCACATTTCCCCCCCACATTTCATATTTCAAAGTACAAGAAAGAAAGACAAAATTCATGTAGCAAGAGAGACAGCTGCTAGAAATATAAGGAAAAAAATGCTTCCTAAGGGGAAGAAACTGGAAGTAATAGCAACCTCTGTTTCACTGCCGGCAAAATTACTGAAACCAGGAGGGTCTGTCTACATGAAATCTACTATAATAAACAACTTTAATGAAGGAAAACACACTGTTCAAAACATTTCATATATCTTCTGGACTGATTTGTTTCATAAAATCATGCCCTAAACAGCTGCATTTATTTTGATGAGATGTAAATGTTCAGAAATGTATATTGGACAGTGGCCTCACTATTTTAAACTTATCTTTAATAAAACTACTTTGTTTATAGATAAATATGAACACATGAAGCTGCTTTATACTGAATCAGACCCTTGGTCCATCAAGGTCAGTATTATCTATTTGGACTGACAGTGGCTCTCCAGGGTGCTAGGCAGAGGTCTTTCACATCACCTACTGCCAGATCCTTTGAATTGGAGATGCCAGGGGCTGAGCCTGAGACCTTCTGCATGCCAAGCAGATGCTCTACAACTGAGCCACAGCCCCTCCCCTAATATAGATAAATAGTTGTTACATTTGCCAGCTCTTGCAGAAACCCCCAACAAAGGCATTGTCTACTTGCATATTTGAACTGAGTTACTTATTTTAAATGTACAGTTGCCTTGATGCAGAGCACTGAGCATTGGTTATGTTTAACCCGTGGTGAGTGATAACTACATAATATAAAATATGGGCTCAGGTGCAAAGTAGGATAAGAATGCTTCCATTCATGAAACAGATTTCCTTCTTTTTCTCTCTCTTGCATCTACCTCCATGCACATGTGCACTCATCATGGGGGGGGGAGTCCTCCAAAAGTTTAAGGGACTCTCCAGAGTGTTGTCAGGGGCAAGTGAGAAGCTGCAATGAACTCTTCTCTATTTGTGTAAAGGAGAGGGGAGTGGATCTAAACAGTTGAAAAATAGAGTCATATAGAAGAACCCAAACTATTACAATCCCCTGGTATGATAAATCTTAGGCTACGATCACACACACTAAATAATGCACTTTCGATCCACTTTCTATGCACTTTCCTACTGGATTTTACTGTGTGAATTGGAAGTAGATTGAAAGTGCATTATTTAGTGTGTGTGAGATCACCGCAGCTTTACATTTTGAGCAATGAAAACGTGTGGGAGTGCTTAACTTTTTCTCTGTTCTTCAATCCAAGTTGCCCTTCCCCAAAGTTCTCCCCATGGATTTGTAAATGGGAGAAGTGGCAAGTAGGTAAATATTTATACTCCTCCCCTGCAGATTTTCCACTTGCACCCTCTTGAAGTTGCAGTTCCATGGGGAAAGAAATCATTTATTATGTGCATAGGTGTAAAAAGTATTCCCTGGAAACAGTGTATGGAGAAGTATCACTAGCTGTTCTAGTGTTTTATTTTCACTAAATTTCAAAATGAATTTGCACTGTAATAGGAGATAAGTATGTTATTGTAGAAGTGGAAATGAAACATGTAGGTAAAACTACACCTGGGGCCAGACACAACAGAGGAAAGCCTTGTCTGCATAGCACAGACGACTAAGAGCCATTCACTCCTGCATATTCACTATCCATTGACTGTGCCATGGAGTGATCACTTGCATGTTTGAACAAGCCGTTTACAATATTCATATTGCCCATTTCACTTTTCAGTGAAATTTATTCATATTTTCAGCTGCAACATGTTTAATGTTGAACTATTTAAATGATCCAAGCTGTTGGCAACAATTAACAACACAGGAAGTACACAGGGTTATCAATGGGTTTGCAATATGGCTGGGATTATGGAATACAACAGTTATAGGAAGCAGTTGCCATAAATTGCAGCGGTTGCAATGACTAAAAAAAAGGCTGCTTGCACATGTCTTATTGTTACATCTTGAAAAATATCTTAAAAGTAGGTCCAGTCAGAATATGTTGTTTTGTATTTTTGATATGTGCCATGTCATTAACAAGACCACCATCTAGTTGAGTAAGGAAAGAAAATTACAAAGCATCATAGCCCTTCCTGACCCACCAAGACTTTGTTTGCAGGTTATATCTTACTCACAGACAAATTTCAATGTATTGAAGGGAATGTCTCACAAGTAATAAAAGTCGCTGTGTTACACTGTACCCAAGCACTCAGTGCCTCAAAACACACTTTCCCATGACACAGAATGTTTCTTTTGAGATTCACTTCTCTCCCTTTGCATACTGAATAACTCACACAGTTCTGCTCATTTATAAAGCTGTGTTTTTTGTTTTAAATTTGAAACAACAAAAAATATGCTTGAACCAAGGATATTAGAGAACTTCCATAAACTTTAAAGAAAAATGTTGAATATTAATAATTTCTAACATTGTTTGCATCTGGGGTATTTTTATACCCCTAGAACATATTTCTCTGTTGTGAGATAACTATTCTCTAGACTATCAGTAATGAAGTTAGTCTGAAGAAGACAGAAGTTCTCCACCAGCCTGCACCCCAGGAAGATTATCACCCTCCCTGCATCACTGTGGATGAATCAATTCTGAAGACAGTCCAGCAGTTCAACTACCTGGGGTGCATCATCTCCTCAGATGCCAAGATCGACAAGGAGATTGACAACAGGCTGGCAAAGGCAAATCGTGCATTTGGCCGACTGCACAAAAGAGTGTGGAGCAACAAGCATCTGAAAAAAGGCACAAAGATCAATGTTTACAAAGCGGTTGTGATGACAACCCTCATCTACGGCTCCGAATCGTGGGTTTTATACCGTCATCACCTGCGACTCCTTGAGCGCTTTCATCAGCGCTGCCTTCACACCATCCTCAACATCCACTGGAGTGACTTTGTGACCAACACTGAAGTCCTCAAGAGGGCGGAGGTTACCAGCATCGAGGCACTGCTGTTGAAGACGCAGCTGCGCTGGGCAGAGCATATTTCTAGGATGGAAAACCACCGCCTTCCCAAGATTGCTCTGTATGGCGAACTTTCCACCGGCCATCGAAATAGAGGGGCACCAAAGAAGAGGTACAAGGACTCCTTGAAGAAATCCCTTGGCACCTGTCGCATCAACCATCACCAGTGGTCTGACCTAGCCTCAGATCGCAAAGCATGGAGGCACACCATCCACCAGGCTGTCTCTTCCTTTGAGAACGCACGCATAGCTGGTCTTGAGGACAAAAGGAGATTGAGGAAGAATCGCACTGCTACAGCACCAACCCCAAATCAGACTTTTCCCTGCAGCCACTGTGGCCGGATCTGCCTGTCCCGCATTGGTCTTGTCAGCCACCAGCGAGCCTGCAGCAGAAGTGGACTACTGCACCCTTCTTAAATCTTCGTTCGCAAAGTCAAGCCGAGAGAGAGAGAGAGAGAGATCAGTAATGATCATCAGATTGTTGGAAGGGGTTGTATCTTTTAACAGCACTTAAAATGCTTCTCTGCATTAGTGTTTTCTGTTTTAAAAGATACTCATGGGGTATGTTTGTACTCCAATATGGACTAGGGTTAAAAAAATCCCAAAGTCAGAAACCAGCGGATTTCTGGGGTTCTTTTGTACCCAGATGTTTTTGTTTGTTTGTCTGGTTGGTTGATTATGGAAAGTAACCTGAAAGTTGTAAGTGGCTGTACTTTGGAAGCATTGTCATCTATACTTCTTATCTAAATGACAAGCAGGGAATCCACAAGGACTTGTGGAAGGCATCTCACATTCTCCTCCCACATTATTTCACCTTTCTCTTCCCTGCAAGCCTGTATGCTTTTTCCTCTTTTCCTGCTACCTTCTCTCCTTTCCACCCACCAGCCAACCTACCTTTATCTGCCCCTATGTTTTCAGCTTCCCCTCCTTTCTTTCCTCTGGCAGCCTCTACCTGAGAAAACAATGGCTTAGTTACACAGTGATGCCCCCTATGCCAGGTGCATTTGCACACTGGAGAACCTGCTGTATTCTCTGTTTCTCCTTCCCTGAACTCTTCCCTATTTCCTTCCTTCTGACAACCCACATATCCTCATCTTTCCCTGCTTCTTTCTCACCGTGCCCTGTAGTGAACAATCTACTTTTTATCTGCCCCTCCCCCCTTTCAGGTATATCTATTGCTTTGTTTTTATGCCACCTTTCTCTACAATGGGACCTAAAACACCTTACATCCTTCTCCCTTGCTCCATTTTATCTTCACAACATCTCTGTGTGACTGAGGTAAGTTAGGCTGAGATTATGTAAGTGGCCCAAGTTTACCTCAGTGGACCGACAAAGCAGAGTAGGGATTCAAACCTAGGCATTCCAGATCCTAGTATGTTGCCAGACACCCCAGCTGGCTGGCAGGTGGAGCCCCACCCCCAAACAGGGATGTTGTAGCATGACATCCCTGATGCAATGATGTCACTTGGAAGTGACCTCACTGCATTGCTTTGGGCAAACTCTAATTTTGTAGTAAAAAAAAAAATAGAGCACTGTGTGCAGTTATAGGAATGTCACACGACTCAGGGTTAAGGATCTCGCACCAGTCTGTCCGTGTCTGTGTGACAGTGGTTGCGTTGCTTTATTTTTATACATTATTCTTTACACAATCATTTACTAACAACGTGCAAAATAAGGAGACCGATGTTCACCTTAGCTTGTTACCCCAAATGTGTATTCCAGGAAGGAGGTGAAAGGGCAGCACATTCTGAGGCCCTCAGCATTCTTGCATAGGGCAAAGTACATGAAGGCTTAAGCCTGCCTTCTAAGTCTATAGATGAAGTCAGATCAAGGTTGGCCAGGCCATTGACCCTTCCTTCATCCCATTCTTTTCTGTTTTTAAGAGGTATCAAAAACATTCTGACCCCTCACCACCACTCTCTGGAATCGATTGTATAAAAGGGGTGTATTGTTCCAATTGCTTTGCTAATACATATGCATGATTGGCTTGCAAGATATATTCTTCTCCTGACGGTTTACATATTCTTGTAAACAAGACACATAAGGAAGGCAAGCATTGTACAAAGCAACACATCGCTACAGCTAGTCCTAACATTCCCAAACCCCACTAACACAAAGTGCCCAGCCATCCTGTAGGCAGCCAGGACCATAGTGCTTCCCACCAGGATGGTAGAATGTCCTTATGAATGGAAGCAGCCAACTGCCGTAGGTTATCGAGCTGATGGTTTATTCTTTGAGAATTGTCAGTGATATTGAAGCAGCACATATTTTGCAATGATTCACATCCTTGGTGGTGGAGGAGGAGCAGATAGTTTATAGCTGCACAGTTGTCTAAAACAGCATGCCACAGCTCCACCTGTTCTGTATTCAAGGCAGCCAAGGCAATGGAGGTAGAATTAATAGTTTTTGCTAAGCTGCAAGCAATTTTACTTAATGTTCTGTGATTAATAACAGCTAAGGCTGGCACCCCAATGAGTGAAGCAGCAAAAAACACATATTCAGCTTGAGATAATAATGCCATATCAGAAGAATCACAGGTAGAGTCTAAGGGGACAGTTTCTCTGCTAATGCGTGAGGCAGAGGGTTCAATAAGCCAGGATCTTTGAGGCAACACCACAGCAAGGCGACTTAAACAACATACAGAAAAGAGATATATTAGCAGGAATGTAACTAAAAGTAACTAAAACTAAAACTAAAAACAGCTGCGGCATGCTGTTTTAGACAACTGTGCAGCCATAATTACTGGTTACATTAATTGTTGCATTACATTTCCACAAAGGGGCACCGGTTTGCAGGCAACTGTGCAATGGCTTATGGTGAGAGCAATTTACCATCTGTGCACAAGTAAGATTTCCATGGTTAGCCACATATGGGGTAGATAGAGTTAAGGCATCCACTGGAAGCTTATAGGTGGGAATGCCCTAGTTGGGTAAAGTTGCATAAGAGATTTGGGATTCATTTAAACATTTACCAAGAGCTGTATCAGTTCCTGGAGCCTTGCAAACAGGAATTAGACAGGTTCCTAATAACATATGTAAATCAGTGTGTTGTGTCAAACAAAAATGTGAAACATTGTTAATGTTAGCTAAGCGTTCCCAAATATTAAACTGAAGACGATCTCCAAAACTAATAGCCTTGACAGGAGACAAAATACATAAACACAAACAACAAATAGTCAAGGAGTTCATTGTTAGCTGTGCAAATACAGCAGCCACTAAATTCTCTGGAGATGGCTCTCGCCCAGCCTCTTCCAACGTTTGTTGAGCTGGATTAGTTAGATGCTTCACATCCCTCCATGTGACATCACGAGCTGTCTGGGTGTGTGGGCGTCGCACCATCTCCCATGTGAGACTGAGATTGAAATTGGGAATCGGATTTGGGAGACCCTGATGCCACGCCATCTTTAGCTGGGCGAGCACAACGTGCCAGAACCCTCAAAGGACCTGTAAGAGAGAACACAGCAGCATGCCGGCACCCCCAGTTAATAAGGGGAACTGGACCATGCCAAGTTAATAAGACCAAATTCAATTGTTCCTGAACCCGCATTTGGGTAGGAACCTTCATTTTCACTCCTTTTAATTGTTTTTGAAGAGTGGTTTTCAATGCCTGATTAGCATGTTCCACAATAGCTTGACCTGTGGAATTATATGCAATGCTATGCTGGATTTGAATGTTCCATTGTGCACAAAAATCAACAAATTCAGAAAAACTATATGCTGAGGCATTATCAGTTTTCAACAGTTGCAGTCAACCCATTACCGCAAAGGCAGAAATAAGGTGAGCCATGACGTTTTGTGGCTTCACCACAGTGAGCAGTAGCCCAAAGATATCCAGAGTATGTGTCTACACAAACATTCACACAGTACCAGGGTTTCAAGGAAACTATATGGGTAACATCCATTTGCCAGAGCTTGTTAGGGAACACTTTCCCTATGAAGAAAGGTTAAAACACTTGGGGCTCTTTGGCTTGGAAAAACATTGACTGCGGGGTGACATGATAAGAGGTTTACAAGATTATGCATGGGATGCAGAAAGTAGAGAAAGAAGTACTTTTCTCCCTTTCTCACAATACAAAAACTTGTGGGCATTCAATGAAATTGCTGAGCAGTCAGGGTAAAACAGATAAAAGGAAGTACTTCTTCACCCAAAGGTGATTAACATGTGGAATTCACTGCAGCTACAAGCATAGCCAAGGTGGTGGCAGCTGCAAGCATAGCCAGCCCCAAGAGGGGACTGGATAAAAACATGGAGCAAAGGTCCATCAGTTACTATTAACCACAGTGTATATGTGTGTGTGTGTGTACATAGAAGACAACATTGGATTTATATTCCGCCCTCCACTCAAGAGTCTCAGAGCGGCTCACGATCTCCTTTATCTCCCTCCCCCACAACAGACACCCTGTGAGGTGGGTAGGGCTGAGAGGATTCCCATAGCAGCTGCCCTTTCAAGAACAACTTCTGCCAGAGCTATGGCTGACCCAAGGCCATTCCATCAGGGGCAAGTGGAGGAGTGGGGAATCAAACCTGGCTCTCCCAGATAAGAGTCCACACACAACTACTACACCAAACGAACACATATATTGGTCACTGTATGTCACAGAGTGCTGGACTGGATGGACCATTGACCTGAGAACTGTTTGACAAATGCTTTGGCATTCTGGTGAAAATAACTATGACTGAGAAAGGAAAAGTAGATAGAAAAGTAACACCTTCTAAAGCTTATCAGCATGCATCACCCTGAGCAATCAAGCCAGGAAGATTAGAATGGCTTCCACTATGAGCAACAGAAAAAAGTACTGTGCAGCAAGAAATTAAAAACTGCAAGATTAAAAAAATTGCTAATCAAATTTGAGGGTCAATTTGGAGAGTGATACATGCACCAGGAAGTTGATGAATCAAATTTAATTCATATAAGGTGTCAACTATTAAGTTGAAAGACCTTTGTAAATAGTTTTTCTAGCAGCAATTTCAGCCTGCTGTACTGAGTGCTGTTGCAAAGTAAAGTGTGTCTTTTACACTTTCCCCCCAGCAATCTGGGTACTCATTTGACCAAGCTAGGAAGGAGGGAAGGCTGAGTAACCTTGAGGCAGCTACTTGAATCTAGTTTCCGCCAGGATCAAACTCAGGCCATGAGCAGAACTCAAGACTGCAGTACTGCAGCTTTAACACTCTGCACCACGGGGCTCTTCCTGAATCCAAATTAGCATTTTCCTTGGCCAATTTCATCTTCAATTCTCCTGCTGCATCAGGATTATCAACCTGTCTTCTGATTGCTGCCTGAAGACGGTTGATAAAGTCTAAATAGGACTCTTGTGGCTTTTGACAGACAGTTGCAAAACGATGGGCTGGTTTCCCTTCTGTAGGTACTTTGGCAAGGGTCTGTAAAGCACATTTAGATACAACAGCAAGGGTTGCAACAGGGAGCACAGCTTGTGCTTCAATAGTACTGAACTGTCCAGATCCATATAGTTGTTCAACGGTATAAGTCCCATTGGAGCCACGCCCTTGAACATCAGCCAAATTACAATATTCACTGTCCCATACCACATACTGTCCAGGAGTTAACATCATCCCCACCATATTTTTCCAATCTTGAGAAATCACAGTGTATCCATTAGAGAGCCCTTCTAAAAGACTCTGCACATCGGTTCCCCTTATGCCCATATCTCTGATAGCCTTTTGAATTTCACTCAAAACATAGTGGGGCAACACAGTATAGTTAACAACCTGTTGTCTATTCTCATTCTGTGCATATGTTACTGGGCATACCGATAAAAGGTCAGGCAACTCTTCCCCTGTCAAATGTTCAGGGCAAATAGACAACATTTCTGCCAATTCTGGGACATTTTCCAATTTAGCCTCATCAAGTTCCTTCTCCAAAACTTCACAGACCATGCATCCCGGGGCGTTAGTTAGTGGGCCCATGGCTGGATCCATTGGTGGACGAGGAGGAGGAGGAAGAGGAGGAACAGGGGGCACAAGTTGGACACCAGTGCATTTTAGGGGACAATCTTTGGAGAGCTGGCTTGTGTTAGAAACGGGCATAAATTTCTCTACTGCATACCTGCATTTATGCCAGGCTTGAAGTAGTTTGACAGAAGCTCGGGGCTCTGTATGAAGGGTCTTCCCTATCTTCTCCCAGTCCCGAAGTTTAAGAGAATCTCCCTCCGAGTACCAGGAGCATTGTTTACCGATCTCTTGTAAGAGAGTCTTAAGTTGCCCAGAAGTCACAGACCTGCCGTACTTCTGAATGAGGAACCGCAGCTCCTCCAAATGTTTCTGCTGGGTTTGCGAGAACTGTCCTCCCATACTCACCAATGAAGGGGTCATTTAGAATGATGGAGTGCACTCAAGGGGCCTATGCCAGGCATTGATGAGAGGGGTCCCTGTTTGCTGCGCCACTTTAAGGAATGTCACATGACTCAGGGTTGAGGATCTCGCACCAGTCTGTCCGTGTCTGTGGGACAGTGGTTGCATTGCTTTATTTTTATACATTATTCTTTACACAATCATTTACTAACAACGTGCAGAATAAGGAGACCGATGTTTACCTTAGTTTGTTACCCCAAATATTTATTCCAGGAAGGAGGTGAAAGGGCAGCACATTCCAAGGCCCTCAGCATTCTTGCTTAGGACAAAGTACATGAAGGCTTAAGCCTGCCTTCTAAGTCTATAGATGAAGTCGGATCAAGGTTGGCCAGGCCGTTGACCCTTCCTTCATGCAGTGTCGGTGATGTGATAAAATCACTTGGCACCACAATGTCAGACCTGCCATGGTATGCTCCTTCTGAAAGATCACAGTCCAATCAGGCTTGCATGCCATGTGGATGGAAAAGTGCCAAGTTTTGAAACTCCCATCCACATCAGCAGCATTTTGCTGGCATCATCCCCTTGTGGCTGCCATCCTGCCCACACATATTGACCATCAGAGGACTTTGCTAACTTTTTAAATAAAGTCAGAAGTTGCTATAACACTATAACAGTGATGTTTTTCAGCCAACACAAAGTCTTCAGGTGGCACAAGGAAGAGTAATGAAGCTATGAGGGGATGGCCAAGGAAAGTATATAGAATCCTTCCATATGGAGGGTCCATTGCTGTTGCAAATGCATTTCTGTTTGTAGCCATAATGACTGCTCAGTGGTGAAATCATCACAATGTGAAAGCAACCAGAGTTTGTAGCACATCCTGATTTCCATGTTAAGATGGCAGCTGCAGATTGGGTTTTCTTGCCATGCCATAAAGCAACATTTTCCCCACTCTTTTAGTTTTTTGTACTGAATATCTAGCATGAAGAAGAGTTAATGAGATTTCAGTGAATACACAGTTTGCAGTGCACAGGGTGATGTGATTCATCCATTGTTCCTAAACAAGATTTGCTTTTTATCTGGAGACATGTAAACATAATGGCCTGCAGAAGTGTCATATCACAACCCTTCTATTTTAAAGTATGCAGACAAAAAGTGAATCAGCAAATGTGAGAACTGGAATTTTGCTTTTATCATTGGTTAACTGGCATACCTAAATGTCTTCGGGCAATAACTTGTGTCGGAAAAATAAGCATTAATAAACTAAGCATACCCAGAAGGGTGATATCCCTACTCTACTTTTCCAGCACTTTTTGGGGCCTTGAGCAGTTATTGCTGAAAGATGCAGGACTATATCAGAAAGAGAGTTGTGTTTGCAATGCACCTCAGTAGTTTCTTTCTTTCTTTCTTTCTTTCTTTCTTTCTTTCTTTCTTTCTTTCTTTCTTTCTTTCTTTCTTTCTTTCTTTCTCTCTCTCTCTCTCTCTCTCTCTTTCTCAACATTTTTTCATTTATTAAGTTTTCCAAAGGATATTACAAATCAAAAGAAAAACTTTTACAGAAGGTAGATAAGTAAGTATATAGCTTCAAGTTTTGATTTTAAAAACAAAAGTAACGTAAAACATTCAGCTCAGGGGCGTAGCTAGGGCTTCGGGGGCCTGGGGCGCAAGATTTATGTGGGCCCCCCTATGTGAGTGGCGGAGGGGAGGGGGAGGGGAGGGGCTTCCCTGCCTTAAGACGCTGAGCGGCACGCGGCCCTCCCCACATCCCTCCGCCCCCGCAGCCTGCCTCACGCACGCCCGAAGTTCCTCTTTCTGGCGCACCGCCGCAGCTGGGGCCAGGAGCGGCTGAGTCGTCGGCGCCTGGGAGTTGAGGGGGCCGGAGAGCTCCGGGGCGCTGCTGCCGAGTGTGGGGATGCGGCCACTGGGCGCGCAACGCCGCCGCCTCCTCCTCCTGCTGCTGCCCGCCGCCGCCTTCTGCTTCCTGCTGCTGCCCGCGGCACGTGGAGCAGCAGGAGAAGCCTCGAGCAGGCGAGGGTCGGACGGCGCTTCCCCCGCCCCGAGCTGGGACTGTGGCCGGAAGGTCTGCGTGACGCTCCGGAGCCCTGCCGGGGAGGGGAGGAACCCCCCTTGGCAATGCGGGGGCCCCCCAGATCCCCCAGACCTGGGGCGATCCGCCCCCCCACCCTCCCTCCCTACGCCACTGATTCAGCTGACCATCATTAGAAGTATAGCATTTGATTGTACATCCAGTTCTTAAGAATTATGTCTAAAGTTGCCAGATATTCTACAATAGGAAACCAAATTGATACAAAATGTTTTTCACACTTATCAACAGAAGAAAAAAACACTGAATTGGAAATTTTAGCCATTATAAAGTGTTCCCACAGACGTTGTTGCCAGTCAATAATTGTTGGCTTATAATAGGATATCCATTTGGCTGCAATGGTAGTGCATGCTAGCAAAATGTGTATCCTTATATTTTCAGTCAAGTTATCATCTAAGGGAGACCATTTGCGTAATAATAAAACTTTGGGGTCAAACGGAAGCTTGATATTGGTAAGGAAAGTACCGCAATAGTTCTCATGATGTTACATAAGCTCACTTTTTAAGATCCCCTATTATGGACTGGTATGTATTGCAACCCAAAAGCCATCATTATAGATCTTCACTCCAGCTTTGTCTAATTATTGCTATGAAGTTGCATTGTGATAATCATGTGGGATGTCTTTCCAATGTGACAATAGAATGGTAATGTTTCTTAATGATTATAGATGTCTCCTCAGTTGGCCTTAAGTGTCACAAGAAGACTCTGGCCAATTATCTGTTGGGGCTTGAAAGAGGTGATCCCTCTCTCCCAGCAGATGAAGTTTTGTATGAAAATAAAATGTAGTTTATAGTCTGGCAGAGACGGAAACAGAAGCAGACAGACACTGCTGAGAGAAGGCTGAAGCAAGATCTTGCTCTGTCTCTCTCTGGAGATCTGATGTGATAGAGCATATCTGCTGTTCTGCAGGACTGCATCAGTTGTATCAATTTATTCTTTACCTACGTCTTTCTAAATGAAGTGAAACACTACCCAAAGCCATATGCTTTGAGTTCTCTCTATAGGGAACCATCCCAGGTTAACATTACCCCTGAAACTTTCACTGCTAAGTGGGGTGTGTGCATATTGTTATGCTTGCCCATGCTTGCCGATTCATTTGTGAAAGAAAAGTGCTATGAAATGCTGTGAGGAGAAATCTGAGAGTGCTGGTTCTGCTAATCATTTGCAGCAAAAACAGCAGAGTCTTGTTGCATCTTAAATATTGACAAAGTGGGCCCCACTGCACAAAAGTTTATGCATGAATGGGGAAAAAACATGGATACATGTTATTTGTTTTTTCCTGTTATATTTCTACAGCTTGTTTCCAGACGTTGATTTTACCTTGTAACAGGAGGATACTTATTGACAGAGGTGAAAAACAACTCATCCAGGCATGTGGATCAGTGTCCCTTCATTAATGGACTAAGGTGAGGTATATTTAGGGTATCTAAGATGGGGAAGGGAAGCAAGTGACCAGTGATTCATTCTCCTGCTTATAGCTCGGGCCAGGCTGATCTTATACTTGCCTCTGTGTTCTTGGGAAGGTATTTGCACCAGTGACCTTGATTTGTATGTTAGTTGCATATGGTGTATGCTGTTTGTAAGGACTGAAATAACAGAGGGACAAGAAGCATGGCATTGGAATGTATCCAAAACATATATTCTAGGAAGATAGTTCTATTGAATTCATTAGGATTTACTTTTGAGTAAGCTTGTTTGAAAACTAGGGTGCTTGAGATTCAAATCAGCTTTTCAGCATGCAAGTCAGGGCTACCAGGCACAGTGTTCCCTGTAACTATCCATTTAATGTCAGAGGCCATTCTATATGTGCATACCCATTGCCATGAGATTCTGCTTAAATGGAGCTCTGTGTCCTGAAGCTCTGTGGAGAAGTTTGTATTTGGGGTAGTAGGTGTGTCTTTTTAAAAAAAGGTTTACAGTTTAAGCATAATTTTACAATTTTTGAAAATCTTTACTTTGTAACTTCTGTTTCTCCTAACCAGTTCTAAAAGTACCAAATTCCTGAGTTTTAAAAAAAATAGTTCCAATAGCATAATACTAAAACAGTTATATAAATGAGCTTCCGTTCCCCTCCCTTGTATTTTCAGAATTCATCCATGATCAGATCTCCCCAAGAAGCAGCTCGTAAAGAAGAATTTTATTTTTTTTAAGTACACCTGCTGCTGAGCTACTCCAAGAAAATAATTAAATCAAAGGATGTTTTAAAAAACAAAAACTGGCTTCCAAGCTACAATTATATATATGGTTTCAGAGTTGTTTCATGATTGGTAAAACTATTCAGCAGCCCAGCATGAATCTGTCTATTGCAAACAGCAGTACATCACAGTTCCAGCACTTTGAATCCTGCCGGTCGTCCTTTCCTGCAGTCTTCTTGCTCATCACAGCTTATGCTGTAGTGATATTGGTGGGGATTTTTGGCAACCTGTGCCTGATTATCATCATCAAAAAACAGAAAGAAAGCCAAAACGTTACCAACATTTTGATTGCCAATCTCTCCTTATCCGATGTCTTCATTTGCATTATGTGCATCCCTTTCAATGCTTCGTACACTCTGATGGACTATTGGGTCTTTGGAGAGGCAATGTGTAAAATAACTAGCTTCGTACAAAGTATGTCTGTCACTGCTTCCACATTCTCACTTATATTAATTGCTGTTGAAAGGTACCAGCTAATAGTGAACCCACGTGGCTGGAAGCCCAGCATTTCCCATGCATACTGGGGAATTGTCTTCATTTGGGGGTTCTCTATGATCGTATCAATTCCTTTTTTTGTGTTCCTGCAAGTTACTGATGAACCCCTTAAAACCCTTTCTTCCCACACTGATGCCTACATGAACAAGGTTGTCTGCATTGAAGTGTGGCCATCTGTTGAAGAGCGACGGGTTTTTACCACAACCATGTTCATTTTCCAGTACTTCTTCCCACTGGGGTTCATTTTTGTCTGTTATCTCAAGATATTTGTGTGCCTTCAAAAGAGGCATGGTAAAGTAGATAAGATAAGGGAGAATGAGAGCAGGATAAATGAGAGCAAAAGAATTAATATTATGCTCTTTTCCATTGTTGCAACTTTTGCAGCATGCTGGTTACCTCTGAACATATTTAACATTGTGTTTGACTGGAACCATGAGGTGCTGATGAACTGCCACCATAATGTGGTCTTTATCTTGTGCCACTTGGTAGCAATGATGGCAACATGCATCAATCCAGTGTTTTATGGGTTTCTAAACAAGAATTTTCAAAAGGATTTAGTCATTCTGCTTCACAACTTTAGATGCTTTGCATCTCAAGAATTATATGAAAACATTGCCCTTTCAACGGTGAACACTGATGTGTCAAAGGGATCCCTGAAACTGAACAACATGCCTGCAAATATCTGAAAACAGGCAACTTTCCAACATTTACTTATCTAGTACATTTGTATTCCTCTTATTGTGGTGGTTTTAGTTGTGTTGCTTGAAGGCTGAAATACCTTGCAGAGAGTAAAATAAAAATAATTATTAATATTTAATTTAAGTTCCTAGCAAGAGTTTCCCATGCTGCCAGACTTTAGCGTATTAGTGCTAAACTAGAGTGATCTATTGCTAAGCAGAGGTATACCATCTTATTCACAGCAGGTTGGATTTAAACTAAATTAACAATTGCCACCCATTCCCTCTCCTTCCTGCAGACCCTCTTCAAGTATTGTTTCTCAATATTTTCTGTCCCCCAAGGGTAATTTGGTGGAGATCAGTGGGCTGCAATAGGGGAGGGGAGGCAGGAAGGATCAATTCTGCCACTGGAAAATTTAGTCTGGATCAAACCATTGACTTGATTGACTTAGAATGGTGTAACTCTGTTTAGGATTGCATCATCATCATTATTATCATCATTAATTTGATTTATTAATTGCACTGTCCTAGCTTGTGCCAGGCTCTGGGTGACCTACAAAAGGAGGCATAATGCCATAAGGCATATATACAAAACACTGGAATTCAGTATACAAAATTAATAAAAACATGTGGAAAGCAGTATTCAGGAAGGAGGTACCTTGTTTGCTTGAGGGTGATGAGTGGGTGATAGAGTGGCACTCATATTTAACATACCCTAGGACCTGGCATGATGATGTGCTGAAGCGCCATACTCCAGGATCTGGGTCTGATCACTGCCTACATGGGTGACTTCCTGAAGACTTTATGTATCCTATCTTGAGCTCTGTGGAAGAAAGGCATGATATAAATGTAACACAGAGATTAATGCTTCTCCTGATCTGCCAGAATTATTACCTTTTACAAAGCCCTTTTCCACCCTAAAGTAGTACCGTTAGTTAGCACCTTAAACAATGGCTTTTAAATTCTTTTCCAAATCCACTATGTCCCTAGTCCTTATATAAACTCCTACCTCATAAATTCTCTCTGATAATTTACCCTATTCAGTTCTGGGCCAAACTGCATAGTCCTCTTCCATTCCATCCTAATCTGTGCTTTTAAATGCTAACATGTGGCTTCTTATCTCAAAGAGGCAGTAAATCTGTCTGCCTACATACTACCTTGCTAGTACAATTTTATCCAGCTTTTCCTTCAAGGTGCTCGGGGTGGCATATATGGTTATCCTTTCGCCTTTTTATTCTCACAACAACCCTGTGAGGTATTTAGCCTGACAGAGAGAGAGAGAGGCCCAAGATTACTCAGGAAGCTTCATGGAAGGGACGGGATATCTTTCAGGTCTTAGTGCAACACTCTGACCCCTATACCACACTGTCCAGCTGCTGTCTGTTGCTCTACCTACAAATATGTATATCTGACTGACAAACTGTGAAGTTATTATTCTGTCCTTCTAGAAGAAGCAAGTAGCAGAGCAGCAGACAGTGTGGTGAAATGGTGGGGGGGGGGGGGGGAGAAAGAACCCAGCCATTTACTGAACTACAACAAATACTTTTATGACAACAATTGAGATATCTCAAAGGGCAGCTAAAGTTGCTCAGGATAATGGAGTGAAGAGCTTCTCTAGATTAGACTTCACTATTGTGGCCATTTCTTGAAGCATTTATGTCCACTTCAGCTAAATTAGCTCAGATAAGTACATTTCAACAAGCATTTTCTGGGGTTTTTTTTAATCACTGGAAGTTTATTTTTTTGTTTTTAACCTTTAATTGGCTTCTCAGATTTTCAGTGATTTGTGGTTAGAAACACAATTTCAGAAGCCCATACCAAAGAAGAAAGGTGGCTGCTTCTCATAAACACATACTCAAATTTAAGAAGCACATTTTCAGACATTACTTTGCCTTAAGTATGGCTAGTTCAGATATGTACCAGCTCTCATGCTAGTGTCTCAGAAGTGCCTGGAGCCTAGGGTTACCAGCTCTGGGTTGGGAAGTACCTGAAGATTTTAGGGGGTGGAGCCTAAAGAGGATAGAGTTTGGGAAAGGGAAGAACCTCAGTGGGGTATGCCATAGAATCCATCTTCCAAAGCAGCCATTTTCTCCAGGTCAACTGATCTCCGTTGCCTGGAGATCTGTTGTAATCCCAGATATCCAGTCACCACCTGGAGGTTGGCAACTACTGAAGCAATATCTGGGAAATGCTCATATGAATGAATGAGTTCATTGAAATGGAACATCCACTGACATGGAAGTCCTGATCTATGGAGTGGTGAGGATGGCACTTTTTGAGCTGATTTCTGGAGCGCTGAGGATCACACTGAAATGATGAGAGTGACATTTTTTGAGCTGCTACTGCATTCAGACTTGAGGCATTTTTTAATGGAAAGATCTTGCAGAGATCTTTATTCAAGCAATCCTTCAAGGCATGCATCAAAACTAACAGAGAGTTAAAAGCCAGTTTCTGGGACCAAAAGTAACAGAAAGTTATAAGCCAGTTTCTGTCTTCTCCAGGGCCAATCTGTTATTTAGATAATAGTGTGGGGACTGGAATTCCCTCTCTTATCACATGAGTTGATCCTCTCATGGTAGTGGTAGTACCTTCTAGCTGTCAGTCCATCACTGTGCTGCATTATGAACTTCTACAAATGCCAAGACCACTGTGCTTGCTCCCAAACTGGTCCCAGTATATGTATTGTCAGCCTTTCAGGGTGCCTCTGATGTCATCAAGTGGTTCCATGTGAACAGAAACCATCATAGAGGAGGCAAGTCCCCACACCCACCACAGAGGAGGTTTTAATATTTTTTTTCTCTGCCTTGTTGATATTTTAGGTCCTCCTCTGACAGCTGTGTATAGCAGGTAGGTTTGCAAGCTTTAATCAATTGCAATCAGTAGATTAATCAACTTGAGCTTTAATTGCGGTTCCAATTCCACCTTCCTATCAGTAATTAATTGGAAACAAGCTTGCTTGGAAACAAGCAAAGACTCTTGAAGGGCATATGAGCAGGCAAGCCAAAGGAACTAGGTTCCTTTTCATTAATACAGTGGTTCTTAAAGTGAGGACCAGGACCCCAAAGTTGGTCACAACTACTCACAGATTACCTTTACAGAATTAAAAAGTGACTATTTATAGTGTGAGGTCAGAACTAGTCATTTCTGCTTCACTTGCTAAGACTAGGATTATGTTTTTGCTGTCACAACACAAACCAGAGGCTGGCTGAGTTGCTTAGTCCTTCTGTATCTCTGGTGTTCATATCAATGACCCATTGGAATCAAATGGCCATTTTAAATGCTGCTTCCATTGCAGTGATCTCCAAGCTGTCAAAGTTCATATTTCTCTGTGATTCCCCTCCCCCCCCCCCCACACACACATGTACCACTAGGACAGATAATCAAAATCCAGAAGTTCCTTGGAATAGATTTATATTTACATTTGGGATCTATTTTCAAATAACATACATTGCAATGCCAGCTAAAATCAGCCATGGAGCTGAGGCAGTGGTAGGGTAGACATTGCTGCTCTGATATTCAGATATCTGTTCTTAGAGTTGCCAGGTCTCCCCTGGCTATGAGTGAGAGGTGGAGGGATGGGTAGGGTTTCCAAATCCAGTTTGAAAACTCCTGGAGATTTGAGAATGGATCCTGGGGGAGACAGGGACCTCAGTGGGATACAATGCCATAGAGTCCACCCTCCAAAACATCCATTTTCTCCAGGTGAACTGATTTCTGTGGTCTGCAGATGAGTTGTAATTCTGGGGGATCCCCAGGTCCCACCTGGAGGCTGGTGTCCCTGTGTTGCACAGATGTTGCACTTCCTTCATCTCCTTTTGTGGGAGAGAGCACAGTTTTATCCAAAGGAAGAAAAGTCTGTTATGCATGGATAACATTTTCCTTACCCTCATGGGAAATTAATATGAGATCTACTGGATGAGCATTACAAATAATAACCCTTGCATTTTAAGCCTGATTTAACCATACCACTTACAGGCCAAAAACGTAAGCCCTGTGGCTTTGAACTTGCACAGTGACTTGTTTAAACTGGGCTGCAATTTGTGCAAAACCTGCTTTGTGTCCAACGCAACATCCGCTTAGGCTACAGACCACTGCCATGCTAACTTAGTAGCCCACTTGGGTGAATGCAAAGTTGCATGCGTAAGTGCTTTTCCTCCCCTCACAAGTTCATATTTACATCAGCTCTCAGCAAGAGCCTAACACATGACTTAACACTTTACAAAAATGGCTTGTTTCCTGATATAAGACAACAGGATTTCAAATCTATTGTGATAACTTCATCCCATGGTAATCAGCCATACAGATGTTATAAATAGGGAACTGCTTGCAGGAGAGAGAATTGCTAAAACTGTAATTGGACTTAGTTGAGATGATCAATGAGGAATTAGTGGATCAAGAGAAATCAAAGCCTCCTACTAATCACTCCACAGTAAGGTATGGGTTTATTATAGACATATATCATGGAAACAAAGCACTTAATATATTCCTAAGGAACAGAAACGAGGTATGAGTCTTGTACTCTGTCTCCCTTAATATTTATTAGATTGGACATTCATTTGGTCAGCATCACATACTTTGGTATAGCCACTGAACTTTCTAGACTTTCTGGGCCAGTATTCATATACTTTTCAGCTAAAAAGGTTAAGTTGTAACAATAATTGCTAGTGGCTTTGCCTTTGGAGAAACCAATTTGTTCAGACCTAATAATGTTATTTTGGTGCACCCAATCCATGAGATTCCGGATGTTTAGCATATAATTTGCCCACTATTAACAGTAAGCTGATGGAGCAAAAGTTTTCCAGGAGTTCCAGACTCCTTTTTTAATAAATTGGAATGATTATGGAATCAAACCAAGAGTCGGGGATGATACCATAAAAATTGATCAGTGTAAATAATTTCACAAGGGTAAAAGCCACCAGTCAGCATTTTTTTAAAGACCTCTGCAGGGAGGCCATTAGGGCCTAGTGCTTTGCCCACTTTTAGATCTCTCAGTAAAATACTGATTTCATTTGAAGTTATTGGGGACCAGACTGGAAAATCAGTGAATTAACCATATTAGGAACAGACAGCAAATATGTTAGAAAAATGATCAACTCAGGATTGGGCAGCAATCTTAGGATCATAGAGTTGGAAGGGACCTCCACAATCATCTAGTCCAACCCCTTGCACAATGCAGGAAACTCACAAATACCTCCCCCTAAATTTTTAGGTTACCTAAAAAGTTTTTAGGTTACCTGAAATCATTCTTCAAAACGCCATTATTGTTAGATTTTATCGAATGATATAATTGATTCCATTTGCTCTGGGTATAAGCTTTCTTTTAGAAGCTATAAGATCTGAAAAGGTTTTTTTGCAGTTGGCATGGGCCTTGATTTTTAAGGGATCTTTGGAATTACAGAACTCTTTGAATCGTGCTCTCAATGATTTTTCTAAACTAAACAATCTATGTCAAACCAACTTGAGCAGCTGGGTCTGGATAAGGATACAAGTTTCACTTTGGTGCTGCATTGACTAAGTAATAGTATGAATCCTGCATAAGCAGTATAAACAGCATAAGGCTTAGATGGCAGCATTCAAATTCTGTCTCAATTAATTAATTAATTTTAAATTAATTAAAAGATTAATTTCAGGGCCAAGCCTAACAGTCTTCTCACCTACCTGATGAGAGAAACTTACACTTCAGCTTAGTCAGCCGCCCTTCTTTCCAAACTCAATCAATTAGGGTTAGCTGTTGATGACCTGTTTACTTCTGATTAATCATACATCTTTATTTGCATCAAGAAAAAATTACTTTATTTAGAGAAACTTAAATTATGCTCAGTTAACCCTAATGCCTGCTCACCAGCCACCTTAAGTTTGGACATCTGTTGCAGTAAGATGCTCCGATATTTAACTGATTTAGTGATCCCTATTCTTTGTAGGGATTTTATGTTGACCAGATTGAATGCATTCCCTTCCAGGGTTTTGCAGGGGAGATATCTCCAAATTCTTTTCCATGAAAGACTTTGCCCTTGTGGTGTGAACTGCCCTGATTTAATCTATCATAAGAACATAAGAGAAGCCATGTTGGATCAGGCCAATGGCTCATCCAGTCTAACACTCTGTGTCACACAGTGACCAAAAAACCCAAGTACCATTAAGAGGTTCATCAGTGGGGCTAGAAGCCCTTCCACTGTGCCCCCCCCCCAAGCACAAGAATACAGAGCATCACTGCCCCAGACAGAGAGTTCCAACAATAAGCTGTGGCTAATAGCCACTGATGGACCTCTGGTCCATATGCTTATTCATTCCCCTCTTGAAGCTGTCTATGCTTGTAGATGCCACCACCTCCTGTGGCAGTGAATTCCACATGTTAATCACCCTTTGGGTGAAGTACTTCCTTTTATCAGTTCTAACCTGACTGCTCAGCAATTTCATTGAATGCCCACAAGTTCTTGTATTGTGAGAGAGGGAGAAAAGTACTTCTTTCTCTACCTTCTCTATCATATATTGCTTAACTGTCATCTATTTGAAAAACCCTGACAGGAATTTTTTCACAGATTCTCCCCACATAGTGTCAATCAGAACAATCTTTCCCTTTGTCGTTTTTTTCTGAACGACTCTAATTCAGAAACTACCTGTGCTGTAGCAAAATTCTTGGCTGTTATTTCTCAATACGATGCTGGCTATGTTTGACTTTATGTCTAAGCTAAGTTTATTTCAGATTTATTTTGCACATTTAAATCCTTCTGTGTATTCTATATCATGCCATTAAAGGTCTGAAATTGGAAAAAAAATGACTTTCTGGGCCAGAAGATATTTCGGCTCAGTGAACAATGCATAATAATCAGTTCCATATCCACAAGTAGCAGTTATCTAACTTATGGTGCATTCACACACACTAAATAATGCACTTTGCAACTGGATTTTTACTGTGTAAGAACAGCAAATCCACTTGCAAACAGTTGCCATGTGAAGGCACCCTTAGTTTACAGTCCTGACATATGCTTATAGAGTAAGCCCCTGATTATTGTAACTTAGGAGCAGTATACAATGCTGAAAGAAAATCATACTTTGCTCTGTAGAACATGGACAAACTTAGCATTATCAGTATTGTCTCATTACTAGGGTTTCCATGTTTTTATGAGCCCTGTTCATCCCACCCACCCGCATTCTGTTTTTATTTTAAATTTGCAAAGATACAAGAATATAATGTCAGATACTACCACTGATCATCACACAAAAAACCCCAACCCCATAATGAAATAAAAAAACCCGTAAGAAAAACCAAAACCCACCTTAGATACAATCACCAAACAATCCAAGGACCAATACAGCTGTAGCAAGTTAAACAATCAGAATCTATTACAGAGAGTCAGAGACAGTTTTGTAGGCATACTACTGAACCTTAAAGTCATTACTGACTAGCTTACATGGAAAGTATGAGTCTTTCAATTGCATTTTCCCAGAGAACAGTACGACCCTGTTTCAAACCATGTATGCCATTAATATTTCTTACCGATTTCAGTAGGATTTGCTGTAAAATAAACATGTCTAGAACTGCAGCAGAGAAGAGTGCAAATCCTTCCAAATTTAACCCTAGAATACAGTGCAAAAGCTAGTGAAATAAGTTCATAATATCTACATATAAAATATGTTTGGCAAGAGACAGATTGGTCTAATTGAAGGTTTTTTATTGAGAACACAACAGTGTCCTTAATGCATAAAAGGTACAGCAATTTTGTCTGTGATATTGTACAGTTGGCTGGAACTGTTTGTATCATTTCTTTAAAATTTGTAATTATAGCAACATGTTTTACCTGTGGATAAATGCTGACCTGTACATCTCTGACTTTGTATATATACCAAGTCTTGTACAATTTTTTTCTGAATCTTGTACTTTGGAATGCTAAACATTGTAACCCACTGTGATTCACATAAAAACACACTTTGAAAGACATCTTAAAAGTAAAAGAACTCTCAGAAGTTAAAAGAGGAAGTTTACACAGGAATTATTTCAAAGCATCAGGGTTGTCTAGAGAGTAAGTCTGGATGTTCCACTAAGTCTTGTTTCATGTGACTCTGAAGACAGATCTCCCCAGGCTAATAGGTGCTGACCAAATTATTTTCCACAAATTTAATTTTGTATAAAACAAAGGGTTTCATGGCAAGATTTTCTACAACAGCTAAGTGTGGAAGAGGGAAGATGGTAGTGACTGCCTGTGCTCCCCTGCTGAGATGATCTAGTGAAAAATTATTGCGGTGGGGGGGAGCACAAGATGAGACAGAGAGACCAAAGAGTAATTGACATGTGGAATTCACTGCCACAAGAAGTGGTGGCAGCTACAAGCACAGAGGGGGATTGGATAAACATATGGAGCAGATGCCCATCAGTGGCTATTAGCCACAAGATATAGATAGAACATTATGTCTGGGACAGTGATGTTCTGTATTCTTGGTGTTGGGAAGCAACAGTGGAAGGGCTTCTGGAGTTCTGGTCCTGCTGTTGGATCTCTTGATAGCACCTGGGTTTTGGGCACTGTGTGACACAGAGTGTTGGCCTGATCCAACATGTATTCATTTATTTATTTTATATCCTACCCTATCCTGCAAGCAAGCTCACAACACATAATAAAACAATAAAAATTCATAATAGCAACAACAATTTCGTCCAATACTTATTTCAATACTTAAATTAATACCTGATGGCAGCTATTAGTGTCTGACTACAGTGGATGTTGCAGCTATGTTAGGGGGGCATATGTCTCTCAACTAACCAAGATCAGCTGATACTAGTGCCAAGTAGAGGCAATACAATTGAGGCATATTGAGTAGATTAAGCAGGGAAGGGCAATGTTCTGTGGACATCCACTGCCTTATCTGAAAGCCTGGCACAATAGCTCCATTTTGCAGGCCCTGCAGAATAGTAATGAATCCCACAAGGCCATTATCTCAACCAGAAGCATGTTCTACCAGACGGGGGCCCCGGCCCAGGTTGAGGCAAGTCAAATGTCGGCTGGGGACTACTGAACAGTACTGCTCAGAAAAGCACAAGGCTCTTTGGGGCACATATGGGGAGAGACAGTCCTGTAGATATGTTGGCTGCATAGGGCCTTAAAAGTTAGTACCATCACCTTGAATCTGATTCAGTACTCAACTGGCAACCAATGCAGTTGGTGCAGCACTGGCTGAAGGTGTGTCAACATAGATGTACCAGTCAGCAGGTGAGTCACTGTATTTTGTACCAGCTGAAGCTTCTGGGTCAGACCCAAAAGTAGGCCCATGTAGAGCGAGTTGCAGTAATCTAACCTGGAAGTGGCAGTGGCATGGATCACTGTCACCAAGTCATGGGGGAAGAGACAGGGAATCAGTTGCCTGACCAGCTGAAGATGGTAAAAAGCTGGCCTGGGAACATTGGTGACCTGAGCCAGAGCCACCCCAAGACTCCTCATCATTGGGGCCAGCATCAATGGTGCCCCACTAAAGGCTGGGAGTCAGATTTCCAATCCCAGCCCCCCATGACTCAGGTACAGGACCTCTGTCTTTGCTGGATTCAACTGACTCTGTTGCAGCCAACCAGCCACGGCCTCAAAGCCCTGGTCAAATAATCTGGGGTGGAGTCAGGCTGGCCATCCATCAACAGATATAGCTGGGTATCATCAGCACACTGGTGACAGCCCAGCCCAACCCCCCAGATTAACTGGATGAGGGGGTGCATGTAGATGTTAAATAACATTGGGGAGAGGATCGCCCCTTGCAGGACGCCACATACCAAAAGGTAGCATGGAGATACCCTCCCCCCAAATGCCACCTTCCGTCCCTGACCATGGAGAAAGGAGGATAGCCATAGCAAAGCAGTCCCCATATCCCTGTTGCAGTTCCGCAGGGTCTGTAAGACAGAGCTGTTCCACCAGGCATTCAATTGAGGTGGTGGACATTTTGTTATTCTGTGGCCTCCCTGCTTTAGGTACCCTGATGAAATAACTCTGTTGACCCATTTATCTCATACCAGCTGGAGGATGTACAGAAGGAGTGGAGGCAACTGATACCACTAACTGCAGAATTGGAGGGGTTTTTTAGATTGTATATTGTTTTATTATATGTATTGGATTTTAACCTTGTATTATTGACTGTTGTTACCCACTCAGAGCCCATTTGGGAAAGGGCGGGCTATAAATCTAAATAAATAAATCCCTGTGTCAGTGAGGGATTCAGAGGTTTCTCTTATGTTCTTATGTTCTCTTATGACTCATGGTCAGCACTAAGCCTATTCATTGGAAGTCATTACATTCCAATTGTGTTTAAAGTCACAAAGACAGGTGTATACAGATATCTAATCTCTGTCATCAGTTTTACATGCTTTGGGGGTTGTGTACACAGCACTTCCAGCTGAAAATGTACCAAATATGTGTCTCCTGTATGTTATAGCAGCATCACTGTGTGTATTTTTTTAAGTATAGTAATTGACTATTGTATTATGGAGTGATAAAAATGAAAGGAGAATTAAATTATTCTCTGCTTATTACAGTTATATGTTATAGTTCTATGAACAAACTGTTATTTATAATAAAACATTTTAAAAATTTAAAGACCAATAAAATTAGCAGTATAAAATCTGTCTCTTCAGTACTGAATGTGAAATTACTGCTGACTATCAGTGAAGACAAATGTCTCATAGAACCTGAGAGAATCTCCTTAAAATTGCCACCAGTTTCACATTCTAAACATCCTCTGTCACCCGCTGCCATCCATCCCTGGCTGCGAAGCTGGTCTGGCATGGAGTTGAGCTAAGAAACAAACAAAGGAGAAGAGGAAAACAAACTCAACCTGAAATATACTGAGAATGCTACAAGGGTCAAGCTACAGCAAATAAAACTATATTAAAAATATTATAAGGTATACGCAAAAATGTAATTAAAAACATAGGGCCTGAATATCAGGCTACATTCAGAATAATCTAGAACAAGCTTTACATAAACTGTAATAATTTCCCATACAAAGTTGATGAAAATGTCAAACGACCAACACAAGACTATACATGTTTTGACCACAAAAGTCTTCCTTGGTGGTCATTTTAAATTTCATTTGCTGGTTGATGACACACACATATCTGTACGGAAATATCTGTATGGAAACGTTAAACCAGATTATTATCTCAATGAAGATTTATGTGTGAGTACAGTTGCCATGTGAGTACAGTTACCATGGTCTGCCTTATAAGCTTACATCAAACCATAAACAAGGTAAGAGTTCCTGTATACTCATAAAGCTCACATGTATCCACACATATATCACTTGATAAATCAGGAAAAAAAAAGAGACTTCCTTCACCACTTCCTCCATTCCCTTGGTTCTGATGAGGACAGAGCATACTCATTGCTTTCCAGGAAGTACAAAATATTGAAGGCAGGGGAACATCAGTAGGAAAACCAGAAATGGGGAAGAAAGAGTGAAAACTGGCCCACTGAAGCCCCTATCAGCTTATGGTGGCTAGAAGGAGCCTGGGGAGGACTGGGTTTGGGAAGAGGAAAGACCTCAGCACAGTATAATGCCATAGAATTCCCTCTCCGCGATTGCCATTTTCTCCAAGAGAACAGGTCTCTATTGTCTGGAGATCAGTTGTAACTCCATGAGATATCCAGGTGCCTTCTGGAGGCTGGCAACCCTGGCAGAAAGCAGAACCAAGGAGGATAGGACAGGTTAGCTACTCAGGCCACTAAAAGCTTTGGAAGAGGAGATTTGGGGGTGTTTTTACACTGGTAGTTTGCAACTCTCTATCTTCGCATTGTAAGCTCACCTTTTACATTGCATAACGTTCCCATAACTGTTTCGCATTGTTGCTTTCCGAGGCATTTACGTTTGTTTCAGTGAGATGGGTTTCGATGCCACTACAAAAGCATTTTTCTTGAGACTAGTTTTGGTCTGGTCTTTTCTCTACGGGCATTTCAAACTTGTATTGCAAAAGTTTTCCTGCGTTTTAAAAGACTCCTCCAAAAGCCACCACAAGGTGCAGTACTTTGCATGAGAACCGACAGCACTTGAAATTTTTACATATCATTGCTTGCCTCATCTAGTGATTTAAATTTGTATTGTTTTTGCAGTGTTGACACAATTTTCAAGCAATCATATATATTAACTAAGCACTGGTATTCCGGCTGCCCTCTGATCAGAGACACCCCACCACCCCAAATTGAAATGCTTAAATGTAAAAGGAAAATAATTAAAGCGGAACAGTGGCAGGCGATTTGAAGACTCTAAAACTCTGGATCAAACTGAACGTAAAAACACCCTTGGGTAAAGGAGATCTCTGTCACTCATCCTTGTCCCTCTTCTGGATTTGTCTAGCAAAATGCTCTCAATCCATGTATTTAGGAAGCTAATCCTGAACCTCTAACCAGATGCAAAAGCCTTCTGGATTTTGCTGGCCAAATGCTCTCTGCATTCATTTATATTAGGAGCAAGCCATTCCTGATGCAAAAGCATTCTGAATTTTTATGGCAATATGTTCTCAATACCACTGAAGTGTTTAATTTAGGAGCAAGCCAGTCCTGAACCTGTTATCTAGCAAGATGTAACAGCTTTCTGAATTTTACTGGCAAAATGATCTCTCCAAAAAGCTTGAAAACTAACTCTATTTAAAGAAACCTATTCTAGATAACTCCATGCAGCTGTGTCTGGGATATTTCTTTTTTAAAGGTATAACACAAAGTAATATAGTAAAGATTCAATGATATAGTAAAGATTAATAAAGGCTTTATTTTTGGAGATTTGAGGGGTAAAGGCTGGAGAGGACGGAGTTTGAGGAAGAGTGGGAACTCAGACAGGTACAGTTCCTTGGACTGCACCTCGCAAGCCAGTCAATTCCAGAAGCTCTGCAGCTCCTTCCACCTGGCAGCCAGGCAGACAAAAGAGGCCTCACGGCCTCTCTCCCAGCTGCCTCCCCTGCAAAAGGAGATAGCCTCAGAGTGAGGCACGGCAGCCCCACGGTCCCTTTCACCTGCCCAGCACCCAGGCAGATGAAAAAGGCATTGCCACCTCACTCGGACCCCATGGGGGGTGGCATTGGGGTGGCAAAAAACCCAGCACCGCTTCTGCCTCCTTCTATCTTTCCTTCCCCAGCACCCCCCAAGGCCATGAAACTCATCCAAAGCTACTTTCTATTGCCCACTGTATTCCTCCCCAAAGCGTGCCTTATTACTAGTGGAGTAATAATCTCTTTATGAGTCATCTTATCATATGGGCAGCTAAAAGACATATGCTTTATGGCAGGGGTGGGGAACCTCCATCCTGAGGGCCATTTATGGGCCTCAAGATCACTTGGGCTGGCCCTTGGGAATTGCTGGATGAAGCTGGGCTGGGAGGCGAGGATCGTGGGGCCCAGCCACACTGTGCAGCAGCTTCCCCAGGGCCCAATTGGTGGGAGCCACTACCAGTTCAATTTGCACTTGATTATCCCAGATGGTATGGCCTAATATGCTAATGAGTGTGTGACCTAATATGCTAATATTAGGGGATGTGGTCTAATATGCTAATGAGTTCCTTCCAAGATTTTTCTACAAAAAAAAGCCCTGGACCTAGGCATTTGCCTAGGGTGGCATGTTGGGGTGTGTTAGGCTCTCCCCACATGACTTCAAAGAGAAAAAGAATTATTTACATTAATTTTGCCGACCTGAATCATTCTCCCTTGGCAGAGCACTGTTTTTTAAGTTGATGATTTTGTATGGCCCGCAAATGATGTTATAAATACCCAAATGGCCCTTGGCAGAAAAAGGTTCCCCACCCCTGCTTTATGAACTCACATCTCTTTTAATGAACATGTGCACAGCCTTTCAGAATAGGGGATTTTCCTATACCTACCTACCAATACTGCAGAAGGAAAGGTAGAATTGCTTGCCAAAGAGTGTGCCTTTCTGAAACTATTTACTTCCAGCAAAGTCAGGTAGGCTGCAGGCTTGTCAATGCTTTTAACATTCAAAATCACATTAAGGCTTTGTAAACTGGAAATTTCCATTCTGTCTCTTGAATTCTCTATTTAACTAGCATTTTTGCCTGTTTAAATCCACAGGATAGAAGCTCATAACAGGAAAGCCCAATTTTATTTATATGATTTTGCATAGCCTTAAACCAATTAGATTGATAGTTATTGTGGATTATCAAAGAAAGAAGGCCTTGGGGATTAAGATGTCCCTTTAATCACTGGTAAATAGACAGAATGTGCACCCTAGCTTCAAATCTTATAATATGTGTCTCAAGTCTTATCCAGTCATTAGGCACACATCTAGAAACCTGTAAGATAGCTATTAAGTAATTTGATTGCATTATTTCTTGTGGAACAAAACAAGTGTACACGGCCCTAGGAATGTTGTCCGATTTTTATATGAGCCACTTTTCCATCCTTCAGCTTTATATGTATAATATAGCGGGTTCAACGCAAGGAAGAAGCGAGGTGGTAGTGATCATAGCTCTTTATTAAGTACAGCATCGTATAGGGCTGCACTCTCAGACTGCTGAACTGGGCAAATGGGGCCAACTATATACAACTCCGGGTTTCCGCGCAAGCATGTTATTGGATCATTCAGACCAGCAGGGGGCCCGTGATTGGAGCAGGGCAGCAGTGATTTGGATCCTACTGCCCATTGTTCCCGAGTCCCCAAGCTCAGTCGTTATGGCTCCAATGAGCCAGACAGGAACACCCATAATAGTCTTCACTTTGGTCCACATACACAACAATATGTTTTTGTCTAAATCCAACCGTGAATCAAGCATGTTTAAACCCCATCAATCTCAATGGGACTTTCTTATGCCTAATCCATGCTAGGGATGTCGGTCTCCAGGTCGGATCTGGGGATTCCCCAGATTTACAACTCATCGCCAGACTACAGATCTCAGTTTCCCTGGAAAAAATGGATGCTTTGGAGGGTAGCCTCTATGGCTTTATGCTCTACTGAGGTCCCTGTCCTCCCCAATTCCAAACTTGGATCTGACAACCTTTCCTATCCCCCATCACTGACCAAGGGGGACCTGGTAATCCTCATCCATGCATACAATTGAATGTGTTTTTTTAGCCTTTCTCCTGTTATTGATGTGCAAATGTAAAAACAGAAAGGAAAGGTGATTCTAAATATAAAAGTTTATTTTTAGAAAAAGGCAAATTTTAAATATTTTTGTCTGCTCAGATCTGCAGGCCCTTCAGACTTCAGACAGGCACAATGCCATTTCCTCCTAGGGAACCACTGTTGCCGATCTCCAGGTGAGGGCTGGCGATCACTCAGAATTACAACTGCTCTCCAGATAGCAGATATTAGCTCCCATTGAGGGGGGGGGGGCGGGATGAATGCCTTCACTTGGGTGGGTGGGAATACAGCAAGGGTGGGGGGGCACTCGCCCAGAGTCTCCTTCTAGAGTCCATTGCATTTTTCTTCACAACAGGCCTTACTCCCAGTAAAAGTAATAATCCATTTTCCACCAGGTAGTTGCCAACTCTAATTGATGTCCATGCAGAAAGGTTCATTTACAATTACATTTCAACCTTCCTGCCCCTTAAAGTGCACATACAATGTGGGTCTTAGTGCCCTCAACTGAAACTCCTGCAGAGATGGCTGCCAAACTAGGACCCATAGTCCTTAGAATTGTAGAATCATAGAGTTGGAAGAGGCCATACAGGCCCTCTAGTCCAACCCCTTGCTCAATGCAGGATCATCCTAAAGCACCACTATAATATAGTGGATCCTTAGGCATTGAAGAGGTGAAGTAGTTGTGATAACAAGCTCTTTATAGAGTACAGCATGGTTGGTGGCTGCACTAACTGAACTGAAGAATGGGGCCCACTGGGCCAACTATATACAACACTGGGTTCCCATGCTAACACGTTATTGGGTCATTCAAACCAGCAAGAGGCCTGTGATTGGAGCAGGGCAGTTGGGATTTGGATCCTCTTGCCCATTGTTCCTAAGTCCCCAAGCTCAGTCCGTCAGGCTCCAATGAGCCAGGCAGAAACACCATTTGGTACACACAGATTCATATACATAACAACCACTGATGTGTTCATCCAGCTGTTGCTTGAAGAGTGGCAGTGATGGGGAGCTCATTACCTTCCCAGTCAGCTGATTCCACTGCTGAACTACTTTTACTGGGGGTAAAGGGGGGGAATCCTGCTATCCATCCAGTATCGTTCTGCCCATAATTTAAACCCATTATGGCAAGTCTATCCTCTGCTGCCCTTAAGGGGATCCCCTTACTCAGGAAAATGGGCATGCAGGCTGGCTTTCCTAGGCCTAGGGTTGCCAGCAGTGTTCCCTCTTAGCTGTGTGTGTGAGCAGCCCCTCAATAACACGGGAAGCCTTGCTCAGTAGCAGTCTGGAGCTGCACAGGGTCTCGTACTGCCATTGCCCCTTTTAAGATTACAACAGTTATATCCTAGTAGTCAGCCGTGTTGGTCTGAAGTAGTAGAACAAAATAGGAGTCAAGTTGCACCTTTAAGACCAACTTAGTTTTATTCAGAACGTAATCTTCTGAGATATAAATATCTTCCTTTTGACCCAGGCTTAATACAATATAGTCATTAACAGACATTCTCACATTTTGACACATTACTGTTTTATTGCTTTTGCATGTTCATGCTACTCAGCTCAAAGGTTTGCTCAATTTGTTAATTTTACTATTCTGTCATTGAATCTTAAATTTGTATTCTAAACCGCTCCCTATCAGATAATTTTACTATACTGTGATTGGATCTTAAATTTGTACCAGTTTGCATTCTGAGCCACTGACTACCAGCTATGTGCGGCTTTGCTCACTGTACCGGATTCCTCATCTGATGAAGTGTGCTTAGAGAGCACACGAAAGCTTTATGTTCTGAATAAAACTAAGTTGGTCTTAAAGGTGCAACTTGACTCCTATTTTGTTCTAACAGTTATATCCTGCTCAGGATGTGAACTGCTCCACTCAGGAGGGAGAAAAAATTAGAAGGAACATTTGTTGGCAGTCCCCAGGTCTGAGCGGGAGATCCCCCAGTTTCTAGGGTTTCTCCCCACCGTGGACCAGCTGAACATCGGGGGAAACCCTGCCCCTAAAGAGGGACATCGCTGTGCAATGTCCCTGACATGATGACATTACAGCATCACCACATTGTGGACGTTGTGTGGGGACACTCTGGTTTGTGGACAAAATTCTAAAGTTTGAGGGCAAATTTACCATAGAGTTTCACCCAAAAACCAGAGCGTTGCCCCCAGCATCACTGGCAAGATGACATCATGTCCAGGTGACATCACTGCATTGCACAATGTTGCACAGCATTCCCGTCCACCTCAGAATGCCTCCCATATATGCCCACCAAAGCAACAAAAGGACCTGGCAACCCTAGTCAGGCCTCGGGTTACCAGGTCCAACTCTATAAATATCTGGTGACTTTGTAGGTGGAGCCAGGAGACTTTGGGAGTGGAACCAGGAGCAAGGGTGTGACAAGCACGACTGAACTCCAAAGGAAGTTCTGGCTATCACATTTAAAAGGACCACACACCTTTTAAATGCCTTCCCCCCATTTGGAAAGAATGAATGCAAATGCTAGAAGTGTTCAAAGTAAAATTGGTGAATTGGAATGTTTAGTGTTGGGAGAAAACATAGACATTGTGGGAATTTCAGAAACTTGGTGGAATGAGGAGAATCAGTGGGACACGGTGATTCCTGGATATAAGCTATATCGGAAGGCTAGGGAGGGAAGGGTTGGAGGTGGGGTGGCTCTGTATGTCAGAGAGGATATACGGTCCAGTAAGGCTGAGATCAGAGAATTAGATTCACTTTTAGAAATGCTTTGGGTTGAAATAGAGGGCCCAAAAGGAAATTTAACTATGGGAGTTTGTTATCGCCCACCAAATCAAAAGAGAGAGGACGATTATAATATGATGGAAGGCTTAAAGATAGCGGCTAAACGTAAAAACTGTGTTGTAATAGGTGATTTTAACTACCCGCAGATTGATTGGGTCAATATGTGTTCTGGTCAAGAGAAAGAGATTGAGTTTCTTGATGCTCTCAATGACTGTGCTATGGAGCAGATGATCTCAGAACCTACCAGGGGTGGGGCGATCCTGGATTTGGTCCTAAGTAATGCCCAAGACTTGGTGAGAGATGTAAAAGTGATTGCGCCGCTTGGGAGCAGTGACCACAATGTTATTGATTTCACCGTTTGTATAAATAGGGAGTTGTCCAAAAAGACCACCACAACCACGTTTAACTTTAAAAGGGGTAAATACACTGAGATGAGGAGGCATGTGAGGAAGAAACTGAAGGGAAAGGTACATACAGTCAAAACCCTTGGGGAAGCTTGGACGCTATTTAAAACTATAATCCTAGAAGCTCAGATAAAATACATACCACAAGTTAGGAAAGGCACAAACAGGCATAAGAAAAGGCCTGCGTGGTTAACAAACAAAGTAATGGAAGCTATAAAAGGTAAGAAGGACTCCTTTAAGCGGTGGAAAACCAGTCCAAGTGAGATTAGTAAAAGGGAACACAGGCTGTGGCAAATCAAATGCAAGACTGTGATCAGGCAGGCAAAAAGGGACTATGAGGAGCATATTGCAAAAAACATAAAGACCAACAATAAAACTTTCTTCAAATATATTAGAAGTAGGAAACCAGCCAGGGAGGCAGTGGAGCCCTTGGATGACCATGGGGTAAAAGGATTACTGAAGGAGGATAGGGAAATGGCTGAGAAGCTAAATGAATTTTTTGCCTCCGTCTTCACTGTAGAAGACGAGAACTTTTTGCCCGCCCCAGAACCACTAATTTTGGAAGGGGTGTTGAAAGACCTGAGTCAGATTGAGGTGACAAATGAGGAGGTCCTACAACTGATAGACAAATTAAAAACTAATAAGTCACCGGGTCCGGATGGCATACATCCGAGAGTTCTGAAGGAACTCAAAGTTGAACTTGTGGATCTTCTAACAAAAATCTGTAATCTTTCATTGAAATCTGCCTCCATTCCTGAGGACTGGAAGGTAGCAAATGTCACCCCCATCTTTAAAAAAGGTTCCAGAGGAGATCCGGGAAATTACAGGCCAGTCAGTCTGACTTCAATACCGGGAAAGTTGGTAGAAACCATTATCAAGGACAGAATGAGTAGGCACATTGATGAACACGGGTTATTGAGGAAGACTCAGCATGGGTTCTGCAAGGGAAGATCTTGCCTCACTAACCTGTTGCATTTCTTTGAGGGGGTGAACAAACATGTGGACAAAGGAGACCCGATAGATGTTGTTTACCTTGACTTCCAGAAAGCTTTTGATAAAGTTCCTCATCAAAGGCTCCTTAGAAAGCTTGAGAATCATGGAGTAAAAGGACAGGTCCTCTTGTGGATCAAAAACTGGCTGAGTAATAGGAAGCAGAGAGTGAGTATAAATGGGCAGTCTTCGCAGTGGAGGACGGTAAGCAGTGGGGTGCCACAGGGCTCGGTACTGGGTCCCATGCTCTTTAACTTGTTCATAAATGATTTAGAGTTGGGAGTGAGCAGTGAAGTGGCCAAGTTTGCGGATGACACTAAATTGTTCAGGGTGGTGAGAACCAGAGAGGATTGTGAGGAACTCCAAAGGGATCTGTTGAGGCTGGGTGAGTGGGCGTCAACGTGGCAGATGCGGTTCAATGTGGCCAAGTGCAAAGTAATGCACATTGGGGCTAAGAATCCCAGCTACAAATACAAGTTGATGGGGTGTGAACTGGCAGAGACTGATCAAGAGAGAGATCTTGGGGTCATGATAGATAACTCACTGAAAGTGTCAAGACAGTGTGCGTTTGCAATAAAAAAGGCCAATGCCATGCTGGGAATTATTAGGAAGGGAATTGAAAACAAATCAGCCAGTATCATAATGCCCCTGTATAAATCGATGGTGCGGTCTCATTTGGAGTACTGTGTGCAGTTCTGGTCGCCGCACCTCAAAAAGGATATTATAGCTTTAGAGAAGGTGCAGAGAAGGGCAACTAGAATGATTAAAGGGCTGGAGCACTTTCCCTATGAAGAAAGGTTGAAACGCTTGGGACTCTTTAGCTTGGAGAAACGTCGACTGCGGGGTGACATGATAGAGGTTTACAAGATAATGCATGGAATGGAGAAAGTAGAGAAAGAAGTACTTTTCTCCCTTTCTCACAATACAAGAACTCGTGGGCATTCGATGAAATTGCTGAGCAGACAGGTTAAAACGGATAAAAGGAAGTACTTCTTCACCCAAAGGGTGATTAACATGTGGAATTCACTGCCACAGGAGGTGGTGGCGGCCACAAGTATAGCCACCTTCAAGAGGGGTTTAGATAAAAATATGGAGCACAGGTCCATCAGTGGCTATTAGCCACAGTGTATGTGTGTATATAACATTTTTTGCCACTGTGTGACACAGAGTGTTGGACTTGATGGGCCGTTGGCCTGATCCAACATGGCTTCTCTTATGTTCTTATGTTCTTAAGGATGGGGCACCTTCTTTTGAGGCTCATGGAATTGGACCTTATGGTCCAGTCTTTTTTAAACTTGGGGGGGTTGAGGAGAGGCACCAGATGCTATGCTGAAAATTTGGTGCCTCTATCTCAAAAAACAGCTCCCCAAGAGCCCCACAGATTCTCCATTATACCCTATGGGAATCAGTCTCCATAGGGTATAATGGAGTGCCCAGCAGACATTTCTCAACCCCTGCTTTCTGATAGCCCCGGAGTGGAGGGATTCAAACTGGGGGATACCCTGCCCCCACCTGGGGATTATACAACACACAAAGAGTAACACGGCAAAAGGACAGAAAATCAAAGGCACATAGCCCACCGTGAAAACCAGTTTCTATTATTAAATTATACAAAGTCAACATAAATAAATATGCTCATATATAAATTTCACCATCATAAATTAAGTTTTACCACAAGATGAGATAAATAAAGTTTTACCACAAGATGAAAAAAAAAAGGACTCTTGGTGTTAATGCTTCCTTTTTCTACTAAGGACTGAATGTCAGTTTTGCTGTAATTTATGATGGTGAAATTTATATATGAGCATGTTTATTTTTGTTGACTTTGTATAATTTAATAATAGAAGCTGGTTTTCACGGTGGGCTATGTGCCTTTGATTTTCTGCCCACCTGGAGACTGGCAACCCTAAAGGCCCCATGCTGATATTGCCCATATTGTGACATGTATGAAAATAAACAGAAGCATAAACCCCCCACTTACAGAGGAAACAATAAAGAATGGGAGGGCCTATCCCAGGGGTCAGAGAGGGCAGGGGGGCTGAATGGGTTTTTGTTACCTTGTGGCCTCACTTGTCTTACATCACCATTGCTCCACCTAAGACCCACACACAGTAGGCCAGCTCTCAGAGAGCAGACAGCAACAGAGCATGCACAGTCACTCCAGCCCCTGGAGAGCCTGGTATGTACAGCAAAGCCAGCACGTCAGTGCAACTACAGCAAAGATGAAGGAGGCAGCCCAACTAGGAGGTAGTCACCTAACTCAGCCTTCCTCTTCCCTAGGAGGCCCAAGCTTTCCATGCTTGCCATAGCCCCACTCATAGACTATCTTTCTTTGAGATGCCACCTTTGCCTGATGGGCAGGCCATTTTGGCAGCATGCTGCACTGGACTCAAATGCAGATGGAGGCAAAATAGAGAACCAGTGTTGCCACAGTAGGTTGGCTGGAAAGTGTTGAACCAGAAGAAAAGATAATTTCTTGGTTCTTTCTATTTACATACTCCAGCACAGAACATGATATAATGCCATAAAGAGCCACTGCATAGGATCCTGCATTGTAAAAGGAAAACCAGGGCTGTGTATAATGTATGCACTGGTATTAAGGGGATACTACAAAAGAGAGTAAACAAGCCTCTTTTCCCCATAGAAATCGCAGAGATAAATTAAGGGTCTTTGCACTTTCATAATCTGAAAATTAGATCTTCCAATCAAGTACTCATTTAGTCACTTGAACTGCTGTTCTGCGTTTAGCACAACAATAATAAATTTGATTTTTGTTTGTGGTGACGTATTAAGCATTCGTACTGCAGCTGCTAATTCTATTTCTTGAAAGGTAAGAGACACACACAAAGCAATTCAGTATTCCTGAAAATTTTATTTGATGCTACAAAATAAGGTTTGTCACAGGAGTTTGTCCTTAGGTTACTAGACATTCAGGATAACGCAAAGCTTGATGACCTCAGTTACCTATTCCTGTAGTTTTCTGAACTTATGTCAACACAACTCACACCTAATTTTACTGCTCAGCATGTTTTGCAGGCTACAAATTCAATTTTTCCTCAGATGTCTGACTTCATGCCCAGCTTTTGCCCTGCTGCACCAATACTATTGTGTCATATTTCGATAACACTGTCTATTTGACAGCAGTTTTTTCCTCATCTCCTGGCCCAGTGCCCTGTAAGGAGATTTCAGCTGTAAACCTGACTGTGTGCAGAATGACTACAAAATTAAGACAAAACATTTATTAAATGAGAATTTAGGGGTCCATAACCAGCATGAAACTTTTGTGTGTGGAGAGACAAAAAGGATACGGATGGAGGAAATGGTCAGGAGAACCTATTTAGTAAATCTGATCTCTTCTTCCTTCACACATGAGCAACAGTCTACTTTACAAGCTGGGCTGAGAAGTGTTCAGGCATTGCTGCCCTTCTGCTCAAGGAAAGGGTGTCAAGACAGAGACCATTTTACAGAGATCTTCTAATCTGTTCCAGCTAAAATTTACAGTTATCTGATTTACTGCAGGTGCAATTCACTCTTTGCACAGCATGTATTTGTCAAGGTCATCCATTCAAGTATATTAATTAGGCTCACATAGTTCAGCTGTGAATCTGGCATGAGAGGGGGGAATATACTCTCACCTGGAAGGTTCTATGGATACTGCCCAGTGATTGGTTGAGGAGGTCAGAAGGTTATGGCCTACAGCTTTCTATAAATATGGTTAGTAAGAAGTGTTATCCCTGCTTTTAATTTTTCTTCCATGCTGCCAAAAATATAGTTGTATTATCTTGCATTATGCTCTAGGACTGCTTTAAGAACCACCTGCTCTGTGTTTGGGCTCCAATAAAAGGTACCTGGTTTGCTTTCATTTTCTGTGTCTTTTTACCGCTTTTGAACTATATGCCATGTTTTTAAACCTTTTCTTGAAATTCTTCAATTAAGGCCTTATTTTGCTTTATTGTATGTGTGTGTGTTACTGAGACCAACCCCATGTACAGCTTGATTACATCACCACAGCAAGACAGGGTCAGCCTTAGGGTTGCCAGGTCCAATTCAAGAAATGTCTGGGGACTTTGGGGTGGAGCCAGGAGACTTTGGGGGTGGAGCCAGAAGCAAGGTTATGGCAAACATAATTGAACTCCAAAGGGAGTTCTGGCCATCACATTTAAAGGGACTGCACACCTTTTAAATGCCTTCCATCCATTGGAAATAATTAAGCATAGGGGCACCTTCTTTTGGAGTTCATAGAACTGGACCTCCTAGTCTAATCTTTTTGAAATTTGGAGAGTGTTTTGAGGAGAGGCACTGGATGCTATGCTGAAAATTTAGGGTGACATTAGAGGGGTGTTTATTTCTCTCTTTAACCAGTAAACTGTTCCTCTGTGAGAGGAGGGTCTGCTAATAGTGTGAAAACACCCAATAAGCTCTTTGGCTGCAACAGCCTATAAGCAATCCTGACACTTCATCGCTGCTATGAGACTTGCAAGCAAATATCTCACAGCTGGCACACTTTCTGCTTTTTAAAACATCTCCTGTCCTAAGGCAGGTGAAACAGCAACCACTTGTTGATGTTCTACTTGAAAATGAAGCTTCTCCTGGTACTTGTGGTACAGTATATCATAGACAAGCTAGAGATGACTTGATGCTTGAGCCTGGGCATTTCTTCCATCCTTCAGTGAAACTGGGAGCCTCTTTCCCTGGATTTACAAGGAGTATGTGCCTTTTCTGACCTGAATGCTTCTTCCAGTCAGAGTGGGTGGGTCTTCTTTACTCATAAAATATAAGTGGCAATGGCAGTAACATCTAATATACTGAAGAACAGTGCAATTGACCACCTTGCTTTTCCACTTGCATATATACATCGCAACAAAGTAGCCAAGATTATCCACCTCGCTTTTTCCTTTTTTGCATTGTAATGCGCAATTATTTCTTGTTTCCGTTTCTCACCTTGTACAACAAAGTCATGATGCATGGTAGAAAACAGAAGTACAACTTCACCTTTCTTGGGATATATGAAACCAATGTATATTCTTTGTCCAAGTACTGATAACTGTGGTTCCCTGGGTAGATGTTGACTGCATTTCTGGGTGGTGTGGGGATGTATGCCTTGTTTTGCCTAATTATGCCAACAAATATCAGGCTTCTAGTTAGCAAAGCTTCTGCAACCTCTAGGCTGGGTGGGGAAATTATCCCCCACTACATTTCTCCCACTGTGGTTCCAAGATCTGACCAGTATCATTGCCATACGGTATGACAGATGGGATTCACATAGTGTTCCAGGCTGTCTGCCTAGGTACACTTCTCCTTTGAGAGGACATGATGTCTCAACTTCATAACAGCACCATAATTTTAGTTTGTATTTGTCATGGCATACATTGCTGGAATGGAGAAGGACATCTGAACCCAACCAACTGTTCATCTGTGGTAAGGTCCATTTCTGATGTGTACCATTTTTGCTCAATAAATACAGCCTTTCAGATGTCACAGAAGGCAACCAGTTATCTACAGATCTAAGTTTCTTTCTTGTATATTTGTTGTCAACTCCCATGTATTTTGTAATGACATGAAATCTTCACAGGCTCCTTGGATGACCACACACTCAAGACCTGCTTCTTCCATGTGTCTCTGGCAGACTTTCTGGAGGTTGCTCCTTCTTTGTGGATGTACTTGAGCTTGAGGGATGTTTTGAAGGAGTATAGTTTTCTGGTTATAGACAGCATTCTGTTTGTGCCACATAATTCACTTTTAGATCCTGTGCAATCACTTTCAGAGTCACTCCTCAAGACCATAATGAGAGCCTCTTCAGGATTCAAACATGTGTGTTCAATGGCACCTCTACTCTGCAATACAAATATAATACCACCATAGACTGGAATACTGGATGTTACTCAATCCCTACTTGTGCCACCACTACCCATCTCAAATAATTGCCCATTTTGAAAGTGCAGCACCCAGCACAAACGCACAGCACCTACACCCAAGGAGGGGGGAATTACCATGAAACAATTGGCTGGGTGGCTTCCAATGTACCCTGTAGGTTTCTAATAGAAGCAAGACAGCAGGGAGAATATCATAGGAAAACATTTATTAATCAGAAATAAAAACCTTAATGACAAAACCAGCACTGTCTTCGCTTGCAAAATCTCTGTGTTTCCAGGAGAATTCTAACAGCTATATTAGAACCTGCAAACGAAAAAAAAAATGTAGTTGGTTTTTCTCTAACAAAATTTGCATATGGTTTATCTCCCAATGGAGGGTGCTTCCTACAAACACAAAGATGAAGCCTCCACAGCTATCTGAAGTACCTCCTGCTCCAGTGAAGTAGAGGTTGGAAAGCCAGGACAGGTTCTTTACTTAGGAGAAGAGCTATTTCAAGGAAGAAAGAAATGTGTGACAGAAATATATGGGTCAGCACCATGGCCCCCATAGGCACTAAAGCAAAGATCAATAGCAAAGGAACATGAAAGGGAATTCCATAAATTCAGATATCCACAACCATGATAGCTAGCACTACATCTTACGGTATCCATTTCTGTAGTTATTTATGTGTTTTGTGAAGGAGTTAGTTATTCTACTTTATTTAAAATATTGATGTCCCACCTTTCAGCAGGGATTTTTTTGTTGAAAAAGCTCAGCAGGAGCTCATTTGCTTATTAGATCGCACCCTCTGACATCACCATTGTTTCACACAGAGCTTTTTAAATAGAAAAGGCCCAGCTGGAACTCATTTGCATATTAGGCCACACCCCAAGACACCAAGCCAGCCAGAACTGCATTCCTGTGGGTTCCTGCTAAAAAAAAAAAAGCCCTGACAAAAAGCATCATACATAATAATAGCTCCTCAAAGCAGCCAACACACTAGACACAAGTATCATTCTATGTTTCAGTTGGGTTCATAATGATTTATCTCAAAAAGCACAAGCCAGTGTAGTAGTCTGTTTCTGTAGTTTTACAGTGTGACAAGACAAAGTGTTTCCAGTATCATGCTGGTCATCAAAATAGTGCTTTCTGATGAATGGGAAAGCTGTTTTCTTGACATCCTCAGGTGGTCTGATCAAATGTTGGCCTTTGCATGTACAATAGCTGGTGTAAAAATAACTGACTTTTTCAGGCAGGACAAAATGGGAAACTGTATTCCGGGTTGTAGTGGACAATACACCTACCATTAACAAACCGTTCTGCACAAGTCAATGGACTTGTGGCCAAAGTATTTCACAACAAAGGCTGATCTAAAGAAAGCACTCTTTTGAAAAATGAGTTCAAATTCTTTTTTTAAAGAAAGTGTGAGCTTAAAAAAAAATAGCTGCAACAGCACCCAGATTCCTTCTCAATAGATCTCAATAATTTGAACCCCAGGTGTACTTTTACGATTTCTTTCATTCCAGTTACTAGCCTCCCCTCTAATTGATATTTGTGTGTGTGTGAGAGTACAGAATGCGACCCTGATTTTGAAGAAAGGCAGGAGCAGCGCTATAGTACCTAAAAAAAGAAGTGGCATTTATGTTTGGGAGATATGTAATTATCCCACAAATCCTTCTCAGAGTATGACTGAGGTTCCCCATTAATATTCTGAGGTGAAAGTACTTTGCACAGAGACTTGCTGTAACTGCATGGGCAAGAACCAGATTCCTGTTTTCTCAAACACTCACCCTCTTGGTTTCAGTTTCCTATTCCCAAATTTGTCTGCACCCTAGAGCTTCTAGGCTCTGTAGATCCCCCCTGTACTACCCCACATACAGAAGTGTCTCTTTTCTCATCTATGAAATTGTGGGTATGTTTCTGCTATTACTGCTACTTCTATTTACTTATCTATATGCTCTTTTTTCTTCTGCTTCATTCTCCATAGCTTTGTTGTCATAGTAGCCCAGCCATGCCCATCTCTGCAGCCATGTCTTTATTTTGTTTTTCTCTCCCCAGCCCATCAAATGACCCAGTCTGGCCCCTTCTTTACTGCTGGACAAAGACAGGAATAAAAAGTTGCCCTCATTCTGTCAGATCTCCTGTTAAAAATATCCTATCCTCAAATCCTAGTAATTTTCAACAAAGGAAGAGTATTGTGATGTGTGGCACTTGTTGAAATATTTCATCCTTAATACTAAGTCTCACAAATAATTGTGCTGCTTTCTTTTTTTCTCTGGCAATTCCTTTTCCTCCACACTGAAGAACTTGACAGAACCTGCCCCCACCTACATTTAGAATTAGGTGATGAACTGCCAATTAAGAAGGTTTATCACCTCTCACCCCAGAAAAAGGCCCTTCTAATAATTCATATTTACTTTATAATATTGTTTTACATTGTTTCTCTTTTTCATTCCTCCATTTTAATTCCTATATAACTCACTAACTACACAATTCAGCCAGGCTCAGCATCAGTCACCATGCTGTTTCACCAAATTTTTCCCAGGAAGAGGCAGGCTGCTGGGGAAAGAAGAAGGGAAGTACTGGGAGGGAGGGCAGATAAAGCTCAGTTGGCTGGTGGATGGGAAGGAGAGAAGAAATCAGGAAAGGGGGGGGGATATAGGTGCTGCCAGGGCTTTTTTGGTAGAAAAAGCCCAGCTGGAACTCATTTGCATATTAGGCCATACCCCCTGAAATCACCATTGTTTTACATAGGGCTTTTTGTAGAAAAAGCCCAGCAAGATCTCATTTGCATATTAGGCCACACTCTCTGATGCCAAGCCAGCTGGAACTGCGTTCCTGTGTGTTCCTGCTCAAAAAAAGTCCTGGGTGCTGCTAGAGAAGGAAAAGAGGGAAAGATGGGTAGGGTATATAAAAGATGAAGATATTGGATTTATATCCCACCCTCCACTCCAAATCTCAGAGTCCCAGAGCGGCTCACAAACTCCTTTATCTTCCTCCCCCACGACAGACACCCTGTGAGGTGGGTAGAGCTGAGAGGACTCTCACAGCAGCTGCCCTTTCAAGGACAACCTCTGCCACAGCTGTGGCTAACCCAAGGCCATTCCAGCAGGTGCAAGTGGAGGAGTGGGGAATCAAACCTGGTCCTCCCAGATTAGAGTCAGCACACTTAACCACTACACCAAACTGGCTCTCCTTGATAAGAGTATCTAGGAGAAAATGAGCCCTTCTTTCAAAGGTCACCTGCTTGCGTATGTATAATGTTTTTATTCTTCTAACTAGGTTGACATTTGTTTTGTTATAAAAACAGATAAATTCTGTTACCCCTGACAGAATTATAAATATTTGCCTTTGATCTTTTAATTGGAAAAATTAACTTCAAAAAGCTGAGCATAGTGAGAGGTGGGGTAGAGCAGGACCTATTATCTATGTTTATGGAGATAGTCCCAGATATCCTCTCTTATTAGAGTCAATAACCAGGCTAATTTGTAAACAAGAAAGGAATTTTTATTTAAAGATGGCGGTGATGATGATGATATTTTAACACACACTCAAACAGAATTTAAACTAACACACATTCAAGATCACCAGAAAACAGTAGTTAGCAGTGCTGAGAGCATGGATGGGGGGGAGAGAGAGATTAATAGCTACCTGTCCAAGAGTAGGCATCCGTGAGGAGTAAGACAAGATGACCAGCATCTTGGGTATGTGGTTGGATCCAGGAACATACAATACACTGAGCATAGACAAAGCTGTGTATATTTGTACCCAAAAACGTATCCTGAAGATATGGCTGTGTGTATTAAGTGGTTTATACAATAATTTGACTGGATTCCCATTGTGTAGTGAGGATAAGTTGAATGCTTCCCAGGTGCTAGACACAAAAAAGTAATGTTTCTCTGTCTGATTCAGAGAATGGGGCCAGGAGATGGGTTTTGGATGTAAACAGGAACTGTTAATGTTTCTTGATGTAATTTGTCCAAGAAGGTCAGAATGCTAATGTCTGCTGATGATCCATCAGAGGTGTCAAACTTATTTGTTATGAGGGCTGAATCTGACATAAATGTCACTTTGTTGGGCTGGCGCATGAGTGCCATAACCTGAAGTGCTGGAGATATAAACTTTGTAAAGATGTTGAATGACAATTGCAGGTGAATGACAATAGCAGGCTTGTTTCGATTAGATGTGATATGCAGATGGGTAGTAGATGTGAAGATACCAGCATTGGTAATGAGACAGAAAACCTACGTCTCAATACAGTTCAGGAGGATACAAAAAAAAAAATAAATGGACATAAGTCTGACATTAGAAACCACAACATTCAAAAACCAGTGGGGGGGGGCATTTAACCTTCCAGGACATTCAGGTGCTGACTTAATTACAAAGGACTTTCAAAGAGATATTAGAAATAGAGACTGCTGAATTGCTGATAATGAAGCTCAAGACAATGCATCCTCCAGGACTGAATTAGGACCTACATTTCTTCTCTCATTACCAATATCTGCTATTGTCATTTAGTATCTGAAATCCCTTCACTCTCCAAGATTTAAGGACAGATAGACTCACATTCTAGTTGTATCTGAAGAAGTGAGAAGCGACTCATGAAAGCTAATGCCCTGCTGCAAATTTTGTACTACTGTATTCTTGCTGCCTTCCACTAATAAAGATTGCAAGCTGTTCTGTTAGATTTCTCATCCTATTCTGTTAGGCCACTCCTTATCCTTTGCTATGGGCTCCGCAATAGATAGAAATGCCTCTTCTGTTTTAGATGGGGAGGAAAACCTGTAGCCTGGAGACACCCTACAGCTACTTCGCAAAATAACAAGCACAGACTTGTCCTTTTGCTGCCGGAATCATTTTGTTTAGTCTTACGCCATCTTAGTGTATATTGTACACTTCCAGACCTCAGTCTGGCCCACTCCTGGACCAAACAAAGCTGGCACTTGTACTGTGAAAGAATTGGGGGTGAAGGATTATGAGGGACATCTTTTTCCCAGTGTGCCCTTTGGAGAGGTACATAGGGGCCTTATAATTCTGCTGTCAAACATATCCAGAATGCCTACACAAAAATAGGATGATAGAAGGTACTTGTTATCAGAAACTTACTGGGTTCTTAGAACATTCAGGAAGAGGAGACATTTTCAGGAACTGCTTCATTTACCAGCTGTAGAACAGAGATGTTTTAACTGAGTAAACAGTATCAGAGCAACAGCAGGGCTATAATTAGCAATAAACAACTTGTAGGTTATTAACTCCCTTCATTCAATTGATATATTTATGCTGCCAACTAGCACATATTGCTACATATTGCAGATCATCAAAACTGTTCAAGCAAAGGTGGGTGCATGCTTTCTGCACTTCAGTGAAGGTGAAGCACTATAGCACACATGCTCCAGCACATATCTACCACATAGGGTTGCCAAGTCCAATTTAAGAAATATCTGGGGACTTTGAGGGTGCAGCCAGGAGACTTTGGGGGTGGAACCAGGAGCAAGGTTGTGATAAGCATAATTGAAATCCAAAGGGAGTTCTGGCCATTAAATTTAAGGGACCACACACCTTTTAAATGCCTTCCCTCCATTGGAAATGGAAGGATAGGGGAACCTTCTTTTGGGGCTCATAGAACTGGATCCTCTGGTCCAATCTTTTTGAAACTTTGGAGGGGGGAGGGGGTTTGAGGCGAGGCACCAGATGCTATGCTGCAAATTTGATGCTTCTACCTCAAAACACAGCCTCCCCAGAGCCCCAGGTATCCACAGATCAATTCTCCATTATACCATATGGGAATCAGTCTCCATAGGGAATAATGGAATGCCCAGCAGATATGTCCCTCCCCTACTTTCTGATTACTCTGAAGCAGGGAGGGGGGCTCCAAACCAGGGGATCCCTGCCCCCACCTGGGGATTGGCAACCCTACTACCACACCCAAGAGAGCTTTCACACACACTGGATTATGCACTTTCAATGCACTTTGCAACTGGATTTTACTGCGTGAAACAGCAAAATTCACTTGCATATGATGGCATTGAAAGTGGGCTGTAAATGCATTATTTAATATGTGTGAAAGAACCTTAATCTGGTTTCATAAGCATTCCTACTCAGAAATGTATAGTAGATATGTAGTTCAGGACTTTGTATAAGTAAAAGGATATTCCGGGTACTTCACTAATTCATAGTTAAATGGGTATCAAACGACTGCAAGTCTGTAGTTCAGATATACCCTTACCTGCTGTCTCCAGACCATAGCCAAGATGTCACACAATAGGGGTATTTTTTGTTAACAGCTGGGTAACAAGCTGTCAAGAGTCACAGAAACTATTTTTAAAGTATTTTGAATTAATAATTAAAAAAAAACAGTTCCAGAACTGCAGTATGGTACAACACTCAGCTTGCCAGTTACTTTCCCCGGAGTGTTCTCTGTAAATCACTATTGGGGTTGCTAATAAATTCCCTTTCCTTTTAATACAGGCAAAATGGGATGTTATGTGCCCCCCTTTTGCCATGAAAAGCTTCAACTGCCCATTTCCATAAATTAAGCCTCTGTGAAAGGGGCAAGGCATTTTTTCACCCTGCTGTTGGTAAACCCACCTCTTATCAGTATAAGGACATAAGGAACTGCCAGTTTAATATCTTTGCCTATAGACCACCTTAACAGACAGCTTTTGCCAAGATTATCTTGAAGTTTCTACCCAGGCACTAGATTTCGTATGATATGCCACAAAACATTGTAGCCAAAACGCATGTTATTGTATATTAAAAGCATACAGCTACCTTCTATAATAAACTAGACCAGCTGTCAGGCGTTGCTGAAATAGTCTGTCTGGCATTTCTGCTTACTACTCTCCTGACTCCATTGCTGCAGTGAAAGCAGCAAGTGTTTCCTTCACTGATTATCACACAAGAAATATCTGTGGCTTGTTTTCTAGCTTGGCTTGAACAATAACTCTGCCTTTGAGGTAAGGTGTTTAGATTCATATAGCTTGTCTTTCCTTTATGAAGCCAACTCCTAACCCTACAGACTTTGACTGCTTCTTCTCGGGGTGACTAGGTATTGGATAAAGAAAGCATTCCTTAGTTATTAATTAATTAATTTTCCTGGGGGAATGCAGTGGGATGGAGTTTTGAAACCTCTTAATGGAAACAAAATTCTCAAAAATGTTTAAAAGTTCATGAAGAACACCTGTGTGTTTCTCCTTCAATTCCATCTTGAAAATTCTGGCACCTTTTTTTTCCAGGAAAAAAAAATTCCTGTTAATTCCTGTTAACAAACCCATGTCTTCTGTAATTAACATGTATTTAAAATCCATAGCATAGCTGTATTCATTTTGAGTTAGGCCATCAGATATTTCATAGAAATGTGCAATGCTGCCTTATTCCTACTGTGTCTAACCGTGCCGGGGGTGGATCTAATCCCTGCCCCACTACTCTGTTCATTGTTTATTACAATGTGTATAATCCTCTCCTTTTTGGCTCAAATCTAAAGCTTTCCTTCAGATTAAGTGTCTCTTCCATTGGAAGAAGAGCCACATACACTGGAGAGAAGCTCCTTAGGAGTGAGGGAGGCTTCTTGGAAGATGACTGGATCCACCATACTGTCTACTGGAAGCAGCTTTCTATGATCTGGGGCTGAAATTTTTCCAAGACCCAATGTCCTTTAGGTGAAGGCTGAATTCTGCCCATGATCTTTTCCTGTGAGATAGCAGGGTGACTGACAATACTAAAATGCATGCATCTTCTGCCAAAGTTTTGTTCAGCTAAGATTGACAACAGGCCTGAAGAAGGTTGTCCTGGCCCTTTATTAGAATGTGTAGAAATGGACTGCTAAGGTTTTGATAGCATATCAATAACAATGCATAATAAATAGCACTCTGACCTGGATGGTCCACCCCACCCCAATCTCACCAGATTTCAGAAGCCAAGCAGAGTCAGTCCTGGTGAGGACTTGGATGGGAGATCAATCGCCAAGGGAGTTCGGGGTTGCTACGCATAGGCAGGCAATGGCAAACTACCTCTGAACATCTCTTGCCTTGAAAACTCTATGGGGTCACCATAAACTGGCTGCACTTGATGGCACTTTCCTCCACCATCATCAGTAAATAACAACCCATGAAGGCTTTGTTAAAGAGGCAGGCCTATTTTTATTTCAGGCCTGTTGGCAACCCTACCTAGGAGTGGTATTTTCATTAAGTTGGCCAACCAGTTAAGTTTTTAGCTGACCGATAAATGCTAAAAATAGGAATAGTTAATAGCTTAATATTCATTATTTTGTAATCTCCCCTTGAGACACAAGCAGCACACAATAATGAAGCTGCATGTAATGTTAACCCATTTGCAGCTTTTCTCCAGTGCTAAGTATCCCTGGGAAGGAGTGGTTTTAATGGAGAAGAGAAGCTTAACTTTTCTCCAACCATTTTTTTGTCCCCCAGCAATTCCTCCTACCCAGGAATCTTTAAAAAAAACAGCAGAGAGAGGGGTTAAGCCTTGCCAACTGTGTGGATCAGCTTGAGCCAGGCACTCACCCCAGCTACACTGCATGCTCTACATGCTGAAATATTCTAATGCCTGGAATCAGATCCATATGGAGATGCCCTGAGAGACAAAGCACATGACAGCTTCTATAGGACTCAGATTAGACTTCAGATGGGGAAATAATAGCATAGTTTAACTGCTCCCCTGTAATAAAAGGAAATTCCAGCATACTGAAAATGAGAATTAAAGGGAGAAGATTTTAGTCTAATATTCTGTCTTGATCTGCCAGTTGCCCATATGTAAAGATTTTCTTAAATGGGGCTGTGAGGTGTGTGGGTGGCCATTGAATCACAGCCTCCTCCACCATAATCTGAAATATTTCAGCCCACCCCCCAAAAGTTGTTGTACTTTATGACTTGCCTGATCGGCAGGGCTTTTTAAAGGCAGGAACGCACAGGAATGCAGTTCCGGCTGGCTTGGTGGCAGGGCGTGTGGCCTAATATGCAAATGAGTTCCTGCTGGGCTTTACCTGCAAAAAAGCCCTGTGCAGAGCAAGGGTGACATCAGGGGTGTGGCCTAATATGCAAATGAGTTCCTGCTGAGCGTTTTCTGCCAAAAAAGCTTTACAGGCCAGGATAGCCCAGGATAGCTGGATCTCATGCAATCTCAGAAGCTAAGCTGGGGTAGCCCTGGCCAATATTTGGATGGGAGACTTCCAAGGAATACTAGGATCGTGATGTGAAAGCAGGCAATAGCAAATACCTCTGAATATTTCTTGCCTTGTGAACCCAATGGTGTCTACATAAGCCAGCTGTGACTTGACAGCACTTTCCACCACAACAGTGTAACTTTTCTGTGTATTTCAGCTCTAATGCAATACTTTGTACACTTACCAGGAAGTAACTCATCTCAATGGGATTTGCTTCTGTTTAAATTTAGAATTGGACTGAGTGTCTCATTGCAGAAAGCTGATTATAGTTCACACACTTCTTACTGTAATCCTTCATATTGGGGAAGATGGACCCAAAGGACTTCCATTTGAGTTTTTCCTTAGTCACAGCACATTTGTGGATAGCATACCTTAGTGATGGTGTGGACTTTGATACAGCCATCAAATGCAATGAAGATATACAGGCTATATGGCATTCAAGTGATGTTTGCTTAATTATTCATATTAGGAAATCATTCTTAATACCAGCTGGTTGATATACATAGACAATGAAAAAAACAAGCAGAGATATGCTAGAACCTTTGCTCACTAAACAGAGGAGCTATATCTATTTGTTTTTTTCATCCCACTGATGAAATATCCAAATAATTCTTTTTTTTTAAGTCAAAGGCCAACTAAGTTGTTCAGATGAACCATGTACCCATGAAATTCAGCTATAATGACACCTGTAACTCTGTAACACCTTTCCATTATTTACACATTCTGCGGTTCCAAGGCTCATATCATGTATTTTTATTTTATTTCTATTTTATTCTTCATTATTTGCAACATTAAAAGAAAGGTTATGTCTTCTCCCTTATGAAACAGAACTATTAGTTTATTATTACATATCTGGTATACTCATAATACTTGTAAAAATAGGTTTGTGGAATTTTAGGAAGTTCTTTCAAGATATTTGACGTCTTTTTATTTAATCAAAAACTGAATCAATGGGTGCATTCACACTACACTAAATAATGCATTTTGCAACTGGATTTTTCCTGTGTAAGAATAGCAAAAATCCAGTTGCAAAATGCATTGTTTAGTGTAGTGTAAACGCACCCACTGTTTGGGAAGTATTTCAGTGGACTGAGAAATTTTAAAGGGAGATTTATGTATTGCTTGTGACTTGATGAATAGATCATGTTAGCCAAAATGCCCTCAAAACGAGGTTGGGGAATTAGTTAGGTGGGCACCTGGCTCACTAGAGATCTTTTTACCTATGTATACAAGATTAACCAACCAGAGAGTGATGCTTAAATAACGAGACTCTAATTTAGTAAAACCAATGATAATTTATTGAGAAAAATATAGTCTTCCATACAAGATAAAAATACACATACAATCACACATACATACAGTCCTAGGAAATATAGATAGATGGATAGGGGGACGTATAAGGGTAGACACACAGGGTAATATTACCTATCGCAGTCTTCAAGGAAGGCTACAATGGTGACAGAGAGGAAATGGGTAAGGGACCCAAAACTGATCAGGAATCGGGGATGGATCTATGCAGCGGAAGGTGGGATACTGATAGATACACACCTGTGGGTAGCTAGTCCACAGGTTATAAGGACTCTCTCGAGCCCTCAGGGAATGGGAGGTATGAGGGAGGAGAAAGGGGAGGCTCTGCAATGACCATGAAGGCTGGACTATTGCAGAGCCAATAGCGAGTTCCTTGGTGGCACCTAATTGGGTACCTGCTGTTGACCAATGAACTTTGCCTAGGTCCTGTGTACCTAAAAAAACTTCCAGATTGCAACAGGCCCTTGGGCGGCTCCAAGGTGTCAGTCGGGAAGAAGAATGGAAATGGCTACTGGGTGGGGAAATACTTAAGATTAGATGGACTTATCTGGGAAGGTGATAATAGGGAATCAAATATTGATCTAGGTATCCCCCGGTTTAGACAAAAGACTTAGCTCTGGCAGGAGATGGTCTTCCTCTTTTCTCATCATCTTCTGGGTAGGAGCCTTTGTCCAGAGTTTTGCCCGACAAAAGGAGCAACAGTTGAGCTGTTAATCCATTCATGGGGCAGATGGGTTGCTTGCAGGCTAAAGGTGACATAGGGTGTGTACGTGAGCCTTCCACTATGAGGGAATGAAGTCCAGCCTGGCGGGAAGATGGCTACGAGTGGTGTTAGCGTTACACGGTGGATTCCATGTTCAGCGCTTCATAACTGGTCGCCTGGATAGCTCCATGGCGGCGCAGACTCTTCCCTTCCATGGCTGGCCCGTGCGATGACGGGGAAACGTCCGTTTGTGTTAGCAAGCACTCTGTACCGGTTTAGAATGCCTGTATAACTTGTGGCTGCTTGTACACATAAGTCCCTTTATATTCCTGGATAGTTTTGCCCACACTCTCTGGCCAGACGTGTGCGAGCTTACTTCTCCAGGCTCCCTGGCAACCATACTGGTGACTACGATGTTCGGAAAAAGGGGGCTTTTCCTCACAATCACATAATCAAGTTTTTCACTTCCACCTTTATGCAGCTCCCTACCAAGCTAAATGTGACGGCAAACGGTTCATATGTCAAGACTGAGTCACTGCCAAATCCCTACAAAGCGGGAGGGGAATTTTTAAGGGCTGCATGGGTAGGGAAGGAGAGTAGCTAATACTCCAGCCACCAGCTCTCCCCCACTGCCCCCATTTTCAATGCTTTTCAGGGTGGGATGAAAATGTAAGAGAGGCTGTTTGTCTACCAATAGGGCTCTATGACCAGAAATTCCACTTAGTGGGAGAAAAATGGCTTTTAAAAAGGCAGTTGCAGGTGGGTTGGAAGACTGGGTGGCAGAAGAGTTCAGCTTCCTTAGTTCAGCCTCAAAACAAATTTTATTGCTCTGTCCAAGGTTTTCACAATATCCTGTGTGGATATCTCTGTTTTTCTAATTCTGATTACTTGTCAAATTGGACTGTGTGCTTCAGCATACGAAGTGTTTAAAGGGCCATCTGTCATGTATATTTTTAGGCCAACCTTGCAGTACTAATATTCATGTCTTTCTGACCATCACACACAGAGGAAAGAAGTCAGACATATCTAGCACAGAACAATGGGGCTGATCTGGAAGTGCCCTCCTTGCAATCAAGGCTGTTCCTCTCCAGGGGGGGTCAAACTCTTCAACAATGAAAAAGAGAGCTTTGTTTCTTTGTAGTGTGGAAGGCAGCTGCTCATGGTGCTAGTAGCCTACCCACCCACCCCCAGCCCCAGAGATACTTTTCTCTCAGTTCCCAGAGCAGTTTTTCACTTTCGAACAAAGCTTCCCTTCTAAGTCATAAGTTTACAAATGCATTAAATGTATGCATATTCAAAAAGTTAATTGGCAAACTGGCTTTCCGATGCATGCAGGAGGGACAAGTGAGGGTAGCTTTTGCTCCGTCCAATACAGGCTTCTGTCATTCCATGGGATCACCCCATGGCTGAGGGACATGTTGTGAACTCTCTTTTTCTATTACACTCTTCTCCAGAAAAGATGGATTTGTTTTTACCCTTTTGTGGAAAGACTGGGATTTTTATTGCTACAGTCATAATGAAATATTGCTCAGTGTGCTCAGAATACTGATGTTTACAGGATAGGACTCCACATGCTTGAAGAGCCACCTCTCCCCATATGAGCCCAGGGGACCTTCCAGTCTTCCCATGAGGGCCTGCTTTTTGCTCCTTTTTAAAGCAAGGTTGAGGCAGCCTAAAACTGGGTAAGAATGTTTTCTGTGTCAGCTCCATCTCTATGGAATTGGCTGCCAAGTACCATCTCTTCAGAGGGAGCAAGGCAAAGTTTCTTGGCAGGGCCTTTGGCTGAATTTGATTTCTATACTTGTTCTTTTAATAGTTTTTAGGATGTTAGTTTTAATTAATTATATTTTTGTTTGTGTGTTAAGCTTATTTTAGGAAAAACTCTGTGTGTGTGTGTATGAGAGAGAGAGAGATTGCTTTAGAGTCTTTAGGGAGAGTTATGCTTAAATTCCTACTCTGCCCTATAGTTTATTGTGCCAGTCAGCCTCCCTCACAGGATTATTAGGGGAAGGAAACCACTTACATTGCTCTGAGCTCCTGGATGGAATAAAAATAAATAAAATATTTGAGCTAGGGTTGCCAATCCCCAGGTGGGGGCAGGGGATCCCTAGGTTTGGAGGCCCTCCCTCCACTTCAGGGTCATCAGAAAGCAAGGGGAGGGGAGGAAAATGTCTGCTGGGAACTCTATTATTCACTCTGGAGACTTATTTCCATAGGAAATAATGGAGAATTGATCTGCGGGTATCTGGGGCTCTAGGGGGACTGTTTTTTGAGGTAGAGGCACCTAATTTTCAGTATAGCATCCAGTACCTCTCCCCAAAATACCCCCCAAGTTTCAAAAATATTGGACCAAAGGGTCCAATTTTGTGAGTCCCAAAAGAAAATGAACCTATCCATTATTTCCTATGGAAGGAAGGCATTTAAAAAGATGTGCGGTCCCTTTAATTGTGATGGGCAGAATTCCCTTTGGAGTTCAATTATGCTTGTCACATCCTTGCTCCTGGCTCCACCCCCAAAGTCTCCTGGCTCTACCCCCAAAATCCCCAGACATTTCTTGAATTGGACTTGGCAACCCTAATTTGAGCTGAAAGTAACACTGAAATATCATTTACTTCACTCTTACTTTGGAAAGGAACTCTGATATAGAAGGGCTGAACCACCAATATAATGAGAATTCTTCAGGTGCATCTGTGGAATAGGGATGTGCTATATCAGGACCCGCAGGTGCCAGGCAAGGTTCTGAATTAACCACACGCAGCAAATATTAGGAACCTGCCTTTCTGCTTTTGGCTGTTCAGCAGAGCAGTATCTTCTTTTCACAGCATTCCAACTTCCAACTTAGGCTGTTGATCATGACCCTCCAGGTCTAGATTTCAGATGCCTATGCCTCAGCCAAGTGCTGACACGTTCTCTCTATTGTTGGTTGATTTTGTAACCAGTAGTTGGAAGCAGTGATACAAACAGTCATCATGGGTTTGGTGTAATGCTATGAGTATGACAACAGTGAAGCTTTGTGTTTTGCAGTGTTTCAGAAGGTGTTCTTTTGATCTTCACTAAGAATATGTTTATTTGGACTACTAGGAATTAACTTTTTTCTATATTATTTGGTATTTCATTTCAAGTCACCCTGTGTAATACCCTTGAAATGCTCATGAAGAACATTTCTGTATGCCATAGAGCGTCGTAGAGTAGAACTCTCTCATGCTCAAGAGAGACATTTCTGGCATTAGGAAGAAGGAATCATAGATGTGAATTCTGTCTGCAGAAATTCATATTGTTGGGTAAAGGCCTGATGAGCTGTAATTGCAAGTGAAATAACCACATAGACTCCCTTTGAGCATTTGAGAATTCATACTACATCTTTTAAGGGGTTACTTTTTAAAACATCTGCACTGTGTGAAGCAGTTTCAATGATCTGGAAATTGATTAATTTTTCATACAACTTCGTTGCTTGTAGACAAGTATCTCAGGAGGCTACCAACACTTCCAGATGAGAAAAGAAAGATGATGTAACCAATCAATACATCTTAACTGCCCAATGATGTTCCAGTGCAGGAAGCTGAGTATTTGTAATCTTACTCCCCTAATATTGTTGTTCTACTCATGAAGGCAACGGTTTATAAACTTCATGATACTCTCTTTATAAACATACCTTGCATTGGGGACTAGAACCAATTAGGAGAGGCACATGGTATCTGAATATCTTCTTGCTACAGAAAACGAAATATATTATGAACAAGGTTTGAAATACACAAGCACAAATAAAAACAATGGAAATTTGCTGCCTCAAACCACCAAAAGTGGAATAAGGAATTGCATAATCCAGGGTAAGAGCTGAGCCAAAATACTTACTTTGGTGGGTTTTTTAAAGGCCGATGGGATTTTAGATAGAAATTATGACATTTTCCGTTGGCAGGAACAAAAAAACTCCTGGACGGGCTAAAGAAAATATATAACCAAACCCTGTTAATGCTCATTTAGCAGACCCATTGACTATGCACAAGACCGCAGTCTTACTAAAGAGTGTTGTTTGGTCCTTCTGTAAACAGAATCACCTGTGTAACTCATTTAAAAATTGTCATTTCTCAAATGGGTGTTAAAGGAAATACAGGTTGCAAAAACTGCAAAATACAGGTTGCAAGAACTGCAAACGATTGTTGCAGACCAAAGAATGAAGACAGATGTGATATAGTACATCTGTGTTCAGCATCTTGTGCAATTTTTAACACACAGTGGGAAATGGCTGTGAGTCCTCTACCTACCATGGCATCCCTTCAAGAGTGAGAGGGAAGGGGTGCAGCTTCTCAGAAGAAACTTATCTATAGATCTAGAGGCAAGGCTGGTAGTCAGTGCAGCTGTTGGACCAAGTTTCCATAGGGCAGCAGAAGGGGATGGCAAGCTGTCAGCACTGTGACTTCAAGCCCTGGTAAGCCAGGAACCAAAGCCATCCTCCACAACCCAACATTGGCATGATGGGGCCAGGTAGGGTTGCCAAGTCCAATTCAAGAAATATCTGGGGACTTTGAGGGCGGAGCCAGGAGACTTTGGGGTGGGGCCAGGAGACATTGGGGGTGGAGACAGGAACAAGGGTGTGACAAGCATAATTGAACTCCAAGGGAGTTCTGGCCATCACATTTAAAGGGACAGCACACCTTTTAAAATGCCTTTCTTCCATAGGAAATAATGAAGGATAGGGGCACCATCTTTTGGGGCTCATAGAATTGGACCCCTGGTCCAATCATTTTGAAACTTGGGGGGTATTTTGGGGAGAGGCACTAGATGCTATACTAAAAATTTGGTGCCTCTACCTCAAAACATAGCCCCCCTCCAGAGCTCCCAATACCCGCAGATCAATTCCCCATTATTCCCTATGGGAATCATTCTCCATAGGGAATAATAGAGTGCCCAGTAGACATTTCCCACCCCCCATGCTTTCTAAAGTGGGGGGAAGGGCCTCCAAACCAGGGAATCCCCTGCCCCCTCCCTCTCTCGCACACAAAAATACTTAGTGGGTCTTGTTCCTGCAGAACTTTACTTGATCTGAAAATGAAAGCAAAACAAAGGGAGGGGCTGTTCTCCGAAGCCCTTCCTGTTTCCTGCTTCCTGCTCAGCCTTAAAGGTACATATTTTAAAAACGGACCTGCAGGAGCTCAAAAACTACATGGTGACTGTAGGGGGTGGGGCTTCTCCTGCCGGCCAGCTGGCTGGGGGCGGGGAGAAGCCTGTAAAAACAGGGGATCCCCCGCTGGGATCTGGGGATTGGGAAGCTTAGGGCCAGGTCAGGGAGCAAGCCAGGGCACAGCTGGTCACAATGGGGGTTCAGACTGTTTCTGAGCCCTTTACAGGAGTTAGCAGCATTGGCTGGTTCCCCACAAACCAGAAAAAGGGGCAGGAACGTGCAGGACTGCAAGGAGCTATTTTTATTTATTTATCTTATTAAATGTATCGACTGCCCTCCCCAGCATGGCAAGGCTCGGGGTGGGTTACAATACAGAACCACAATATAACAATATAATACAAATATAATGGATTACAATAATATTAATAAATTCTTAAAATCCAATTATAAAATCATTTCATTTGTGGCGCTAAGTACAACTATATCTGGGGCTGCTCCATATACGTGCACAGAGATGATAAACCACTGTTGCAGGAAGTGGGCAGATGAGATAAGATCATACAAGAAGAAAATGCACTAGGGAGGCTAGGATTCATAACCTTCTGCTGAGGGTGGAGTTTCCCCCAATCTTAGGGCCTCCAACCCACCAGCACAGGATAGGCCAGTGGGGGAGCCCTGACCCCAAAAGGCTCCAATGGCACCCAACACGCCCAGCATGATGACATCACCTGGAAGAGTCGTAATTATACTGGGCATGTTGCGCAGGGACTTTCTAGCACAGGGGTATCAAACATGCAGCCCGGGGGCCAAATCAGGCCCTATCAGGCCCCTGAGCAACTGACTGTCATCTGCTTTCTTCTCCCTCTCTCTTGCTTCCTTCTGCATAACAACTTGCTTTGCAAGGCTTGCTCAATCGCACAGGAGCTACAGAGCAAAACCTCTATTTTCTCCATTAGCTGAGGCTCCTCCCTTGGGGAGAAAGGGGAGGAAGACAGAGCTTGTTTTTCCAGGCTATCTCAGTAACACAGCAGAGCTACTGAAAGGTGCTTCCTTTGCCCAGTTCCCTGTATCCCATGGGACAAATACAAAGAAAGCACCTTAGACTTAGTGCTAATGTTTTAAGGATGTTTTAATTTTTTTAAAAAAAATATTTAATTGTGTTTGTCTGTGTCCTTTATAAAGTTTATGTCTCTGCTACTTAATCTTAAATAGGTACACACATGACCTGACATGGCCTAGCCCAACCCAACCCAACATGACCTGGCCCAACAAGGTCTCATTTATGTCAGATACGACCCTCATAATAAATGAGTTTGACACCCCTGGCATTTTGGTATATAACTCTATAGCACCATAGAGTTTTTATACCAAAATGCTAAAGCATCCCTACACTACATGCTTGGTGTAATTATGTCACTTCCAGGTGACATCATCGCACTACGCATGCTTTGTGTGTGCAAGGAATTCCCCCCACCAGCAGCCAGGCAAGACCTGGCATCCCTAGGGGAAGCCAATACGGATACTGAAGCTCTTTCAGCCCAGAGTCAAGGAGGATATGCCTCTCTCCATGGAGCTAGCGAAAGGCAGGAGAGTGGAGAGGCCCAGTGGAAGGAGATAACCCTTCTGGTCTGAGGCCTTTGCAGGGGTGGAGGGTAAACATGGCATGCTCTCTGGTGGCCTCATCTCTAAGGAGGTGGGTGTGCAGTACCTTTGCTCAATGACCTGTCTGCCAAGAAATATTGAATGGATTTTCCTTTGCACTGCTAGCACAAGCTCACCCTCTTAACATTGTGCTTTTGTTTTTCTTTTGGAGGAAGCATAGGATCATGGCATAGCAGTAGCTTGCTTAGCAGGATCATGAGATCGGGCTTTCAGGAGATCAATACTATCTTCCCAAGTAAGAATTTGATTTAAAAATAGAGAGCATGCTTATCAGATTTGTGGATGAAAATGAAACCGGTAGGGACTGCATGCTTTATTGGACTGACTAAATTAATCAATGTGATCTTAATAAACCAGAGAGCTTGCCAGATAGCAAGAAAATTGAATTCTACCATGGCAGATATAAAGTACTACTTAGAGGATAGCAGAGCCATAAGCACAATTATACTATAGGTAATAACCAGGCAAAGTAAAAGCACACATACCACCAACAATATAATGATGCAGTGGTATCCATTAGCAGGAGCAATAATGATGATGACGACACTGTATGATGATTTATAGTGAGCAGGACAGGGAGAGTAACAATATTCCAGGCCACATGGGTAAGACTTCAGCCCTGTGTTCATTTATGAGTATCACTGAGAATGATCATCTAATATCAGAGAAGAACAAAAATAATAAATACTAATTTAAGAATAATTCAAATAATATGGATACATCCTTTCCCCACATGCTGACACTGTTTAATTATTATCTTAATGGCCACTTCACAAATACACATACATGGATGTCAGCTGAATTCTCAAGAGATGATGTAGTAATGAGAAGCCTTTCATGATATGAAAGTTCAGTTTGTACTGTCTGACTTGTGATTGTTTATTCACACATGCACCACTGCTTGAAGTAGTTATCCAGTGACAAACCTGCATGTGTGGATAAGACACTCGGACCAATAAAATGTGAGCAAATGTTAAAATATGCTTTTAATGGGACTTAGGTGTGGTTAACTTTCACTTGATTGTGTTATTGGTATCTATATAGCAATTTCTTAAGTCCTTTGTATAAAACATACGTATTATCTCAATAATAAGAACATAAGAGAAGCCATGTTGGATCAGGCCAATGGCCATCAGGCCATCCAATCCAACACTCTGTGTCACACAGTGGCAAATATATGTGTGTGTGTGTGTGTATATACACACACATACTGTGGCTAATAGCCACTGATGGACCTCTGCTCCATATTTTTATCCAATCCCCTCTTAAAGCTGGCTATGCTTGTAGCCGCCACCATCTCTTGCGGCAGTGAATTCCGCATGTTAATCACCCTTTGGGTGAAGAAGTACTTCCTTTTATCCGTTTTAACCTGTCTGCTCAGCAATTTCATTGAATGCCCACGAGTTCTTGTATTGTGAGAAAGGGAGAAAAGTTCTTCTTTCTCTACTTTCTCCATCCCATGCATAATCTTGTAAGCCTCTATCATGTCACCCCACAGTCGACGTTTCTCCAAGCTAAAGAGCCCCAAGCATTTTAACCTTTCTTCATAGGGAAAGTGTTCCAACCCTTTAATCATTCTAGTTGCCCTTTTCTTGACTTTTTCCAATGCTATAATATCCTTTTTGAGGTGCGGTGACCAGAATTGTACACAGTATTCCAAATGAGACCGCACCATCGATTTATACAGGGGCATTATGATACTGGTTGATTTCTTTTCAATTCCCTTCCTAATAATTCCCAGCATAGCATTGGGCTTTTTATTACAATTGCACACTGTCTTGACATTTTCAGTGTGTTATCTATCACGACCCCAAGATATCTCTCTTGGTCAGTCTCTGCCCGTTCACACCCCATCAACTTGTATTTGTTGCTGGGATTCTTGGCCCCAATGTGCACTTGGCCACATTGAACCTCATCTGTCATGTTGACGCCCACCCAGGCTCGACAGATCTTTTTGGAGTGCCTCATAATCCTCTCTGGTTTTCACCACCCCGAACAATTTAGTGTCATCTGCAAACTTGGCCACTTCACTGCTTACTCCCAATTCCAATAAGGTAAAGTAAGCCCTGACTTGGATAGCCCAGACAACCCTGATCTTGTTAGATATTAAAAGCTAAGCAGGGTTGACTCTGGCAAATACTTGGATGGGTGAGCTTGGAATACCAGAAATCAGGAGGTTGGGACAGGCTGATTTTGCACAAGGTTTGTTCTGGGTGGAGAGCCCTTTTGCTTCCGGGGCTTCTCTCCGTTTTCACACAAGTTGCCTCAGAACTGCAAGTTGGTGCAGCTCTCTTCCGCAGCAAGCAGGATCCTCTTCCAAGAGGTTTCTGCTTGCCGCGGGAGAGTGGTGCGCCAACTTGCAGCTCCAAGGCAACTTGTGCAAAACGGAGAGAAGCACCAGGATCAAAAGGGCTCTCCACTTGGAACAAGCCCTAGTGCAAAATCTGTCACAGTCTTTATTCAGCCACCTCCGTGAATATCATCCAGGCCCCCAGTAGGGGTCGTCAGTCACCAGAGGCCACCATAAGTTACCGGTGTGCACGCACTCACACATGCATACACACATGTGCACACATGAACATATAAAATACAAAAATGTCCCCTAAGTAATAATGAACAGTAGAAGTATCATTACTTCAGTATTTACTCTAAAGCTGAGAAACACTGCAAGGAGATTTTATCCAGTTCATGCTGTGAATTAAATTCTACATACCAAATGATATAAGAGAACCTGGATAGCCGAGAAAAATGAAAATATGAAATGGATGTATGAAAATAACCATTGGTGGCTGAACACAGAATATGCCCACTTGGAGAGGAGAGTACCCTGAATATTGGGGTGTATAACATGTGGTGGTCCAACCCTAATTTCAGTGTAGAGAGGGCATGCAGTTGTTCCAGTTCCTTATTCAAATCACCTTTGAAATTACTGGCCTCTTGGTGGTAGTCCAAATAGAAGCCAGGACCAGTGTTTAGACTGGGCACCACTGTATGTTTTCTTATAATGGGACACAGTTTCCAGAGTTGAGGGATGTGTAAATAACATGCTATTAGTACACAACATTTTTCTTTAGTACAGATTGTATGGCAATGTTGTCTTACAACACCTGAAGGTTCAGCCCGCTTTTAATACCACCAATGCATTTGGTTTCTTACATCTAGTATAAAAAGCTCTCTTGTCCAAGTTCCAGACTTATTTTCCATTTCCATCTCTCCAGAAAATAGGTGTCCCCAGGATGCCTCTGGAGAAGAGACTAATGCTATATGCACCTGTTTCCAGAATGTGCGAATGTGTCATTTGGGGTAGTCTAAAGACTGTTTTGGGGTGCAGCCTCACTCTAGTGTCTGCCTGTGTGATTTTCCTGTAGGCACCTCACTTTTGAGCAGCTCGCACAAGAACTACACTTTGAACTAGAACAGAGCACATGTACTCTTGGAGAGGAGAGTCCCCTGAACATGTGGGTACATGACATGTGGTGATCCAACCCTAATTTTGGTGTACAGAGGTCATACAGTTGTTCCAGTTCCTTATTCAAAACTCCTTTGAAATACAGGCCTCTTGGTGGTAGCCTTGTAATGCCAGAACCAGTGTTTGGACTGGGCACCACTATCTGTCCTCTTTCAGAGGACTGTCCTCAAAATGTCAGGATGTGTCATTTGGGGTGATCCAATGGTTGTTTTGAGGTGCAGCCTGGCCCCAATGTCCACCTGTGAGGCTGTCCTGGGGGCACCTCACTTTAGAGCAGCTGGCATGAGAACTGTGCTTTGGACCAGGAAACACCAAATGTCCCTTAGAAGGGGAGAGTCTTCTGAATGTGGGGGGGGTGTGATTTATGGTTGTCCAAACCTTATTTTGGGATTCAGAACTTTTAAACTCTCCTCAGTGTTCTTTGACTGCATTCATGAATAAGGAACTGAGAACCAACTTCAGCCTCCTCCATGCGCACTTCTTCAGATACATCGAAACAGTTTTCCTTAAGTCTTACATATAGGTAGAGAGAGGGTGGGGGGATTAGTTGCTAGGATGGTAGAGTCAAAATGCATAAGTCACTGGGTAATGTGTTTGTTCTATGGATGGCACGAACCAGGAAAACAGTTATTCGTTTTGGTTCATGGTTTGTTTGATAGCCTGATTCGCTGGTTTATGTTGATTCATTTATTTTATTTTTTTTAAAAAAAATATTTTCTGAACCAACATGTGGTCCATCGTTTGTTGGTTCAGGAAGGGATAGAATGGCCCCTGAGTGGGCTAGGGATGCCAAACTTGCAGCAAATTCTTCAGTGGACTCTCCTCTACCTGCTTTACAAGTTTGGTGAGAACTGGATATCAGGGGCCAAGTTACAGCCCCCCCTCCAATGAACTAGAGATTTTTATTTATTTATTTAGAATTTATATCCTGCCCTTCCCACAAGTGGCTCAGGGCGGCTTCCAACATTAGATCCAACATAAATTAAACAATATTTAAACATGTAAGGGAATAACTTTAAAACAGATAAAACAGATAAAACCATAAAAATTAATAATAATTTTATTATTATAAAATAGCAAACTGATGGCAAACTCTCCAGCAGGCTCTCTTCTGCCTGCTCTCTTAAGTCTGGTGGGAATTGGATTTTTTTTTTTGGGGGGGGGGGGGGAGTTACAGGCTCTCCCAAAGCAGGTGCCCCAGCACAGTGCACAGCTGCCCTCATGCATTCTTAGAGCCATCCAAATCACAAAACACTTCCATGAGATGCTCCTCTGCCTGTCCTCCAAGTTGTGTGTAGATTGGCTTCGGGGATGCATACAGGTGCAAATTCCCAGGAAAGCAGGTAGAGAAGAGTAAAACAATTGGCAGAACAAAAACCCCCCACAGAGCTGGGGTATCTCAGCTGGCCCTGAAAGAGGTTTGCAATGGCTTTTGAGCTAGTTGGTTTTGGTAAACTGATAGAAATCAGACATTAAAACAAAGTCTTATGATTTAATAATAAAGGTGATGCAGCCCCGTCAAGGAAAACATTTCCCAGAATAGCTCAGCAAGTTGGATTTGAAAGCCAAAAAATAAAACAGCCACACTGGCACAAGCAGAATAAGAACCACCTGCAGAATTACTAAACTTTGAAAAATGAAAGATAAAGGAAGGAAACAAACATGAACCTTTGTAGCTCAGGTCCTTGAACACCATAGAAGCACAAGGAAGTTGGCTTACTCTCTGTGATTAAAAGAAATCAAACCCCACTAAAATAACAAATTAGGATTTGAAATAAAATTGTAAAAGTAAGGCAAGAAATAGAGGGGACACAATAGGGCACAAACAAGTGTGTTCTGTGAATAAGCAAACCCCAGCAATAACAAATAAGTTTGGTGAAAATAAACAAAAAAACAAACAAACACAATACAAATGGCTTCTCCTTGGGGCTAAGGTCCCTTAAACAGCAGATGTAACATCTTCCCAGCTGGGTTGTTGTTCAGTTGCACAGTTGAGTCTGACTCTTTGTGACCCCGTGGACTAAGTCACGCCAGGCTCTCCTGTCCTTCACCACCCTCTGAAGTCCACTCAAATTCATGTTAGTTATATCAGTAATGCAGGGTGCCAATATGCATCCTTGTCAAACTCCTTTTCCTATTCTAAACCAATCAATTGTTCTATATCCCATTCTGACAGTCGCTTCTTGACCCTTATACAGGTTTCTCAGGAGACATATGAGGTGGTCTGGCACTCCCATCTCTTTAAGGACTTGCCACAGTTTGTTGTGATCCACACAATCAAAGGCTTTAGCATAGTCAATGAAACAGAAATAGACTTTTTCTGGTACTCCTGTGCTTTCTCCATAATCCAGCGAATGTGGATCTCTCGTTCCTCTACCTCTCCAAAACCCAGCTTGTACTTCTGGTAGTTCCCAATCCACATACTGTTGAAGGCTAGCTTGTAGGATCTTTAACATGACTTTGCTGGCGTGTGAAATGAGTGCAATGGTGCGATAATTTCAACATTCCTTGGCATTACCCTTCTTTGGAATTGGAATGTAAACTGTCCTTTTCCAATCCTGTGGCCACTGTTATGTTTTCCAAATTTGCTGATATAATGAGCGCATCACTTTAATAGCATTGTCTTTTAGGATTTTGAATAGCTCAGCTGGGATACTGTCATCTCCACTCGCTTTGTTGTTAGTAATGCTTTCTAAGGCCCATTTGACTTCGTGCTCCAGGATGTCTGGCTCGAGGACAGCAATTTCACCATCGTGGTTGTCAAGGACAATGAGATCCTTCTTGTATAATTCTTCTGTATATTCTTGCCACCTCTTCCTAATCTCTTCTGATTCTGTTAGGTCCCTTCCATTTTTGGCCTTCATCGTGGCCATCTTTGCATGAAACGTTCCCTTGATTTCTCCGATTTTCTTGAAAAGATCTCTTGTCCTTTCCATTCTATTATTTTCCTCTGTTGCTTTGCATTGTTCCTTTAGGAAGGCCTCCTTATCTCTCCTTGCTGTTCTCTAGAAATCAGCATTCAGTTGGGTGAATTTTTCCTTTTCACCTTTGCCTTTCGCTTTCCTTCTTTCCACAGCTATTTGTGGGTTTTTTGTTGTTATTGAAATTTCAAAAAGGAGAGGGGTAAGGGAATACAGAAGTGGGGAAGGGAAAGGGGTAAAAGTAAAATAAAGTCAACATCTTTTTTTTACCAGCATCATTAGACTACATAATAGTACTCTTAGTCTTAACAAGTTTATAGCCTATAGGTTCTACTAAATAGTTTGCTACTATACATTCAACCATAAAAAAATGAGGAATACATTAGAAAGTGCAACATGTAATATACAAAATCAAATTCATGCATTAAGCCATTCATAAAAAGGTTTCCAAAGATTTTCTCCATCTTTTAGTAACCTGCCCTAAAGACGAAGTGCAAGTATGTCAATTTCTGCTGTCGAATATTTGTTGATCAAATCTTGTTTCTTAGGAGTTTCATGATGTTTCCAATGTAGTGCTATCAAAAGTCTTGCTGCCATTATAATATGTATCATCAAATGTTTACTCTGCCTTGGAAGGTCCATTGGTAATATATTTAGTAAAAATAAAATGATTAGGGTTTGTAGAATCTTTCGGGCTCAAGTGCCGTGTTCTACTGGAGAAAGTTTTCCTTCCAGACGTTTCGTTCTCAGCTGCGGAGAACATGAGTGGCGTTGCAGCCGGAGCAGGCACTCTGACCTTCTTGGCTGCTGTGCATTGAGTGATTTAAAATGGTTTAAAATGGATATGTGTTTTCAGTATCTTTTGTAGCATTTCATGCATCACAATCCAATATTTTTTCATAATTCTACAAGTCCATCACATATGGAAAAACATACCCACTTGGAAAATACATTTCCAACACATATTAGAAACAGTATTATATGTTTTAGACAGTTTATCGGGTGTTATATTCCATTTATAAAACATTTTATAGATATTTTCTTTAAAAGTAACTGCAATTTCCATAACATTTCCCAATCCCCCATTTCAATATTATACCCAAAATTTTGAGCCCATTTTATCATACAATCTTTCACTTCCTCATCTTGAAGTTTCACTTGTAGGAGCATTGAGTAGATTTTTTAATTAACAGTTGGTGTGGTCCTAAGATTATCTTATCAAATCCATGTTTTTTGGTGTCAAAACCTATTACTTTATTTTTAGCATTTCTTGATTCTAATTGAAGTCTTGTCCACCAATCAAAAGAAACATTATGGGCTACTAAGTCTTCTTGTGTTTTCAATTCATCATTGTCTTTCAGTAATTTGTCATAGGTCAATATCATATTTTGAGACAGTAATGTTGGTTGGATAAAGACGTCAGTTGGTGAGACCCATCTCAAAATGTTAGTATAAATTTTAAGGTTTTAACCAGGACCAAACCTGCTATAAGGACCTTTTTAATATATGGGTAGTAAAATGTTTGTGTCCATTTTCTGATACCACAAGTATGAATGCCATCCCTTTGCAAGATCATGCCCTTCTATTTTTAAAGCTTCATCAGACAGCCACTTTGCTTTCTTGCATTTCTTTTTCTTTGGGACGGTGCTGATTGCTGCCTTCTGTACAATGTCACGAACCTCCATCCATAGTTCTTCAGGCACTCTATCAACTCTAGTTTCTTAAACCTATTCTTCACCTCCACTGCATATTCATAAGGGATGTGATCAAGGTCAAACCTGAGTGGCCTAATGGCTTCCCCAGTTTTCTTCAGTTTAAGCCTTAATTTTGCAATGAGTAGCTCATGATCAGCTACTCAGTGAGTCAGCTCCAGTTCTTGTTTTTGCTGACTATAAGAAACGTCTCCATCTTTGACTGCAGATTATATAATCAATCTGATTTCTGTGTTGCCCATCAGGTGATGTCCATGTGTAGAGTCACCTTTTAGGTTGTTGGAAGAGGGTGTTCACTATGACCAGCTTGTTCTCTTGACAAAACTCTATTCGCCTTCATTTTGTTCTCCAAGGCCAAACTTGTCAGTTGTTCCAGTTACCTTTTGACTTCATACTTTGGCATTCCAGTCCCCTATGATGAGGAAGACATTTTTTTGTGTGTTAGTTCTAGAAGGTTGTAAATCTTCATAGAACTGGTCCACTTCAGCCTCTTCTGCATCAGTGGTTGGGGCATAGACTTGGATTACTGTGATGTTGAATGGTTTGCCTTGGATACAGACTGAGATCATTCTGTCATTTTTGAGATTGTATTTCATTACTGCCTTCCTTACTCTCTTGCTGACTATAAAGGCCACACCATTTCTTCTACAGGATTCTTGCCCACAGTAATAGATGTAGTGATCCTCTGAGTTAAATTTGCCCATTACAGTCCATTTTAGTTCACTGATTCCCAAGATGTCGATGTTCAGTCTTGCCATTTGTTGTTTGACCACATCCAGCTTTCCTTGATTTATAGATCTTACATTCCATGTTCCAATGCAGTATTGTTCTTTACAGCATTGAGCTTTCCTTTTGCTATCAGACACATCCACAGCTGAGCGTCCTTTCGGCTTTGGCCCAGCTGCTTCACTCTTTCTGTGGTTACTTGTACTTGCCCTCCGCTCTTCCCCAGTAGCATATTGGGCACCATCCAACCTGAGGGCCTCATCTTCCAGCACCATATCTTTTAGGCTTTTGTTACTGTCCATGGGGTTTTCTTGGCAAGAGTACTGTCAGCAGCAGCCTTTATTGGCATAAAACAGATTTAGCAGTAAAATAGCAATATAAATAATATAAAATCCTAGATTATAGAGTACATAGGAGCTAATATACATAAAATAAGTAAAATATATATGAGTCGAGTTTAGCCAAATTAAATAATTAAAACAAATAAAATGTGGTCATTCCAGAACCATTCTCTGTTGTATTTCCATGGCCTGTTGAAGAAATCTAGCAACCATTAAAGTTACCTCAGAGCAAGTGTCATTTAAAAGTTTGTGGCTTTTGTTACTGTCCATGGGGTTTTCTTGGCAAGAGTACTGGAGCGGGTTGCCATTTCCTTCTCCAGTGGATTACATTTTGTCTGGATTCTCAGCTGCAGCCTGTCTATCTTCAGTGGCCCTGCATGGCATAGCCCGCAGCCTCACTGCACAAGCCCTCTTGCCACATCAAGGCAGCAATCCATGAAGGGTGTCAGCTGGGAGAGGTGTTTAAAATTGTCCCATAATGTGGGGCTGGAAGACAAAAGGAGTCCCTAAATCTGAGCATGCACATGAGGAGACTAACTCTGTCCACAGCAGATTGCAAAATGAAACCAGTTGACTGTGAGTCTGCTCTCATGCAGTAGAATTAAAGCTCGTGATAGGCTCTCAGAGCTGCCAAGCAAGCTATGGGCAACTGCTATGAGTCTTTCTAGAGCTGCCAGAAGTTCATCTCTAATGCTGCCTAGTAATTGATTGCATTGGTGCCAGGCTGTCTGGAAAAACAAACCGATAACAACCCAAACAAACCGCCTAGGAAAACAGCCAGTTTGTTTTCCAGTTCATGCATGATGTGATGAAATGAACCAGTTCAGAATGAACCACAAATTGACCCATTTTGAGCACAAATCATGATTTGCAGTTTGTTTCATGCTCATGTCTAATTTGTATGCTAATTTGCTGCCATTCGCAGGTATTAGCAACTGCTTTTCTCTAATCTCAGCTATACTTATTGCCCAGTTATTTATGCAACTTGACTCTAATTAATGCATCCTGGCAACCGCCTGTCCCTACCTATATGTAAAACTTGGGAAAATCTGTTTCAATGTATCTGATGAAGTGTGCATGCACATAAAAGTTTATACCCGGAATTAATATTCTAAATTACATCCAGACAACACTGAGATCAGCTATAGTAGAGGGTAAACTGGAAGTATTTTGCTGAAGCACTTCCTGTCTGAGGCGGCTTTACAATTATTATCAATGTGGGGGAGGAGGCCTCATCCTCTGCCAAGCCTACAAAGTATGACTAACAGCGATCAAAATGGTTGCCATATAAGCAACTGGCACACTGATTTACCACCCTCATCTCCCATGTATGCATTTGTGTAGAAGTTCCCTTAGCTCCATCTTCTCTGCCTACCTCTGCCTTTCTTGTTTAGCTTTTCAAATTCTTAATTTTTTGCTGTCCAAGAACTAACCTGGAATTCTACCAGATCTTGTCCCCATTAGGTCAAAAAATGAGTTCCTACAAATCCTACCGTGATGAGAGGCATGCCTCTCACTCTTTGAGGAGATCAGAGTTCCAAGATCTCTCATATGAACTCCAGACTTGCTCATTCCGTACCTTCTAATTGTGAACATGAGAAGATATTAAACAGAAGCTGTCATATTTCCAAACCCACCCAGCTGTTAACAATAACAAGCTGCTTTTCCAAATGCAGAAGTGATGGTATGTTCCATTTGGGAAAGTTGATACAGTGAAATCTAAATAATTCCCCATTACGAGATTATTTACAGTTTTCCATTTTTACAAGCATTTCAGTTAACTTTATTCTTAATGAACTTTTGTTTTGCATGATGAGGGTACCTGCTGCCTGTATACCCATTTTTTTTCTTCTTAAGCATTTATTTGGTTAGCTCTAGAGGTGGAAAGCGCCAGCGGCCGACTTGGAATGAAAAATTTCCAATCTTTTTTGCAGAAGGGTGAATATACACAAGATATAAGCCACCATTCCAAAGATACTCCTTAAAACCCTTCAAGTTAACATTTCAAAGAAAGTAATTAATGGTGTTGAGAGAAATCTCAGCATTATGTCAAAACAATTGCCTTCCTCATTACAGACATTGGTAGGCACTTTAATTATTTAGTGAGGTGATGAATGCTACAAGAATTGGTGTCCACAGTCCTTTTTTCTAAGGGGATGTGCATAGATGCTCCTGGATGGAGAATGGGTATCCAACCTGATAGATAATCAGCACATTGCCAAGAGTTTCCCCATGAACTGCACCATTTACCAGGACTATGCAAGCAAAGTCATATTCACATTGTCATTTGAAAAACTTGTGCTGGATGATCCTATAATATCAAAAGAAATGTTAATCATATTGGAAAATCCATCCAATAGATGTTTTCATTGGCATCCATGCAAAACATGTTTATGGGTGTAGCTTTCCTCCTTCCCTAATGGGGCAAAATTTCCTGGGCTTTAACCTTGGTCCAGACTCCAAAGTATCATTACTGATATTTTAGGGAGATAAAAGAAAGCACTTGAGCAGGGCTGACCAAACTTGCTTAATGTAAGAGCCACAAAGAATAAACAACAGATGTTTGAGAGCCACAAAACATGAACATCAGGCGTCTGAGGGGAGGGAGGGAGGGGAAATGGAGGGAGAAATGGAAAGAAAGCAACTTTAAATGCATTCTTGAAGAAGTGAGTTAAAGAGAGAAGTGCCTTCTTCTCCAAGCCAGCCAATGGGGTGGGGGGGGGCTTCAGGAGCCACACAATATGTGTGAAAGAACCACATGTGGCTCTTAAGCCACAATTTGGCCACCCCTGACCTAGAGACTTTTAAAATTCTCACTTTCCAAGCACAATACTTTGAGTGAACTTTTCACTCCTTTCCCGAGTTGGGTATGGATAGAAATCATAGGGGTAAACCAAACTCAGCCTCACAGTTTTACACACATTTGGGAAGAGTTCCCCAAGGTTTTTGATGGAGCTCTGGACTGCTACACAGGTCCCCCGGTATCCCTGCAACTTAATCCGACGGTGCAGCCCATAAGGCTGAAGGCTAGGTGCATCCCGTCCGTGCTCAAGCCCAAAAGAGAGGCAGAAGTTGACCACCTCATAGTCCAGGAGGGGCCACCTCATAGTCCAGGAGGGGCCAGTCCCACATGCCCTCTGGGAGACCCCAATTGTGATGCCAATTAAGTCCAACAGGGACGTCTGCATCTGTGCGGATTATAAGTGCACAATAAATAAGGCGCTCCAGAACCACGCATACCTGGTCCCAGTGGTCAGTCACATCTTGGCTTCCCTGGTGGGTGCTAAAATCTTTGGGAAGCTGAACTTAGCACAGGCCTACCAGCAACTCCCTGTCAATGACAAAACAGCCGAGACCCAAACAATAGTTACCCACCGGGGAGCCTTTAGAGTAAAGTGGTTACAGTTCGGGGTGAGCGTAGCCCCTGGGATCTTTTAGAACCTATAGGACTCTATTCTTAATGGGATCCCAGGAGTGCAGTCATTTTTTGATGACATTCTGATCACTGCCCCTGCCAGAGAAGAGTTCGGCTGCCGCCTCTGCTCTGTGTTGCAAGGTTTCAAGGCAGCCGGTTTAAAGGTGAAGAGGGAAAAGTGCTCCCTGGGCATCTGGTGTGTGGAAATCCTGGGATTTGCAGTCGACACTGCCAGCATCCATGCTCCTGAGAAGGTTTGTGCCATAGTGCAAGCCCCCACACCTGTCTCCAAAAGGGAACTACAAGCATTTTGGGGACTTTTGAACTTTTACCATTCCTTCCTGCCTCACAAGGCAGCCCTTGCAGAGGTGCTCCACCGTCTGCTGGACAAGAAGGCACCATGGGTATGGGGTAAGACATAGGTAGCCACGTTTCAAGCAGTCAAGGACCCAATTGTCTCTAATGAGGTCCTGCACCACTTTGATGAGTCCTTGCCAGTGGTCCTAGCGTGTGATGCATATCCATACAATGTCAGGGCAGTCCTGGGGTGTTGGTTGCCAGATGGACGGGAGGTGCCAGTAGCCTATTACTCCTGAACACTGTCGCTGGTGGAGTGGAACTACTCCCAGATCAATAAGGAAGCACTCACCATCATGGCAGGGGTGAGGAAGTCCCACAATTACTTACACAGGCACCCCTTCACCATTGCAATGGACCACAAGCCTCTGCTCAGACTGTTTGCCCCTGACAGGCAGACGCCACAGCTCCTGTCACCGCAGGTCCTCCACTAGAACATCTTCCTGGGCTTACCGGTATGACCTCGTCTATCGCCCCAATAAGTCTATGGGTCATACAGATGCCCTCAGTTGCCTTCCACTGCACTCCATTGACCCAGCCCCAGCCCCGGTGATCAGATCTTACTCATCAAGAACCTGTCGGATCGGCCCCTGCACACTGTGATCACATCCTCTTCCATATTCTGTTTTCCACAAGGATGAACTGTTGGCACCCAAGGGGTGCCTACTCTGGGGAAGCTGTGTAGTGGTCCCACCACCGCTGCGGAAGCAGGTACCTGAGAGCCTACATTAGACACACCCAGAAATCATGCACATGAAGGCCCTCACCAGGAGTTACATTTGGTGGCCAAAGCTGGATGAGGAGATTGAGACATGGATGAAGCGGTGCCAGTCCTGCCAGGAAATGTGACCGAATCCTTCTAGCAGACCCGTGCACCAGTGGGAGTCTACATGCATGCCTTGGGTGAGGCTCCATTTGGACTTTGCAAGCCCTTTCCATGATCTGTTATTTTTCATCTTGGTGGACTCTTACACCAAATGGTTGGAGGTGATACCTGTTGCCTCCACCTCCGCCCGAGCTGCCATCAGAAGGGCTTTTAGCACCGACAGCCTGCCAGATATGCTCATGACAGATAAAGGGGACGGCCTTAACTTCTGGGGAGTTCCAAGAGTTCCTGGGAAGATATTTAATCAGGCACATTCAGTCCACTCCTTTCCACCCAGCCACCAACGGGAAAGTGGAGAGAATGGTGCGTATGACCAAAAAGTCCCTACGCAGAATTATCCATGGGGACTGGGACCACAGGCTAGCTGCTTTTCTTTTTGGCAACAGAATAACCCGAAGTGCAGCCACCGGCTGCAGCCCAGCGGAACTGTTCATGGGGTGGTGCCTCATGACACATTTGAACCAGCTGCACCCCGACAGGGTTCCGGAGCAGCAGCCAAACCCGGTGAGCTAAGAAGCGCCCAGAGGATTCTTTCTGGGTGACCCCATGAATGCCCAGAACTTTGAAAGTGGCCCCAAATGGATTCCAGCCAGGGTGATATGAGTCAGTGGTCCCCATTCCTACAAAGTGTCAGCTGAAGGGGGCCAACTGCTCCATCGTTACATCAACCAGCTGCATCACAGGATGCTCCCGGATGAGCCTGGAGGAACCTGAGGGAGACAGTGACCGGGATGAGCCAGCTTTACCACAGAGTGGGGGTGAGCCGACACCACTCTGTTCAGCACCTGAGAAGTGGACCCTCTACCCTCAAAGGGGGAAAGTCCTGACCCTGCTCCAGTTTCCCCGCCACAGCTGAGTGAGGTTGCAGCCGCACCTAGCTCAGCTCCTGCAACACCTCCTCCTCAGGCAGAGGGAGTGTCGCCAACCAGAGTACCTGGAGGACTATGTATGTTAGTACTTTGGAACTAGGGGGAGGGGTGTTATGTAATGAATTTAATGCTTTGCGGGAAGCTTCACAAGCACCCAGGCAACCACGGGAAACCCAGAGATGCTTGATTGATTTGAACATGAAGAAGTAACCAATGAGCAGTCTTGGCACAAAACTTGACTGCCATGATTTGGTATGGGAATGGGGGGGGGGGGGGTTCCGTTTGCATGTATATAAGTGGAGTCACGGCCGCCATTTTGCCTTAGTATGTAATTACCAATAAAGCATGTTCCTGTTTGAACTCCAATGCATCGCACCCAGTATTTAACAATGTTGTAGGAATGAGAGAGTCCTTAGCTCTTTACCATATAAACCCTTATCAGATTTTGAAGGCTTTTCTAGAAAAAGAGTTCAGAAACACAATTTATGGGCATTCCATGACTTTTTTTATTGGTTCCAATGAACCCTGAGAGTGAATTTGGGCTGGCAAAGCAAGAACAGAAGAGACCCAAAATGCAAGATTAAAAAGGACTGAATGAGAAAGAGCTTGTTACTTTTTGTTATGATCAATATGCCGAGAACTGAAGAATGATGTCTTTTAGTTAGACAGCTCTAAAAAAAAAATGCATTGCTGCAGACTTAGTTCACATGAATTAGATCAAGATAGAGTGTTTGTCTGTAACTGCGGAAGAGTAAGAGTCCAATAGCACCTTAACGACTAACAAAATTTGTGGTAGGGTATGAGGTTTTGTAAGTCACTGCTCATTTTGTTAGTCTTTAATGTGCTACTGGACTCGTACTCTTCACGTGAATTAGAATTCACAAAATAATTAGAACAAGCAGAAATGAAGCAAATTAACAGCCACAAACAGATTCTTCAGAGGAGTTAAACTAGTATATTAGGGATGAATTACACAGTACACTTTTTGTCCATCAACAATCCCAAATGTTACTGTGTATTCCTGCATATGGATTTATGTATCTAAAAGGTATGTTTCCTGAAGAGTCATTTTCTGATCTTGGATCGTAATAAACTGACTACATAAGGATAAATATGATGAGTTGGATTCATTGTACTACTGGCAATGGTTTTCTCCTTCTGGAGCCTTCTGCTTTCAAAGTTATTGACCGCAAGAACAAGGCTTGAATACTGCTGGGATTCTCTCACCCTATATTAGGTATTAGGCTTCATCAAAGAACAAGAAGCATTTGGGTGTGGATAGAGGGAGTCCTACAATTATTCAGACCTCAGCTCCTTGCCATTGCTGCTAACAGGTAAATCCAGTGGGTCAGGTGTGGAACCCCAGAGCCCAGAAGTGAAGGTGGTTTCCAGGAACCAACTGGAGCCACTCCCCCCCCAGCCGCTCACTGATTGGTCCTCCACTATCACTATTCAGCAGCAGAGTATATCTATTGTTTCAGAAGGTTCTTTCTTCAAAGTCAGAAAAAGACACTTGGGCAGATGTCTACCAGGGATGTTGTATGGTGTCTGCTTAAGGGCTTGGTTCCATTGGGTTCATAAAGGTTTGTGATTTTATGACTGAGATCAGATGTATTCTTAACAATAAAACAATGGGACTTAGTCCTGAATAGACATGCATCATGCCAATGACCTTTATTTACTGTTAGCAGGTTATCAGGCTTCATCACCAATGCTACCAACTTTTTTCTGGCCCTGCTCCTGTGCCTTTTAGCCACCCAGTTTTCTGCATGATAACTGGCTATTAAAAGGATAGGAGCAAAGTTGGGTTTTTTTAAAGAAATGAAAAGGCAACAACCCTACTCATTGCAGGGCTCACCAAGAAGGGGGGGGGGGAATACTTTAAAAGCAGGAAGGAAAGCACTAACTTTGCAGCTGCTACCCAGTCAGAGGCGTCACTAGGGTGGGTTGCACCCTGGGGTGTAACTGATTCAAGTCACCCCCCCCCCATTGGGCATCACCCCTTTTGGAGGGCTGCGTCACCCCCTCTGCACACATGGGGCAAAGAAGGGAATCTCCCCTCTCCTCGCACCCGGCCCAGCCGGGTGAACCAAGGACCCGGGTTCAGCATCTCAACAAGGCTTTCCTCCCAGAGAAAAAGCGCCTCGGCCCGCCCACCGCTTCCCTTTACCTGCTCTCAAAGCACCCGCGGCGGCGGAAAAAGATGATTGCAGAGGAAAAAAGCGAGTTTGCAAAACCCCCAGTTTGGAAGATCGGCTTCCCGGGATCCTCCAGCGACGGGTCCTCCCGGGGAACGTTCTGAGCCCGCCCTCCTTCTCCCCGTGCCCATTTCCCATTGGTGGTTCATCTCCGACTCCGGGAGATCCGACCAATACGCTGGGAACATGGCGTTGCCAATCAAGAGACGCGCAGACACACAGGGAAGGCTGGGCTCTGGAACGCGCATTGCTCAGGGCCTAGTTAGTTTCTCAGAGTTTGCGCGTGGAGGCTTTTTTGGGACGAGTGAGTGCAAACTTTAGGAGAAGGCCGAGGTTTGTTCACCGTGCAAGCCTTAGAAGAAGGCCGAGGTTTGCTTACCGCGCGCTGCAAAAGAGGTTGCAAAGTCCCGTGGCAAGCCGCAGCACTTGCAGTTTATTTCTAAGCAAACAGGAATTCCAAAGGAAGGGTTTGCCTTTCCTGATAAGCTATGAGGATTGCAGCATTTTAGCGTCGGGCAAAGAGGGCGGGGAACAAACGCGAGCAGGCGCTAAGGAGAGTTCTCTGCAGCCTGTGCCCTCGCATGTAAAGGAATGGATCCCCCTTCCAGCCCCTTCCTGTTGGGGGGGGCCATGGGTCAGTGCCTGGGGCCAATGAGAATGCTCTGGGGGAGGGCCGATGGCCCCCTTGGCCCCGCCCTAGTGACGCCGCTGTACCCAGTGATCGTTACTCTTTCTGTGGCAAAATTTATATAGACAATAATTAAATATCAGGGAGATAATATTAAGTAAGGCTTTTATCATTTTATTTTCTGCTCAAGGCAATAGCTGTAAAAGCAGTACTAGATAGATAAAGATACTACCCAGTGATGTTGCAAAAATGGTTGGAACACTCCTGGAGTCATTTAATCTAAACAACATTAGCACTGTTGATGAAAAGGAAAATATTTTAGAGAACCCTTTGACAGGAGCTGTACATTTAAAAAGTGGCAAATGAGGGGGAGAATTTAAAAGCATGAGTGCTTTTGTCTTGCCCATCATTTCTGTCACTGGGAATAGAAACGGTACTTGCTTATAAGGAAATCAAAACAAATAACATCTTTCCCCAGAGACAGAAAAATCTGGCAGTCCTTGGATAGCATCTGCAGTTTCTGATTAGCATCTTCAAAGTTGGAGCAAGCCACTGAAAGTTATAGTTGCTTTTTATCTTGTATAACTGCTCAGTTCAGTTATTTCCCATGAGATGGCTTTGAAGAACACAAAATTAGTTTCTGTGTTGTCAAAAACCACTGGTGATGTACATCCAATGGGCAGCAGCATTATCAGAGAAAACTTTTTATGCCCTGCTATGATGGCGTTTGTCCACTTCTCTCCCTCAGATGCAAGATTTTCCCTCCCTTTCTTTTCCTCTTTACATCCCAGATAATGGGGAACTCCCAATTGTACATCCTAATCCAGCCAAGACTAACAGCAATAAGGTGGCTAATGTGGAAGTCTCCTCTTCATTAATCTACAACCCTCAAGCTGTGGTTATCAATGTGTTTCCATGGAGGGGGAGATTTATAGAATGGAATTCGAAGAGGAAAGCAATAGGCCACTTGGTCTACATTACCAGGCTCCCCTTTGAAGATATTGACCTCCTTAAGGTGGAGAGACTAAGTGGCCCAATTAGGTTTAATGTTATCTCTTGCATTTTCGCACCAAGAGAGTCCCCTCCGACTTGTTTGCCCATACCACCAAGTTGGGCATTCAGCTGCAGAGACATTTTAAAACTTCTACAATTCATGGGCTAGTCCCAGAATTTGGAGTAAAGAAATGTGGAAGAATCACTGACATTCCAAATGCAAAGTTTATGGGGGCCCAGAAACCAATTCTTGATTTACCTATCCCCACCCATTTACCTCAACCACTGAATATGCCTGGTCAAGAGTCTTCTACGGACATCCCTGTTTCAAAGGATCATGAACCTATTAATGCTAAAAGCACAGTTCCTTTGGGAAGTGTGGATCCCCATGAGCCAGAAGATGAGGTAGAGGCAAGTCTTCTCACCTAATTTGCAACATTACCAACCCATGACCAAGACTCAATACTAGGCTGCCTGGAGTTTTTAATATCCACCCTGAAGGGCATGAGATGGTCTCCTGCTGACAATAAGAAGTTACTGGATCCCTCTGCCAATGTTAGCAGTTCTTTCTTGCCAAAGCCAGCAAGTAAGCATCTATTGGAACCAATAGTCATGATTAATAAAGGGAGCAACCACACTAATCTGATCATTTCCTTGGTTGACCCAGTCCTGTGTACAATAATGGAAGAACCAGTTGGAGCTGCGGAAAATATTACTCCCACTCATCCTGTTGGAGCCTCCAAAGTATGACTGTCAACCCAACGTAAGCCATGAAAACCAAGCTACCTTACCATAATTTCCTGGAACATAGCTGGCTGGGTTGATCTAAGGAGTCTAGACCATTCATTTTTCTGCAGAAATTATGATATTCTTCTCCTCCAGGAGACATGGACAGCTGGTGAGCTCCTTGTGGATGGTTATTTTACCTTCACCAACAAGGCTATCTCCAGTGAAGGCCCTGGAAGGCTAAAAGGGGGTCTGGGTATCCTAATTTCCACAGCCCTTAAAGTAAAGTGTGTACATCTGAACAACACAAACCCAGATGCAATGGCAGTCCTCTTCCATTTTGATACAGAGACTCTTTTATTAGATAACGTTTATCTCCCCCCTCACCAGAAACAATCAGATATACTGGCAATCTGGAATGAATTGGAATCCCTTATCGAGGATCACCTGAGTGACATCTTGGTTGATATAATTCTATTGGGTGGGGTCCAAATGACGAGATTCTCATCGAAAAGTTTGGATCCGTTATTTGTACCAACAAGGCAAATTGTAATTACATCCATCACCAACACCTCTCAAAGAATCCTAAAGCAAACTTTGCTGGCGCCTGCTTAGCAAGGATGGCAAGAAAGTTCAATTTTTCCATACAATGGCTCTACAGATGGTGACCACCCTGGTGAAATCTCCTTTCTGGCAGGTTGTAGATGTAGCACCGTTGACTACTTCTTGGCCAGCTCCAGATTACTTCCCAAGGTTACACAGCTTCAGGTTCTACCTGATCTCATGAGTGACCATCTTCCACTTCTACTTACTTTGGCTTCCTCAGCCTCCCAGACTTCCTGTAACACTGTACCAGGTCCTCACTTAGTACCAGCTTATCAAGTGGGCTATCGCACTAAGTGGTCGGTCCACTTAGCCCAAAGACTGAAGGAGATTTTGGAAGACAAGGCTGTTTGTACAAGAAGAGCCACAATTATGGACAGTCCTTATGACCAGAACCCATTGATCTCCTTCAATCATCTCCTTCAGCTCTTGAGACCACTGCTAGCCCAAGATGCCTCTGCTCAAAGACAGATATCCAAGAGTCACTCCAAACCCTGGTTCGACAAAGACTGCCAGAAAGCAAAAAGAGAGCTAGCTGTCGCCTACCAAGATTATAGGAATTCTGTGGGCGTAGACACTCTGTGTGCACAAAATCATCTCCTATTCTTAAAAAAGGCATATAAAAAGCTGGTGGCAGCTAAGAAACATGAGGATATGAAGATTCAGTTTCCGTTTCAGTTTGCTTTATTACGGATTCTTTGGAACAAGATAACACAGTCATCTAAAGATAGGATCTCGACCCAGTTCTGGAAACTGATCACAAGTCAATCTTACAAAGACTTTTCTCCTATTGACTCATTTGTTTCACCTGAGAACTGGGAGCTATTTTTCCAGAAACTTTATTGTGATGACCGTTATTTATCAGTTTCCCAGTTCCATGAAGCTCCACTGAATTTGCCAGCTTGGCCCCCAGTGTCAGTCGATGAGGTTGAATCCCTGATTGATAAACTTAAGTTAGGCAAAGCACCAGGTCCGGATCTCATACCCCCAGAGTTACTGAAAGACAATATAGATTGGTGGGCTCCTCTTCTGGCCGCATTGTTTACCTACATGGGTGCAGCAGGGGACATACCTGAAACCTGGAGAGAAGCTATTATTGTCCCTTTCTTCAAAGCTGGGCAGAGGGAGGATCCAGCTAATTATAGGCCGATCAGCCCTTTGAGTATCTTAGGCAAAATTTATGCAAGTCACCTCTTAGAAAAACTACAGAGTTGGCTAGTTCAGGGAAAAAAATTGGTTGATGAACAAGCTGGCTTTAGGGAAGGATGTTCCACCTTGGGTCACAACTTGATACTATCTCATTTGGTTGACAAATATGCGACCAAGAAAACTGTCTCTCTCTACCTAGCCTTCATAGACTTAAAATATGCCTTTGATTTCATACCAAGAGCAAACCTCTGGGAAAAACTCAGTGCCACCTCAGTTGATAGGAGACTTTTATTCTTGATCCAGGCACTTTATACCAACACTGTTGTCAGAGTCAGATGCAATAAACAAGGGTTCTAACTAACCTTATTCCATCAACAAAAGGAGTGAAACAAGGCTGTGTTCTGGCCCCTTCCCTTTTTGTCATTTATATCAATGACTTGATTAGTCATCTCAGTCTAGTTGACACTCATCCTCCCTCTCTGGTGGATCATCACCTAACAGCCCTACTCTTTACAGATGACACAGTCCTACTATCTAGGACACCGGTAGGCCTTAGGAGGGCATTAAAGCAATTTGGCCTTTATTGTGACCTTAACCACCTGGAGATTAACTACCAAAAAACAAAAGTAATGGGTTTTGGTCCTAAACCTAAAATAAGTGAATGGAGTATAAATGGCCATAGGCTACAACAGGTGGCAGTTTATAAATATCTGGGGGTTATGATTCATGCCTCAGGAACAAACAAGGCTCACATTGAATATGCCTCAAATTCTGGTCACAAGTCAGCTCAAGCCATTGTTACATTTTTCTTTACAAAAGGGGGACAATTTATACCAGCAGCCCTCAAATTATATCTTGCTAAAACGGTACCACAACTTATGTATGGGACCGTGCTGGGCGCAGTTCCATCAAATTCTGCCCCCCTAGAGAAAATCCAATCTAATTCTTTAAGAGCCATTTTTCGTTTCCCAAAGAGCGTTTCTAATGCCATGCTAAGGCTGGAAACTGGTATGCTAAGAACAGAGGCTAAAGTAAGCCTCGCCTCAATCATCACTTGGTTTAAGCTTGGCCATTGTCCCTCAGACATCACATCTTTAATCCTCAGGGATAGGTATTGTTCTGCCTGGTTTAGGGCTATTCACCAGAAGGTGTCTATGCTTGGCTTTTCACCTGAGTCTTTACAGATAATAGACCAAGCAAGGGCCATAGTCAAGCAGAGAATACTAGACACTGAGAGACAGAATGATATTGCCAAGGTTTCGAGATTTTATACTCCCCTCCAGAAGAGCTATGTAGTTTCCCCAACCCCCTATCTATTGAATCTGGTAATTCCATCCCATAGAATGGCCTTTTCTATGGCCCGATGTAACATTTTTCCTTCTACAGTCGTAGAGGGTCACTATAAAAAGGTGCCTATGGCTGAGCGTGTTTGTCTGTGTGGCACAGGTAAAATAAAAACTAGCAAACATACTCTGCTTGTGTGTAGTCTCTATAAAGAAATACGAACCAAATTTATCCAACCTTTACTGGTGAAATGTATGGATCTTCCAGACTCTGAATTAAGGAATATACTTCTGGCAAATTCTGACTCCCGAGTTACACTTGCTTGCTCCAGATTTTTGCTCCAGCCTTTAGAATTCACAAAGACTACACAAAGGAGTGATAAAAATGTCCCTTAGACTTTGCATTCTTCTTCCTTTGTTTTCTTCCTCCCCAACCCCCCTGTCGGGAGTGCTGTGGAATCCCCTCTCCCCTTAAATGCCTCCTTCTTGGGTCCTTGTATGTTCTGTGATGCTCTTGTTGGCTGTGCACTTTTTGTGTTTTGTGTAGATTGGTTTGTTTTGATCTGTGCTGACCATTGGCTGTAATAATAATAAACTGAAACTTTTCCTCTATTCCAATCGAGCTGCCCTAGTAATGTGTTTTCTTCTTTGCTGAAGAACTCTGGCTGTACCAGCCTATCACAGTAATATATTTTGGCTGTCGACTCAGCCCAGGTACCTGAAGAAAGGATCAAGAACCCCCTTTAACAACTTAAATGGCACTCAAGCAATTTTGAAATTCAAAAATAACAAATTATTTATTTAACATTGAGGGGATAGGTCAGATGAAATCAGGGGTAAAATTTCTGAGGTAACTTGAATAAATAACTCTGAGATAAAACAGTATATATGTACACAGACTTAGTTCATATGCTTTTCAGGCTATTGATAATTTTGTAAGCTTTTCCTAGTGATTTAAGAACTTCAAGGTGAGAAGCTTTTGCTCTTGTCAAGCGTGCTATTTTCTGTAACGTGATTTTCTTTAAGACAAAGAGCAGGTCACCAGCTCTCTTCTGCTCCCCCCTTATTTACAACCATTGGGCAAGTAATAAATCCATCTGGCCCTAGTATGTTTATGCTACAGCCTGGCTGGTAGTACTTTCAAGTCGCCTCTCCCACAGGTTCACACAGACAACTCTTATCTGTTTCCAGAATAGTGTGAGAATGGGAGATGTTTCTAATAGCCTAAATTCCTTAGTAATAAAATAGTTGTTTGGCAACCTTTGAACCCATGACCCAATTATGCATCTGTATGGTAACCTTTGAAGATGTCCTATATAGCAACTGTGTAACTGTGTATACATCATTACTCCCAAGGCTTGTGTCCTTGGTATAGCTCCTGAGTTTCTAACAATAAAACAGCTTTTATTTAAAACAAAAGACTGTGTATTGAGAAATATTGGCGCTTGACAGCTCTAGTGCTTCCTAAACACTACAGTACACTTTCTTTGAGCATTCACTGACTCTTTTGGTTTCCAAAAGGCTATCCTGTACCCAAATCTCTAATCACACCAGTACGCTTCTTCAAATTTATCTGACTCTTAAGATTTCCTGAACATTTTCTAACTACACCAGACCAGGGATCTCTTCACTCTTCAGAACTAACTCCCTGTTTGACTGTGTATGGAGATTCTCCTCTCACTAGAAGATCTATCCCCTTTCCTTGGCCCAAGTGGGAGTTTTTGCCTGCTTCCCAAACTTCCTTGCCAGCTTTTCCCCAGCTCTCCATCTCTGTTAAACTGCTCTCAGCTAAGGCTGAAATCAGACTCAACTCAGTCAAGGCGGTAATCTGACTGACTCTCTCCTAAGCTTACAGCTCTCAAGTCTTCCTTTTTTCAGATGATGTTAACCAATCAGGTTGCTTGGAACAGCCTGTCCCTCAAGGCTCTCTGTTTTTGTGAAGAATTAACCTTTCACAGTCCTTTATTCTGTTTGTGCAGCACTTCTAAGCTTTTAAAAGTGTAGTCTGTCACACCTGCCTTAGCAGAGTAGTTTGCAGACATCTGTGTGTTTTCCCATAGAAGTTTCTGTGGAAAACTATCTTTTGGATGCCCCCATATTCTGTGAAAAGTTTTTGACAAAGTCAAGCAAGTAATCAACTGCAAATAATTACACATAAACAGATATTTTAATACTAAAAATACATTGACACCAACAACAGCATATGATGCACCATAGACAGATAACTACAGATAGAGAGGAATGGAACATGCACATTATAGAAAAATAGCCTTGTAAAAAAAGACCTAAATATTAAAAAGAGCCAGAAGAATTAAAGCTACCAACTGAGCAGAGGAATTCATGGCTATGGCTCTTTTCACAGTATATGGCTATATAATTAGACAGGAACCACAGACGTTCAACTTTTGCCTGCCAGGTTGCTACTTAAGTTATAGGAGTTCTGTTTGAATTAGTAACAGGCAACCTTCCTTTCTTAACATAACCATCACCCTCCCCATCTTCCAGTTCACCTCCTTAGTCCTAACTGAGTATAGTTAAACATCCACAGTATTCCAATGTATTTCTCTTTTAGAATAGTGTATCAGAATAATTTTTTGTATTGAGATACTCAAAAAAGGGATATTGGTTGTTTATCTCATTACATATACTAAACCCATCTTCCACTATATTTTAATGTATTTTTCTTCTAATGGCAAACTTTATGTATGTTACATGTTAAAAGGTAAACTTCTGAGAAAGAAATACCCTCATTTTGGCCCAGACATTCTCACAATTTTACATATTACTGTTTTATTGGTTTCTCACACTCATGTTACCCAGATCACTATTTTTGCCAATGGGGATCCAAAGGAGCTCATATCATTGTTCTCTCCTCCTCCATTTTATGCTCACAAATGGAGTGAGTGGCCGTCAACATGGCAGATGAGGTTCAAGGTGGCCAAGTGCAAAGTAATGCACATTGGGGCCAAAAATCCCAGCTACAAATACAAGTTGATGGGGTGTGAACTGGCAGAGACTGACCAAGAGAGAGATCTTGGGGTCGTGGTAGATAACTCACTGAAAATGTCAAGACAGTGTGCGATTGCAATAAAAAAGGCCAACGCCATGCTGGGAATTATTAGGAAGGGAATTGAAAACAAATCAGCCAGTATCATAATGCCCCTGTATAAATCGATGGTGCGGTCTCATTTGGAATACTGTGTACAATTCTGGTCACCGCACCTCAAAAAAAATATTATAGCATTGGGAAAAGTCCAGAAAAGGGCAACTAGAATGATTAAAGGGTTGGAACACTTTCCCTATGAAGAAAGGTTAAAACACTTGGGTCTCTTTAGCTTGGAGAAACGTTGACTGCAGGGTGACATGATAGAGGTTTAAGAGATTATGCATGGGATGGAGAAAGCAGAGAAAGAAGTACTTTTCTCCCTTTCTCACAGTACAAGAACTCGTGGGCATTCAATGAAATTGCTGAGCTGTCAGGTTAAAATGGATAAAAGGAAGTACTTCTTCACCCAAAGGGTGATTAACATGTGGAATTCACTGCCACAGAAGCCAACTTCAAGAGGGGGTTAGATAAAAATATGGAGCAGAGGTCCATCAGTGGCTATTAGCCACAGTGTGTGTGTGTGTGTGTATATATGTGTGTGTGTGTGTGTGTATGTGTATATATATACACATATACATATATATATAAATAATTTTTATATATAAAAAATAATATATATATAAAAATAATTTTTTGGCCACTGTGACTCAGAGTGTTGGACTGGATGGGCCACTGGCCTGATCCAACATGGCTTCTCTTATGTTCTTATGCTCAATTTGTTAATTTTACTAATCTGTCATTGGATCTTAAATTTGTACTATTTTGCATTCTAAACCACTGCCTACCAGCTATATATAACTCTGCTCACTGTACCTGATTCCTCATCTGATGAAGTGTGCTTAGAGCACACGGAAGCTTCCATTCTGAATAAAACTTTGTTGGTCTTAAAGGTAACTTGACTCCTACTTTGTTCTGCTGCTTCAGACCAACACGCCTGCCCACTTGGATTCATCAGACAATAATTGATTACATTCTCCAATAAAACTTGTTTAGTCTTAAAGGTGCTCCTGGACTCCAACTTTGTACTATCATTTCTTTAATTCCTTGCCATCTTTACTATGACTTATTAAATATTTGTTTATCCATTTCAACATACTGTCCTTAAAATGTCCTAAAGATTCTAGGAATAGGTAATAATTTCTGTGTATGCAGTGCATGATCAATTCAGGGAGCATGGATTCTAAGGAAAGCACAAGCACTCTACAGAGGAAACTCTGAGATGGCCCTATTCAATCATTCTGGACATTCTCACATGTAATAAGAGAAAGTATACAGAAAGGGAAAGAAGAATTTGGTTGAACCTGGTGCAGCAGTTAATAACTAGCAATGATGGAAATTTGCTGCCACCTGCTGTTGAAACATAAGGGTAGAATGTTCTTTCAATTTACTTATGCAGATCTTCAGATCTCGTGAAGCCAAACAAGATCATTCCTTGCTTGTATTTGGATGGGAGATCACCAAGGGTTGCTACATAGAGGCAGCCAATGGCAAATCACCTCTGAACAACTCTTGCCTTGGATACAGGGTAATCATAAGTCAGCTTTGACTTGAAAGCAATTTTTTTTAAAAAAAAGTCTTTTTTTAATATGCCATGGCTAGATCAGCCTAAAACTTCCAGTTCCAGAAACTACTAGGTAATTTTGTGTGCAAAGTGACTAGGATTTAGTGTATGATGGTGCTCAGAGTAGTCCATGGGTTGCCTTCTGTCTCAGCTTCCTTCATGCCTGTAATTGAACCTTAAAACAAGTGTATAATGGGGGAACTGCAACAACCAGGGTCTTGTCAATCCAAGTAGCATCTGGAAATGGAAAGACCTGGACAAAGTTAAGGGGACATCTTCCTGGAAGACTTTCTTGGATGCACTTCTGATTCCTGTAAAACACACACTGTGTGTTTCTAACCTGCCCGCTACAGACTGACATGCACACACAAGGAGTTATCAATGCTACATCGTCAGGAACATTTGTACACAGTCTGTATGATGAATTTTCAAAGCTGATATTTAAATAAAAATACCTCCAGGGACAAAAACATTACCTTAAATTACATTTAGCGCAGCTGGATGCAGAGCAGACTGGCCATTTAACTTAACAGGAAAAATTCCTGATGGTCCTCTTCCTTGGAGGTCACTGGCAGCTAAAAGAAAGTAGATCTAACCCCAAATAGCTCTGCTAGCAGTTCAGAGACCATTTGACTTGGATTTGGCCATGCCAATGATGGCTATCAGCTAACCCTTTGCCTCCTTCTGTACTGTCACCAGTTGGCTTGAGGCTCATTGTTGGTGTACTGCTCAGGACTCAGCTGAATGGGCCCTACAGCTCTGGTTAGGGTTGTCGGGTCTGACTCAGGAAATAACTGGAGACTTTGGGGGTGGGGCCAGGAGACTTTGAGGGTGGAGTCATGAGCAAGGTTGTGACAAGTATGTTTGAACTCCGAAGGGAGTTCTGGGCATCACATTTAAAGGGACCGTGCTCCTTTTAAATGCCTTTGCTCTATTAGAAACAATGAAGGATTGCAGCACCTTGTTTGAGAGCTCATAGTATCGCACTCCCTGATCCAGTCTTTTTGAAACTTTGCGGTGGGGGACTTGAGGAGAGACACCAGATGTTATGTTGAAAATTTGGTGCCTCTACCTCAAAAAACACACCCACCCAAACCCCAGATACCCACAGATTGGTTCTCTATTATACTCTATGGGGACCAGTCTCCATAGGGTATAATGGAGTGCCCAGTAGACATTCTCCCCACCCAGTGCTGGCCCTAAGACATATGGCGCCCCAGGCAGACTCCCTGCCCGGTGCCCTCCACTGCGCTGCACTGTGTCATACACACACCCCAAGCTCGCTGCAATGAGGCTGGGCCCTACTGGCTTCGAAGCAGCCACACGTTTTTTGAAGCCAGCGTGGGAGGAGACTTCTACCCTCTCTTTTCAAGAACCAGAAGTGAGGGGAAGTGAAGCCTCCTCCAGCGCTGGCTTCAAAAAACATGCGGCTGCCTCAAAGCTGGTAGGGCCCAGCCTCATCAAGGCGAGCTGAGGGGGGAAGCATGGTGGAAGGGGGAGGGGTTGGCAGTGGCAGCGGTGGGGGGGGGAGGCAAACTAGGCGGTTGTCTTGGGCACCGGGAGGGGGGAGCCCAATTTGGTGCCCCCCTCCTGGTGCCCTAGGCAACCACCTAGTTTGGCTAGTGGGAGACCCAGCCCTGCCCCCACCACCACTTTCTGATAACCTTGAAGCAGGGGGAGGGCCTCCAAGCCGGGGGATTCCCTGCCCCCAACTGTGAATTGGCAACCCCAGCTCTGGTTTTATAGTACCACACAGGCCAGTCGAACAGGCTTGCTCCTGAAACATTTTAACACCTCACTTAAAATCCCTATTCCACTGAATATCATTTTCTAAATTCCTACTATATATGGCTGTTCCAGGGCAAGTCCAAGCAGCAGTGCTTAGACTGGCTGGGTGTTACAACACGAAACTAGCAACATACAGAATATTCCAAGAAAAGGCAGCTATCTTTTTCTTGGGACCATACTTCTGTTACTATCCTCCACCAGTGGGTGAAGACTTTTTTGTTTCATTTGGCATTCCCTCAATGATCCCTCCTTCCTAACCAATGTTTTATGTTTTGTATGTATTTTAACTGTTTTATCTGTTTTTCAACTCTTGTTAAAATTAGTTAGAGGTATGTTTCAGAGGGAGGTTACCATAATTTTGATGATTTTGTAATGTATTTTATCATGTACGTATTATTGTTAGCTGTCTTGGCAGACCTTGTAATATGCAAATGAGTTTCTTCTGGGCTTTTTCTACAAAAAAAAGCCCTGCATTCACTTAATATTTGCAGTGTTCTTCAGCACTGTTCATTTTTAATGGCCTGAATGACTGGAGCAATGTGGAAATAGTTGCACTGTGCCACTATTGGGAGCTTTCTTTCTTAATTGTACTTTTCAACAGTTTTCACAAGTTTCCTCATCATCATTATTAATATCATATTTTAATTGGACAGTACAACTGATGTTGAGTTCATTGTATATTTTCAGTCTCTTCTCTCTCACACATACACCCCCTTTCCTCTTCTGTGAAATATCAGTTCTCCTCTTGGGGGTCTTCTTGTCCATGAGTAGTGTTGGCCAATTTGTGAACATGTTCAAAGCTGTCGATTCACCACTCAGTCAGACCACTATTGGGAAAATTGCAAGTGATGTTGTTTAGAAAGCTTTTACTGGGCTGTTAAGACTCAACCCTTTGGAAGGCGGGGCTTCCATGATGTATAGGCAAAAGTATATATTGCCCTTGAATGCAGTAATGCTTGCAGAACCTTAGACAAAATCCCAAACTTCCTCCTTCACATTTTGCTTCAGTCATTCTTGGATTGGTCACTGTATTCAACTTTATTTCTAGAGTCTCTTTATTGTGCATCATGTGGTTTTTAGTTTGTGTTTTGGATTGTGATGAATTTTTATTAGCTGCCTTGCAGATCTTAAGTCAAAGGCCAGATAGGAATATTTTTATTCCATAAATAAATAGTGGCTGCATCCACAGAGACTGCTTCCAGACTGCTGCAGTTTTGGGGAAGCATCCACACAATATTGTTTACTAATCGTCCATTTCCCAGGCTTTCATCCTCAGTACCTTCTTTTGGTGAAAAATCATTACTCCATCATTAAGGAATCATAGATACTCCCTTTATTTGAAACTTACTCATATATGAGCAAGCAGCTTAATGTTTATTAGCTGATTTCAGAGAGGTATATCCCACCTTTTCACTAAGTTGCTATATTACACATATGTGCATAACACATAGGGAGGTGAAAATATAATTAAGTGTGCTATGAAATTAAATATGTCTTTCTGCTGTATTAGCACTGAAAACTTCCCATTTTGTGTACTTTAGTACAAAGATGCAGAGAGGGTATTCATTCCATCTGGTCAGCTGAAACTAATTCATTCCAGCTGAAACTAATTCAATTTTTTTTCTTAAGTGTGCCAGCAGAAAGATGTGGGGAGGATTCATGGCTCAGCAGCAGAGCTTCTGTCTGGCATGCAGAACATCCCAAGGCCAACACACACACACACACACACACGGCATCCACTCAAAAGGATCAGAGAGCAGGTGATGTAAAAGACCTCTGTCTGGAGAGATGCTACCAGTCAGAATAGATGAGAGTAACTTTGATAGGCCAGCTGTCTAGCTCACTCTAAGGCAACTCAGTATGTGTTAGGAGCTCAATCCTACCTGTATTTACTCACGGATAAGTGCCACAGAGTTCAATAGCATTTGCCACCCAAGTTCATGTAACAAAGCATTACAGCCTTATGAACAGAAAAACAGGATGGTTTTTGTTTTTATAAAGGCTGGTCTTTTTTATTTTTATTATATGACTGTCCTCACTAATTAAAAAAAAAATGAGCTAAGATGCCCAAAGGTGCTTTCATGTAGTTAAGCTTAGTAAGCAGCTGTCAAATGGTATTCCACACATTCAAGGAAGGCTCTGCAAGACCTAAAAACAGAAATTCTGCCTGTTAAGAAGCTAAATTAGTTTGATCTCCCTTGAGCCAGAAGCTGATCGGAGCCTATGCAGTCATGTATAAAGACTATGATACTGTTATCTTTTAAAACTTCATCTTTGGTTTCTCAAAAACAATCTGGAGCCCTGCAAAATTGCCATGGATGGATTAACAAGAAGATATTGTGATTGAAGTACACACTGAGGGCCTTCAGTTGAAGGGAGAATCTGTAGTGAATTCAGTTGAAGGGAGAATCTGCGTGAATTTTGTTTGTTTAAGGGGCAGGCTTTAAAACATTACCACAATGGAACCATCTTATATACTTTTATGTCCCAATTAAAGTGAATGGAAAAATTTCCACTCTGCTTCCATGACTGGGCTGCAAATCTGCCCCCTCTGCCCAATTTATCTCCTAACCACACTGGGGGACAGACAGGGCGGCAGAAGCAAGCAGCAGCAAGGCCCTGGACAATCAAAGACAATGGCAAAGCAAATGAAACGGAGGAGGAGGAGATGACAACAACGAAGTCGAGGATGCCAAGGGTGGAGAATAGGATGGGTCCAACCCAAGTCAAAGTGGGATGGATTGGGGGGGGGAGGGCTGTAAGCATTTGTTTGTGATAGCTTGTCAGACCTCAAAGCTCATAGAACATCTAAAGCATTTTGTGTGGTAACTCAGTAGCTCATCAGACCTCTAAAACTCATTAGTATTTTAATTGTATTTCCTGTTTATATTGAAGTTAGAAAGAAGGGGGGTCTCAAAGAGGGCAGCTAAATACAGACTAAGTATTGTGGGACAAGAGAAGGTGGGGAAGCAAAAGTTGCCAAGCCCAGAAATGGCATTGGTAGGGTCAAAACTATGATGAAATGTTTTGGGGCAAGGATACAGCCCATGGAAAATATTTATGTCCTTCTCCCTGTGTGCCAGTCTACTCTTCAAACTATAGTCTCAAGAGCTGTATCCATAAAAAAATGAAATATGGTCACTACAGCCAGAATTTTCACCACCGTCGTCTCACAAACCTTTTTTCAGTCCTATGCATGCATACTTGAGAGTTGGCAATGTTACATTGAATTATGTGGGATTTTTCTAAGTAAGCATGCATCAGCAGTACATTTGGCTTCAGCAGCTCCCCTTTTCTCTCCTGCTGCCTAAGAGCAAAGAATATGAAGGAGATGCTGTTGCACAGGCTAAGAGAGAAGACTTGGAAGGTCAGATATGGTATAAAGACTGCAAGTCATATAACCCTGTTTTACATGCACCAGTTGCTAGCAGATAAAAAAGTGTTTTGAGAATTATTAAATACCATATTTCAAGCTAGGAAAGCCAAAGTGTTTTTACCAAACAAATAAAATTAATCTATAAATTTGAATTAACTGTACAAATAAATCTATACGTTTATGCACCAGTGTAAGTAGAAATCCCCTGAAAGTTAGTGTGTGTGTGTGTGAGAGAGAGAGAGAGACCAATTTTGCACTCAGCTTACCCCGCGGTCACATTCCTCTTCTCTGTGCAGCATCCGTCAGATTTCCCACTATCTGCACCGGAGTTACAGGAAGCGTTGCAGCTTTCGCACAGCACACAGAAACTGCTAAAAACCAGTTTCCATGTGCTGCACAAAACCCACAACACTTCCTGCAACTTCAACATAGATAGTGGGAAATCCGACGGACGCTGCGCAGAGAAGAGGAACATGACCGTGGGGTAAACTGAGTGCAAAATCAGTCAGAGAGAATATAAGGAAAAGTGGCTTAAAACAGATTGAGAATATTTTAGTGCAATCATTTATTTATTTATTTTATTCAATTTATATCCCGGCCTCCTGACCGAAACAGGCTAAGGGTGGCTCACAATTCAAAATAATAAAACATCAACAGTATAAAAACATTAGACTAAAATGAAAGCTGCTATTTCAATACAAATAATAAATAAATAGGCAGCACTCAAGTAATGTTAACAGACACCAACAACATCTGGTGGTCTTGGTGTTAACATAGCAGTTTTGAGGTAATCATTTTGTCAGATGGAATCATGCAGTATTGGGCTCTAGATTGGCAATTATCCAAACATATCCCAACCCTTCTCAAAACAGCAGCAGGTATGGTACAAAACTTGGATTGGCAATAGTTTACATTACAACAGGAAATATGATGGGTGAAAATGCTTGGACTTTAGCACAGCCTGGGAGTATATACACACCAGCAAATTACTTCTTAGGCTTCCAGCAAGCATGCCAGTCAGATCATTTAGAAAACTGGGAATTCCTGAAATAAAGGTAGGAGCAAAACAGTGAGACATATGTGCAAGGAAACTACACTAGGCCTCAGAATGTTTAGCTCTGTAGCTAAAGTGACTGAGTCCGCTTGCGGAGAGGGCGGGATATAAATGTAAAGTAATAAATAAATAAAAATAAATTATATGGTCAAGGTAACCATACAGTCTTCTAGTTTATTAAACTTACATCACATGCAAGTTGAACTCCTCAGTCACTTTCTGGCAATGGCAGTCTCTCTAACCCCCTGTCCAAACAGCTTCTATGTGACATCAGCCCAAGGCTGACAAGTCTCTGTACTCCTCCCTTTTCTAAATTGATTTGTCAATTACTTAACCTCCCTTTCCATTATATCCATTTGTTTGCGACTTTCAACAGAAAGGATGCCGAGGCCCAGACTTTGGCTTTGACGCTATGGCAGGGCACTCTTCAGCTGAATGGTTAGACTCCAGGGCACTCTTCAGCTGAATGGTTAGATTTGTTGGTTTTGAAATAAAGGTCTAGCAGCTGAGTTATATTGTCAAGTTACACACCAAGTTACGATATACTTAAGAATCAGTCTTAGATTGAAGCTTCTTGCTAGATAAAATCTAAAGTCTGAAAAAAAGATTGAGGATTCATATGTCAAGGGAATCAACAGGTAATACGACAGAACTAGCCCAGTATGGACAGCAACCCCCACACATTGATTGAACGTGTGGGGGGAAAGAGCAGATATAAGTGCCCTGGCCTTGCCCTCTGTGTGATCATTGGCTGGTAAGTATGGTGCCTACAAGCAGACAAAGTGTCCATGCATACCCTCTCACTACCTGTGATCAGGAATGCTGCTTTCTGACTATTGGCAATCAAGCATACATGCAAACAATTCCTTCATGCATTTGTACTGTGCAGACAACCTGGTGTTCATATAGAAGCAAGGGGTGGGACTATGCACTCATGCCCACCCTCCCTCCTCACATGTTCAGTCAACGTCTGTACAGGACTACTAGCAAAGCAATGAGAGTAAAATGTCCAAGAGAGAACTAACAGTAGGATAGGAAATGGTAGTTACTTTGTTGGAGCAGATAGGAGACAAGTCACCCAACATTTGTTTAGCTGCACAAAAAACCATCATTGGGAACCTATCGTTATTTCAGAAAGGACCAGCAGGCGTGTTCTTTGTTGCTAACCTGTCCACAAATTAAATTCCCTAGCCTGGAAGGTGCAAATGAAACCCACATAGTCATTGGGCACTTTCACGCACATTAAATAACACACTTTCAATCCACTTTGCAACTAGATTTTACTGTGTGAAATGGCAAGATAGACTTGCAAACTACAGTTGAAATGGATTTGAACTGAATTATTTAGCATGTGTGAAAGCTCCCATTGTTCCCTTCATGAGATTGGCTCTTCTTGTCTTGAAAATATTGAGCTAAACTGTGACAGATCCACTCTGCATGGTCTTAGCTAAAAGCCAACTAAGGAATTTCTTGCATTGACATTACAGGCACTTCCAAAATGTCAAAAATCATAAAGATCTTCCCAAAAGAAAGAATGTATTCACTATAATTTATTTTCACAAACAGAAGTCATTAACACTTTCAAGATTAATATCATATTCCTATGTAAAATGTTACGGATTGCAGCTCATTTCCTCAGACATGTACTTGTATGTGGTTTTTAAACTAGCTGGTTATCTTTCTCCAGGTGGGTTATATTCCCATGATGGCGAACCTATGACACGCGTGTCACTGGTGACACGCGAGGCAATTTGGCTGACACACCGGAAACCAAGGAGCGTGGCGAGCCGCGAGTCCTTCGGAGGCTGCTGAGCCCGTCTCGGAGGAGCAGCAGCTGCTAAGGGGAAGGCGAGAAGAGGCGGCAGCAGCGCAGCGGGCCGCCGCCGCCTCTTTCCCCGGCTCCAGGCTGGGGGTGGGGGTGGGAGGGAAGGTTGGGGGTGGGAGGGAAGGTTGGCCGACGCTGCCAGCGCCTCGCCTTGACCTGGGGGTGGGAGGAGACAGCCTCCTGGCGCAACCCGTCCCCCACCCAAAGCAGAGGCAGCCAAACGCGCCTCCTCCTCCTCGCAACAGGGCCGAGCTTTGCAACCCCCTTTTCCCGCCCTCCCCGGGGCCTGAGGAAATAGGTGGGTACAGCAAGAAAGAAAAAAAGAGCATTGCAAAAAAAGAGGCGGGGGGAAGAAGTGCCCTCCTCGGCGGGTCGCGCCTTTGCAATGCCGGGGCTTTGCAAATGCAGGAGCAAGGCAGGCGTGTTTTTTTCCGTTTGTTTGCACGGAGTGGCTGGGGGGGGAGGCAGAGATGGCATTGCAGCAGTGTGTGTGGGGTGCAATGCCCGAGGGAGCATCGCTCTTGGGCCTGTTGTGGGGCTGTCCCCCCTCCTCCTCCTCCTCCACCCGGTCCTGGTTTTTTTTTTTGCAACCAACATGATCTTTCTCACTTTGCTCTCTCGCTCTTTCTCATGGCCGCCTGCTGGAGGCGGGGTTTCAGATTTAAAGGACAAGCTGCCCTTTTCAGTTTGGAAGAGGAGGAAGGGGGTGGGCGATGGGAGCTGTGTGTGGGTTGCAAAAGAGCAAGTGGAGGGGAGCATTGGGTCGCCCCCCTTGGCTTCCCTTGGCAAGCGCTGGAGGAGAAAAGGTGGGAAGAAAAAAAGATACACCCTTTCCCGCAGGGTTACCAATCCCCAGGTGGGGGCAGGGGATCCCCCTCTCCCCAAAATACCCCCCCAAGTTTCAAAATGATTGGACCAAGGGGTCCAATTTTATGAGCCCCAAAAGATGGTGCCCCTATCCTTCATTATTTCCTATGGAAGAAAGGCATTTTAAAAGGTGTGCTGTCCCTTTAAATGTGATGGCCAGAACTCCCTTGGAGTTCAATTATGCTTGTCACACCCTTGTTCCTGGCTCCACCCCAATGTCTCCTGGCTCCACCCCCAAAGTCTCCTGGCTCCGCCCCCAAAGCCCCCAGATATTTCTTGAATTGGACTTGGCAACCCTAGTTTGACCTAGGCTGCAAATATCATCAAATTATTGATATTTCTTGAAGTGACACGGTGAAGTGACACGCGACCCGAGGAAGACTACACTTTTTCCCGATTTTCGACACACCAAGCTGAAAAGGTTAGCCATCACTGTTATATTCCCAGGAACTTTTGTTGATATAGGAATGTAATTATTTTATAAAGTGAAGAAAATCAAAAATAAGAAGGAAAAGGAGAGAGCTTCAAATACCAGACACTATGCCAGCTGGATTCATTTTTTAAACTCTGTGAAAAGTTTAAGATAGTTGGAATAGTTGTTCTTTTCTTACCATTCTTGCATTCAAGCCAGTGTCAAAAGTTCACTGTGTAATTATGATGCCAAGAGGTGAATAATGGTTGAAATTCCTTCCACTAGACTATCCTGCCACAGGAGCTGAGTGAATCCCATTGCCTTCAGTTACTGTCCAGGAAGGAGTATGAGTCTTAGGGTTGAATGATACATTCCTCTAAACTCTTCAGGCATAACACATTATTTGAGAGGCTAAAGTCAGGCAACAGCACCCCAGAACAAGCAGCTGCAGCACACCTGACATCCAGAGTTCATAGTCAGCAGCGACAAATGGTGGTGTAAGTTACTGATAAGGGTTGGAAAACATGTAAGTGTAGCTTGCAACAGTAATTTAGGAAGTCATGGACTGATGCTGTTTGCATAGGTTATGTGTGAATGATGAGGGGGAGAGTTGGGGTGTGCTTAACCTTACCAAAATAAATACAGGCTGCAAGATAATATAAAGAATTTAAATGGAATCTTCTTTACTTGCTGTTGGTGTCCATCTGAGTCTGTCTGACAACTTGACTGTTAATAGCTGTTTTATGTTTCTGGATTCTGAGCAGTTTACACATCTGTGTTCTCACACTGCCTCACATGGCAATCATAGTTTGTTCTCCTTCATACTATTGACATAAATTGTTTTAAAATATATTTTATGTTATTTTACTGTACTGGATTAATTTGAGGGCTAAATACTACACAGCTTAAACATAGCAAAGTTTTACCCTCTAGAAGATCCTTTCAGATTTACAGAGAAATATAGGAAAGTGCAACGTTTTTAAAAACCCAACTCCCCAAATAGTAAAAGTAATGATCAGATCCTCATAGAGCCAGTGATAAAACACAGATGGCCAGCTCTGATTAATGAGAGCTTTATTTCTAATGAGTCATCAAGCCATTAATTTATAAGTCCCAGCCATTAATCAACCAGTGCTCTTGACTGTAATGCAACAGATCACATTCCAAAATAATAAATTTTGTTATACATTGTTTAATTATAGCATAGTTAGACATGCAGCCTTTCCAGCTATTAAGCGCATATGGGAGCTTAACAAAACAGAAAATTAAGAATTCCCTATATTCAGTTCATTTAGGTCACCAGAAACAGCATAGCTATCCAAGGTGTGGAAAGGGTCATCTTATTTGTTTGTTTTGCAGGAAATTTAAACATCTAGATGAGCACTCCCATGTTGTTGCAGCACAGTAAGATGAACCAGACTTTTAAAGATGTTTTAATTATCTGTTAAAAGCACACAAAGTGCTGGTAGGCATAGAAAGATGGAAGCACCTGATGTCACAGATATTATCCAATAGTTGCCTATGATACTGATCTACCACACTTTAGTGGTAATACTCCAGTAAACTGTAACACAAAGGCAGTAGATAGTTGTTGTCTGAGACAGAAACAAATATACCTATATTCTCATACATTTGATTATAGGATGTGTTCATTCCCAGTACAGCACAGTAGTTTCTGTAATAAGTCAGGTAAATAAGAAAGGAGGGTGGGGGGAAAGAAGGCCTTGAGTTTACTTGCAGATCATTTGCTTTTCCAGCTAACTCACCAGCTCCTAACAGCAGCTCCTGTTGGGAATAAAAGCAGCCCATTCCCAAGTGCATGAGATGGACAAAGCATAGCCATCTTCCATTAGGGTTGCCAGGTCCTACCGGGCTCCTGGCAGGGGACTTTGCTCTTTGTGCCAGGCATACTCTAGCAGTTGGGTAAAAAACTCTATGGTGCCATAAAGCTTTTATTCATATGCTACAGTGTCCCCCTGCAACAGGCCTGGCATGATGATGTCACTTCCAGGTGATGTCATCACACCAGGCACATCAGGTGCTGACAGAATTCTCTGGGGGTAGGGATCCCCCCACTGGCTGGCTCTGTGCTGGTGGATTGAGGCCCCTGAAACCAGGCAAACCCCCCCCACCCCCAGCAGGAGGCTGGGAACCTTACCTTCCATCTTAGGCAGTATGTTTCCGAGGAGGAGGAGCTGAAGCCACAGTCTAGAGAATATATATGTGTATATGTGTATCCTCATCAGTGCCTAGATTATACTAGCACTTGCCAATAAGTTCTATAGACACATGTACTTTAAATAGAGAACTGTAACCACATTTACAGCATTGTGAACACTTTTTAAACATACATGTATCTTCCACCTTAATTATGGGGCAATTATGGGAAACTGTTATTCCTATATAGATGCACTTCCTGAGTAAATAAGACCTAGTGTTTGCATATCTACCATTACTGTACCATTGTCTCGCTGCAAAACCATCTGGCATAGAGAATACAATGTTTTTATTGATTAGTATTGTCAAAGTATTTATCCTGCTTTTCCATGTAACACAGATCCACAAAGCAGTTTGCATCAATGAAAATCTCAATGCAATGAAGTAAAAAGGGTGACAACCCAACAAATCAATTGATTATTGCGGAGATATCCATTTATTTTGGGGTTTGACAAAAAAAACCACATTTTGTTTCAAAAGACAGGCAAGAGGGTGGAAGTCATGGTACTTGGCTTTCAGACAACAGCCAAGTATCAACCATCAAAGCAGCAGAAATTCTAGTAGCCATCCTAGCTAGAGACAACACAGCTTAGCTGGAATGCCTAGAAAGGACACAGAGGCCCTGTTTACACAGCGTGTTGAGTCCGTGTTAAACTGATCCGGTTCTGTTCCGAATATCTTTGTTCCGGATATTATCAATCAGACTGCCATACTGCAATTCAAATCACTTCGCGGTGAAACCGTCTTCTGCTGTCCACATGACAGCACCATGCAGTTCTCTTTTTTGTTTCCCTCGCTATTATGCACATAAGCACATTATGCACATTTGTACACATGCGCATAGGTCAGAAAGCATTATGTGGTTATGCAGTTATGCACATATTGCTAAGTAGTAAAAAAAATGCCAACTGTAAACTGGATGTCTGAGGCTCCTTTTGCTCTGGGATAGCCTTCAGACATCTGGAAGTTGGTTAATATCACAGCAGAACAATCCAGATGGAGAAAACTATGAGGTGAAACCAGACGACTCAAAAAACACTGCAAAGGAGCAGGTAACAAAATAATCCGGTTTGGAGAAGGATGGGGAGGGCAACAACGATTGACTACCAGGAGGCAGATGTTGCTGTCTGATTAGCCACTTTTAATCCGGTAGGAAGCAGCAGCGACAGCTGATTAAACTGTTCGTCTGAACAGACCCAGAGACTTGCAGGTATGAGGGGCTACATTGTATCTTCCTGGAGATTTCAAGAAAGAATTCTTGACCCACAATGAGGTGGGAAAACAGAAGAGATAAAATTTCTTTGCCCAGAGAGAGACAATCCAATTTGATGGGTCTGTTCTGGCTGAATAAATCTGGAGGAAGGAGCTCTCACGACTGAGCTCCATCTTGATGGCTGTCATTGCCATGCAGAGCAGACAAAGGACAAAGACTCAAGGGAATGAGAAGCTTTTAGAAAATTTTGATTTCTAAGTTAAAGATCTGCCTTAAGATAAGATCTACTAGGACAGTGGTCCCCAACCTTTTTGGTACCAGGGACCGGTTTTGTGGAAGACAATTTTCCCATGGACCAGTGGGGGGGGGGGGGGCACGATGGTTTTGGGATAATACAATTGTGCATTTTATTTTGGTGTGGTGGTTAAGTGTGCAGACTCTTATCTGGGAGAACCAGGTTTGATTCCCCACTCCTCCACTTGCAGCTGCTGGAATGGCCTTGGGTCAGCCATAGCTCTTACAGAGCTGTCCTTGAAAGGGCAGCTTCTGGAAGAGCTTTGTCAACCCCACCCCCCTCACAGGGTGTCTGTTGTGGAGGAGGAAGATAAAGGAGGTTGTGAGCCACTCTGAGATTCGGAGTGGATGGCAGGATATAAATCCAATGTTGTCGTCTTATTATTATTACATTGTAATATATAATAAAATAATTATACAACTCATAGCCCAGTTGCTAACAGGCCATGGAACGGGACCAGTCCACGGCCCGGGGGTTGGGGACCCCTATACTAGGGCATGCACAGAGTGAGGAATGGAGGAATTGCATATTTGCACCTTTCTTTTGTATTCTTTGTTCAGTAAGTTACTGTGCAGACAGTATGTCTGTAGGCATTTTACTTGTAATCAATTGTTTACTATTTTAAATGCTCCATACCACATAAACCTCCACCATTCTAACCACAAACAGGCACCAGGAGAAGGGAGGTGGGCAGTTGCTCAATCACTATTTCCTTGGGATTGTGCAAGTGTGGTAAGCTGTCCCCATGGTAACCAACTGCTGGGTAGCAGAAGGCACAGGCACTAGATGGGTTCTTAGAACAGAAATGCAAATAAGGAAGCAGGAAGTACTGGCCCTCTCGGCACATAGTTCCTAAAAAAGACCAGTTGGTGACAGTGTACTGAAGGAAAAAAGACCCAGAAAATCCCTCCCATGGTTGTGCAAGCCAGGAAAGTGCCTGGACTACCTGGAGTGCTATACAGAGCATCACTCAGCCAGGCTGTTCCGCCACACATAACAACAGAACAAACAGACAGCAGAAGAAAAGGGTTAACAGGGGCCTTGAACACTGCAATGAGTAGCTCAGTTTTTGCAATGAATAGCTCAGTTTTCTCTTCCCTCCAAAATACCAGCAGCAAGGGAGACATGACAAACTTCTGTTTCATAACATTGGTGTCACCACACATCTAATGGTGGGTGCTCACAAATAAGAGGTTCTAAGCATTCGGGTGGATTTATATAACAGGAGGCACTTTCAGATTTGTTTAGATATTGGGAAAATCAAAAAAGGGATTTTGAATTGAGTCCAGAAACTATCTGGAAGCTAGGGCAGGTTTTTTCCTTCAAAATTGGAGTAAAATGCTGCATTTGGCCTTGGCTTGCCATGAAAACAGTCCGGTAACTGCATTCTACACCAGCTGAAGCTCTCGAAAGCCTATTCAAATGCAGCCCCTTATGCAGCAAGTTATAGTGGACAAATCTGGTGGTAACCAGGTTGTAGTCATATCCTTCCTAACCAGAAAACCTACTAAAACCAACCTGTATGGTGGTGCTCCTCACCACTGCTGCCATTTGAATACTGAGAACTAGCACTAGATCCGTGAGCTTGCCCAAACAGCAAACCTGAGTCTTCAAGGCAAGTATTTCTCTCCTAACCCTAACCTTATCAAAAGTGGACAGATTGCCTAGTCCCAAATCAGGCATCATCCCCAACTAACCCACTTTTTTTTGTCTATATAATATAGTGGGTTCAACGCAAGGAAGAGTTGAGGTGTTAGTGATCATAGCTCTTTATTTCAGTACAACATAGTATAGGACTGCACTCTAAGACTGGAGAACTGGGTCAACAGGGCCAACTATATACACCTCAGTGTTCCTGTGCAAACACGTTATTGGATCATTCAAACCAGCAGGGGGGCCATGATTGGAGCAGGACAGCAGGGATTTGGATCCTACTGCCCATTGTTCCCGAGTCTCCAAGCTCAGTCCTACAGGCTCCAATGAGCCAAGCAGTAACACCCTTAAATATACACACTTTAGATCACATACACAACAGTCTGAGATAAGCTTCACCTGGTTCCTCCAATCCATCACTATCCCAGATGCTAATTCAGCAGTTTACTCACTGCCTAGACACATTGCTGATTAAAATGGGAGACAGAAATGGGTGTTATCTACATGCTTGTGACATCAAAATCCACTTTTTAAATTATGTTGGATGATTAGGAAAAATCCCTGCTCTCTGTTGCCTGATACATAGCAGAAACAATTTTGACTTGTTTTATTTTCAAAAGTGAATGCCAAGCTATAACACTCCAGGTGCCTTTAATGTTCTTTTTTTAAAAGTTTGCTTCAGACAAATCTTCGGCTTGCAACTTTCACCCTATAACTGATTTAAAGTATAATTTTCAGTTATTAACCAGCCATCTTTTGAATGCAAGAACTGCTATTGTGAATTATCAGTAGATACATTTTCAGCAACTGCTTATACATTTCTGTTTCTAGAGTGTTACACAGCAGAGAGAGCAAATTGCTTTAATTTAACCCCATACAGCTGACATTCCTGCCATGCCATCACTCACAAGCAGATATATGTGCATTAGAAATTTAGAACTGCTCTAGACTCCAGAGACAGAAGAGGCTTTGCTACATTCTGGAAGATGCTTTCTCTTTAAATGCAACCTATGGCTCAGAGAGATGAGTGATGATTTCTGCTGGTCTAACGTAGCACTCCATATTCTTAAAACTTCTAATCCTTTTGTTAAATCCATGGGTAAAGCTTGGCTTTTATGTTGGCATGGAATAAACAGGTGGCAACCTAAATGTCTGGATAGGGAGGGTCCTAGCTACTGTTTGTAGAACTCAGACTCAATACTTAATACTTTTCCTCTACAAAAAAAAAAGTCCAATATTTTGCATTGATCAGCAAAAAGAATTTTAATGCCATGTTAATATCCCAGTAAGTAACAGGAGAGTTGAGATTTAATTTCCTTAGCTAAAGGGAACAAAAGACAATACGAACAAAAGTCAAATGGAAGTCAAGCAAATAATCTATCAGTTTGTAAGTACATTCCTTACCACATTTTTGTGACAGTCGAAGTGCCGTTGGCTTATCCATCATAGCATTGCAGTGGGCTCCACTAGGATGATTCTGCATGTAAAAGGCCAACAAGTCAACAAGTCAAGTGGGGTGGGCACATTTTCATTTCACTTAGGACATACTCAGAACAGTGACTGTTTATTTTTAACTCACATTGTTTTTAACCAGACTGGTGCTCTAATAAAAGTACAAGGAACACCACCACCCCCGCCACCACTGGAAGCCCTGTGCTGTTGTAGCAAAAGACTTTAGGATATGCTACCACTTCATGTGAGGCTTATCTAGTTGAAGACAGAAAGCAGTGCCTCCGTCCAGGCTTTATATAAACATCTTTAGCACAGTGGTAGAGGTGTTCTGGTCCAACAGTCCCTAGGATTACTGTCCCACTCACCAAAGCATGTCATGGAGGAGACAGGTAACAGGAAACCATGACTCTATGAACAGAGGCTGGAATCCTATAGTCCTTTTCCACTTGCCTAAATGTTCTTGCACAAGCTGAAGCACATTTCAAATTGCTGAAAAAGACTCCTGCATCCTCAGGGTATCTAAACCTCCATTTCTGCTATAGCAGCATATGACCTTTTTTGCAGATCATGGCTTATCTGTCCACATATATTCTTTATCTAAAGAGGAGATTCAAATTATTTTTTTAAAAAAATTCACTCAGAAATATCTTTACAAACCATGTAAAACCCCATCATTAATATGGCCTCCAGAATGAAGACCTGTTATTTTTTGCACTTTAGTATTCAACCTCCAAAACCCAACTATGCAAAATTAAAAAGTTAAAAACTTGTCAGATGAACAACATTCTTATTTGTGATGTCAATGCCAAATTATCTATGAACTCACACCTAATGTCCCAGCATACATTGGCATTATCTCTTAGTAGGCAGACTGAGGATTTGTTTGGTGTGCCTCAGAACAATAGCCAGAAACACCAGTACCTGAATTTTTATTGGCCTTCTCAGCATTGCCTGTTTACTCAGTTTGATCTTCACTTTCATTAATGGAACTGGGGGTCTCTGTGCTCCAGCAACACCAGTTGCATTAGAAGAGTACCAATAATGTTTGGAAAGATACTGAGAATAACCTTTATTAGGACCAACCAACTGATACCAAACACTGTGCAGATATCTGAGTTCAACAGCACTCCTCTTTAGTGTGGATATTATAAACATAATTAAAAATAAGAAAAGAAAGAAACTTTTGGACATGATTTTAAATCCTGGTGGATTGTAATGTAGAAACCTTGGAGGAAGCAGGGCCGGATCTGGGGGGGGGGGCAGAGGGGGGTACTTGCCCCAGGCGCTGACGGAGGGGGAGGTGCCAAATTTGGTATGGAGTCCATTGTTATTCTATGGGACCATAAGATAGAATGGCCCAAAAGGGGGCGTCATTTTTTAATTTTGCCCCCCCCCCCTCAAAAAACATGTAGATCCAGTCCTGGGAGGAAGACAGGTCTCCAGGAAAGTCTCCACTATAGTGAGAAATCCCCCAGCTCAATCTCGACCAAAAATGTAGTAATCCAGATTGTCATCTCTCATCTCCAATTTTCATGTGCAGTGGTCACTAAAAATAGGCAGGCATGAAGAAGTCTTAAAATAATCCAGCAAGGGTATGGGCTGGCTTTGGGGGAGGGGGCGGTGGTTCAAGGAGCTTTGCTGCTCCACACAGGTACCATACACCATCTACCATGGGATCAGTCTGAGCCCAAACAGCACTACAGAGGTTCTGTTTCTACTTGGCCTGGGACGAAATAACAAACTTATGTTACTCCCACTACCTCCTCTAATAACCACCAATGGCTGGGGAAAGCCAAGCCCCAGAACCAATATCAACACCCCTGGAGTTGGCAGCATGGCTCTCGGAAGCAACAAGTATAGGCTGTGCTCATTGCCTCCTCCCATGTCACCATTGTCCAAGAGGAAGCTGAGTTCAAGAGCTTCTGCTGGTTCTTTCTCCAAGCTTTTAATTAAGGGGTTGATTTTTTAATACTATTTTTGTCTGGAAACGTATTTTAGGGTGTCTCTGATGTGTTTTGATGGAGATATTTTTATGATAGGTCATTCCCCACCCTAGATTTTAATATATTTTTGTGTTTTGTTTTTATTGTTGTTATTTTGTAAGTTCCCTCAGTCAGGTTCCTGGAAAGGTGGCATAAAAGTATCTCCCCTATAATTCTCCAGACAGACTGGTCACAATTCACCTATTCTCCCATTGGCTGAGCTGCCTGTCACTCAATCTCAAAGGAGAGAAACTTCTCACCCTGCAGCCATTGCCTGTCACTCAATCTCAATGGAGAGAAACCCCCACCCTCAAGCTCCAGGACAGACAAGGAATGAGCCACTACTTCGCAGAGGAGAGAAAGCAACCTTCCCTCAATTGGCTGAGGGTGCCTCCTTCTCCTCCTCTGGAACGGAAACAACGGGGGGGGGGAATGGCATCACATGGCAGCAGACCAGATACAAAGAGAGAGAGAGGAAGGGGGGAGGGAAACCAAGAGAGAAAGATAATGAAGTCCTGTGCTTAAGACCACAACATTAACAGAGAGACAGTGTTGGTCTGAAAGGTATCACTACAAGCGTTTGAGGGAGAACTCACCAGGGCCAGTCCTAATCCCTCCAGAGCATTTTTTTTCTCTGGGGGAGAGAGATCTGTTGTCTAGAGTTCAGTTGTGATCCCAGGAGATGTTCAGGCTACACCAGGAGGCTGGCTACCCTAGGCCTGGCTGCTTACTCCTGTTCATCAGCAGCCCCCCTATGACAGCCAGTGTGGCATAGGAGTTGGGGCTTCAGAGCAGGGTCTGTCAGATCCAGGTTCTTGCTGTGGAAGCTGACTGGGTGATTTTGGACCACTCATGGACTTTCAGCCTAACCTACCTCACAGGGTTGTTGTGCAGATCAAAGGGGGGAGAGGAGAATGATGTAAGCTCCACACACACTATGGAGAAAGACTATGTTTTTCCTAGATAGAGGCTGCAAGGAGGCAGAAAGCTGAAGTCAGAGAGGCAGATAAAGGGAAGAAGTTAAGGTTGCCAGCTCCAGGTTGGGAAATTCCTGGAGATTTGAGGGTGGAGCCTAGAGACGGTGGGGTTTGAGGAGGGGTGGGACCTCAGACAGGTACATACACTCCACCCTGCAAATCAGCCTTTTCCTCCTGAGGAACCATTGTTGCCAATCTCCAGGTGAGGGTTGGAGATCACTCAGAAATACAGCTGCTCTCCAGATGGCAGAGATCACTTCCCCTGGAGAAAATGGCTGCTTTGCAGGGTGGACTCTGTGTCATTATACCCTGCTGAGGCCACTTCCCTCCTGCTTCAATCCACACTGTGATTTTGGACCAGACACAGACTTTCAGTCTAACCTACCTCACAGAATTGTTGTGCACATCAAAAGGGAGAGAGGAAAATGATATAAGCTGCTTTGATTCTCACTGTGGGGAAAGACTGTATTTTCCTAGGTAGGGGAGGAGATGGAAAGTTGAAGTCAGAAAACAGCTGCCTTGGGTGGATGGGAAGACAGCAAGGTTAGGGGGCACTTGTCCAGAGCCTCTTTCTAGAGCTCATTATATTTTTCTTCACAATGGGCCATATTCCTAATTCTAAATAGATAAATAAATAAATGAGGCAACTACACAATGCTGCCATTTTCTCCAGGGCAACTGATCTCTCTGCAGTTTGGCGATCAGTTGTAATTTTGGGAGATCTCCACCCCACACAACCTTAGAGGAAGCAGAGCCAGAAGGCTGGAGTAAGTGGTGGCTGGTGGGGAAAAGTCATTTCCCTTCCCACTTGAGTCCTAGCAGATTGCTCAGTGGTAATTAGCTATAATGACTAAATGGAACCTCCATGTTCAGAGGCAGTGTAGGCCTGGATACCAGTTGCTGGGGGGCAAATAAAGGTGAAAATCTGGGTCTTTGTGCCATGGGTCTTCTAGTGGACATCTGACTGGCCACTGTGAGAAATGGGATTCTGTACTAGGTGACCTATAGTCTGATCCAAGGCACTTGTTGAGTGTTTACAGGCATTAAATGCTTTAAAATTATTATTAAACATCAGTATGTTGCAGTGTTACCGATATTCACATACTATGTGAAGCTTTCTTTGACCAATTTAACATACAAGTTATTTTTAAAATAAAACTTCACTTCAAAACTGCAGTTACTTGCTAGCTAGCTGTATTTTATCTAAAAGGGATTTAACCCTTTATCCTGTAAGGCAGAAGTTTCTGAGGCTATTGGAAAATGCAAATAAATGCAGGAATGTTTTTCTCATTTAGGCAATTTCTGTCAAAACAGAGAGCAATATACAGTATCTTAGCAGTCTTACGTGCATATACTGATGTCATATATTTTGTTTACTGGCCATCTTGTCACCAAGAGTTTAGTATATGAGTGTGCTCAACTATCATCTTCTGGCACTGACAGTCTGAGCCCCGCTGTTCTATCTAGTAATCTTGAGTCAGCTGACAAAAAAGACAGAAATCTGAGCATACCCTGAGGTCACTTCCTCAATTTATCCCTAAGTGATTAGAGTCACACCCAGTAGCTCAAGGGGTCCACCAGCAGCATAGTCTCAGATCATGGATGTCACTCTTTGAAAACTTTTGCGGTGTGATTTGCATGCAGCATTATTCAAGGAGATTGATGAATCTCTCGCAGCCACTCAGATTTGTACTGTAGAGTCCTTTCCGAAAGGGAGTGTATGACCAGAAAGATTTTTTTTTACTGCTTTTAAAAACACGAACAGGTAGGTAATAGCATGTCATTTAACCAGGGGGTAAAAGCTAAAAAAAAAAAAAAAAGTAAATCAATCATGTATTTTGTGATTTATACCCTGCCATTAAATTCTAGGACTTTGGGGTGTTACACACCATTTGTGTATGTGGAAATTGCTGTGCTCATTTCTGCTTGTTGAAATGCAATGGCAGCAAGTTTTATAAAGCAAAGCACTGCTTTCCAGCTTGCATTTGCGTTGAAAGAAATACATTGGCTTTAGCAACGTACTTGAGCTGCTTGACAGGCCAGTAGATTTATATACCATCAGCTGCTTCTATATTGAATGCAATACACATAGTTAAAATTAGAAATTAACCAGATCAGGTTTCCAAAGGTGGATTGTGCGACACATCCCACAGACAGACGGGGCCCATGGCCTGGGCTTCCCAACCCTAATAGACAGTTTGCTTGGCAAGAATACAGACCATTGCTATTCAGTTAATCCTGAAAATCCACATCCACTGGCTATCAAAACACCTCATTATGTTTGATAAGTTTGCTTCTGTATTTTGAGGCACTCACATTCTCCTTTGATGAAGAATTTGCAATGAGATAAGACTTAGCAAACCTATCAGCCCCTTTGGAAATAATTCGCCTTCATGTAACAGGGCAATCACATTTTTATCCCATAAATTGTAGCACTTTTTTTTTAAGGAATGACATTGGTTTTTACACTATTTTGATTTTGAAAGTAGTCTTTTGTGGATCCAGTGTTCTAAAATGCAGCCTACAATTTGTCTAAAAAGAACAAGCAACGTGATAGCCAACGTCTGTTGACTAGATAGTCTAATCTAGTAGTAGTTTATGTTGTTTTAACAGTGTGATCAATGTTGAATTGCTAATTTATATATTGAATTCCAGATATTTACATTTATTCTGTTTAGAAAGTCTGAATAATTCCAATTTAAACATTGGGTATTAATTTAAATTTTTATATTCCACTATTTTTGCCAATGGAGATCCAAAGGAGCTCATATCATTGTTCTCTCCTCCATTTTATGCTCACAAATGGAGTGAGTGGCCGTCAACATGGCAGATGAGGTTCAATGTGGCCAAGTGCAAAGTAATGCACACTGGGGCCAAGAATCCCAGCTACAAATACAAGTTGATGGGGTGTGAACTGGCAGAGACTGACCAAGAGAGAGATCTTGGAGTCATGGTAGATAACTCACTGAAAATGTCAAGACAGTGTGCAATTGCAATAAAAAAGGCCAATGCCATGCTGGGAATTATTAGGAAGGGAATTGAAAACAAATCAGCCAGTATCATAATGTCCCTGTATAAATCGATGGTGCGGTCTCATTTGGAGTACTGTGTGCAATTCTGGTCACCACACCTCAAAAAGGATATTATAGCATTGGAAAAAGTCCAGAAAAGGGCAACTAGAATGATTAAAGGGTTGGAACACTTTCCCTATGAAGAAAGGTTAAAACGCTTGGGGCTCTTTAGGTTGGAGAAACGTCGACTGCAGGGTGACATGATAGCGGTCTACTAGATTATGCATGGGATGGAGATAGTAGAGAAAGAAATCCTTTTCTCCCTTTCTCACAATACAAGAACTCGTGGGCATTCAATGAAATTGCTGAGCAGTCAGGTTAAAACAGATAAAAGGAAATACTTCTTCACCCAAAGGGTCATTAACATGTGGAATTCACTGCCACAGGAGGTGGTGGCGGCTACAAGCATAGCCAGCTTTAAGAGGGGATTGGATAAAAATATTGGAGCAGAGGTCCATCAGTGGCTATTAGTCACAGTGTGTGTGTGTGTGTGTGTGTGTGTATTTTGGCCACTGTGTGATACAGAGTGTTGGACTGGATGGGCCATTGGCCTGATCCAACATGGCTTCTCTTATGTTCTTACAAGAACTGCAACCCTGTGAGGAAGGTTAGGCTGAGAGTGTGAGTTACCCAAGGCTACCCAGAAAGTTTCTGTGGCAGAGGGATTTGAACCTGGGTCTCCCAGATGCCAGTCCAGAACTCTAAATCACTATAACCATGCTGGTGTTTGCATATAATCCATAGTTGTGTACTCAGGGGGAAAAAAAACAGCATAGGGCTTAATCCATTCTTCTCATGCTCACCTTTGCTTGGCCTGGGTGCATATCCATTGTAGCACATAGAGAGTTACATCAAATAAAAGCCCTGTTCACACACCCCATACATTGATCCAGTCCTGACTCTCCCTTGTGGGGCTCAGGAGCCCTGAATGAGGATACGTCATGCCCAAAAGCCTATGTGATTAATTAATTATATATAAATTCTAACTATATTTTATAGGAATAAGGGGGGGGGGGTTACTTGGGATTTTGTATGTTTTAAATTGCTGTTTGTAAGTCACCTTGAGCTACAAGGAAAGGCAGGATGTAAATATTTAAATAAATATTTTAATATCTAGGGCTGCCAGCTTCCAGGTGGGAATCTCCTGCTTTTACTACTGCTCTCCAGCTGGCAGACATCAGCTCCCCTGGAGAAAATGGGTGCTTTGAAGAATGGACTCTCTGGCATTGTACCCTGTACCCCTCCCCTCGCCCCAAACTCTCTTGGATCCACCCCCAAAGTCTCCAGCTATTTCCCAGCACAAACCTGGCAACCCTATTAACAACATATGTTCACATTAATCTATTGTCTAAGCTTAATCTATTGTTTTAGTTCAAAATCTGCATTAAATATATTATGTGAGGCTTTTCAAATATGCACATGTGATGAATCTATCTAATTAACCCCATTTGAATTCCTAATATTTACTGCACTGCACTTTGAATTCTTAGATCAGTTCTGCTTATACACTCATGACAGCAATATAAACTTGTCATTCTCAGTGAGTTGATTTATAAAGAATCCTCTGGAAATATCCAAATCAAGGCCAGCTGGACCAGTGGAAGAAGATGCCTCAGGTGCCTGAGGAATCTCAGGAATGTCCTTTTATTTATTTATTTATTTATTTTATGATTTATATCCCGCCCTTCCCAGCAAGTGGCTCAGGGCGGCTCACAACATAAGAATTAGGCATAAATAGGATTTAAGCATAAAAACAGTTAAAATAATTAATACATTTAAATTTTAAGACATTTACCATTTAAAACATTAGGGACAGCAGACATCTAGTGTAACTACACTCAGTTTCTTGTACCAGCTAGTCATAGGCCAGCCGGAAGAGGGTTGTCTTACAGGCCCTGCGGAACTGGGCGAGGTCCCGCAGGGCCCTCACCTCTTCCAGCAGCTGGTTCCACCAGGAGGGGGCCATAACAGAAAAGGCCCGGTCCCTTGTAGATTTTAAGCGGGCTTCTTTTGGCCCGGGTATAACTAGGAGGTTTCGAGTTCCCGATCTGAGTACTCTCTGGGGAACATGTGGGGAGAGACGGTCCTTCAGGTAGGCAGGTCCTAGGCCATATAGGGCTTTAAAGGTAATAACCAGCACCTTGTACCGGACTCGGTAAGCTATCGACAGCCAGTGCAGATCCCGGAGCCCTGGCTGGATGTGCTCCCTTCTTGGGAGCCCTAACAACAGCCGGGCCGCTTACAATATTTTTCTGTAACCATCAGAATTAGGGGTGTCATGTGACTCATGTTTTCAAGGAACTCTGGAATGATTACAGCCTCACAATGTAATCCTGAACTGAGTTACCCCTTTGTCTAAATCTGTGGTCCCTTAGGACTATGGGTTAGTGGCTTTGGGAAAAATCTGTATTTGCTCAAAAATCCTTGAAGTAGGCATCAGCAGCCAAAAACATCTTCACCATTTTGTACTTGGTAGAATGATTACAAGCATTTCCTTCACATTCAGCCCTTTTCACAGTTCTGTGGAAGCCGGATAGTATTACTGCAATGTGCTGCATATAGAGCCACCCTTGAAGTTTTCACGGAAGCCACAGCAGGTGCAACATGCTCCTTTAGCAAGTGGTAGCTGCTGGAGATCACATTAATCAACTTCTGCAGAAGAGATTCTGGTTTCCAAACTGCTTCTGGACACAATGTGAACTAATGCTTCTTCAGCAAATTTGACATGACTTTAATTATGTCTCTTGGAAGTCTTTATTTGCTATGAGGTATGGTTTGGGCAGAAATTATGGCTGAAGTACTTGCAATAGAATGATTACAGTTTAATACATATGTTAATATGTGCCATTGGTCTATTAAGCTGTATATAACAGTGGTTCCAAATTAGGGTAACAGGCCCTACCAGCTGGACAGATAGGTTTGGGCACAGTCTGACTCAGAATAGCAATTTCTATATCAGATTAATAGAAGCATCCTTACCAAAGAAAATTCCATTGCAGGATCTCAGAGCAAAAATGTTTGCCTATTCTCTAGAATACTCTCGTTCATCTCTGGGGGTTTAGACAATTATGTTTCCTCTTACTTTAAACTGATAATTTTGCTGTAAGAGTGTTGCCAATATGTGCTGAATGCTATTTGTGCTACAGAAACTACAAGGCCTAGTACTATTTAAAAAAAACACAACATTCATCATCTAGTGTTTATATCAAACACTGAAGAGTTGCACATATAGCAGCAATAGACCATGTTGTCCCAGAATAGAAAAATGTGAATCACACTTATAGGGAATGACCACAGGCCTTGTAACATCTCCTTGAGTGACACATTGGCCTTTATAGAAGAGTTCATCCAAGCTGTGCAGTTCAGATGGGTAAACTCGGGGTTGGTATCCTTCCCTACCAGGTAAATTTAGCCCCAGCATCTGGTGATGTGCTTGTCTTCCACTGCAAGTTCAAAAAAAAAAAAAAACCCACCCCACCATGCTGCATTAAAGAGAGAAGGACAGAATCGAGCATAAGACCAGAGAGGAAAAAACATTAATAAGGATGCTACTTGCTATGACTGTAGCATTAACAGTAATAATTGGAATAAACTAATTTATAATATACAGGAGCAAATAAACTATTTTAACACCGGGCGGGCAACTCATTATGACTCCCTAGTAATTTGAACAGTTGCTTAATGATGTGAAACTATTTCCTAGCAGCTGACAGAAAACCTGCTCAAGAAAGTAAGCAGAACTGTTTCTGCCAGTTCAGCTTTGAAGGGCAAATGAACCCAATGTTATCAGGATGACTTAGCTGGGACACACCTAAATTAGAGGTAGGAAAGAAGCACAGGAAAAGAACATGCAGGATTAAAGCACTAACAAGTAAGCCAAAATGCTATCAAAAGAGGTTGGGGAATTGATTGGTGGGCACCTTTGGCTTAAAAAGGATCTAGAATCTGTATACAGGATTCCACTTCCAGAAATTATTGCTAAATTTACCAAGGACACTAATTAAGTAAAACAATTACACATTTATTACAGAAATTATAGAACACACATACAAGGTAATGGATACATACAATACACATACAGTCCTAATAAAAATAGAGAGAAATGCATAGAGGTAACATAAGGATGGACAAACAGGGTGATAATTACCGATCGTAGTCTTCAAGGAAGGCTCCAATGGTGACAAGCGAGGACTATGGGGAAGGGGACCCTCAACTGGCCAAGAATCGGGGATGTATCTAAACAGCAGGAATGGGGTACTGCTAGATGCACACCTGTGGGAAGCTGGATCATAGGTTATAAGGACTACCTTGAGCCCTTAGGGGATGGGAGGTGCAGGGGCGGATGACAGGTGGTGACCTCAGAAAAAGGGGAGGTTCCGCACTGACCATAAGGGCTGGACTTTTGCGGTGTCCAATGGCCAGTTTTTGGGGGGGCACTTGATTGGGTACCCATACCTGGCCAATGAGCATACCTGACCCTGGTTACCTGATTGGGCCTTCAAATAACAATGGGAAAAGGGGGAGGCTCCAGGATGACCATTAAGGGAAATAATGGCTAAAATCATTGGGGTGGAAGGGATTAACCAGATGTCAAAACTTATCTAAAAGGGTGACAATAGATGGCCAAATTGCTACCTAAGGTAACACCTGATCTATACAAAGAAACTTGGCTCTGGGTGAAGATGTTCTTCCTCTTCTTTATTCCTCTACTGGCACCATCCTTTGCCTTAAGTTCTGTTGGACAAAGGCTTAGGCAATCTGACAGGATCCATGCCTAAGATAAGCTTGATTGCCTTATGCATAGGTGACATCTGTTGAGTACATGAGCCTCCCGCTTCGCTGTCATGGTGTCTGGCACTGCGGGAAGATAGTTGCTGATGATGTTAGCCTGCCAATATGGATTCTATGGTCAAGGCTGGAATCCGCTTGCCCAGACAGTTCCTGGCGGCGCAACTTCTTCCGCTGCAACAGCCGAGATGGTGCACGCACAGAGTGGCTGGAAACCCATCTGTCCTCCTGGTTAGCACTCTTCCAGAGATACCGAGTGCTGCTGCAACGTTGTAGCTGTTAGTACTCACATAAGTCCCTTACATTCTGGTAGACAAAACCCACGTTCTCCTGGCAGATGTGTGTGAGTTGAATCTCCAGGCAACCTGGCAACCAAACGGGTGACTATGATGTTCTGAAATTAGGGGTCTTTTCCTCACAAACAATAGGCAGCAAATTTAAAAATCATATATGCTTCGGTAATAAATATCTTAAGCGTTAGCAGCAGAGATGTACAAAGGAAAAATGTGCATAACTCCTGGGTTAATTTTTATATCCTCCATTTTATAACTTCCTACACTTAGCTTTGTTCTGCTTGTCTGCAGAACAAATGTAATGGAGAATGGCGCTGACTGAGTGCTGAACTTTATATAGCTTATGGACACAAGTGTCTTGGCATTCTCTCCTCCCTTTTGTTACTAATTTAGGGCAATACTATCTAGAAGCAACTATGTTCCAGGGCTTCTCCTTACATCCTTGGGGAAACCACCAACTCTCATTAGCAACAGGGCTGCCAAGAGCCACCACTAAACAAAGATCCCCCCTTTTCCTACCCCCACCACTCAAAACCCAACTCAAATATCCTATGATAACATATCCCATGAATTCCTTGACCCAGTTCTATGAGCCTCCAGGGCTTAGCCCCCATTAGCAGCCCTAATGAACACAGAGAAATTGCAAAGATAACAGGGGAGGATATAGAGCAGCTGGTATCAAAAAGGGGCTGCTTTCACAGATGTGAAAACAGAAGCAGGTAGAGAAGCATGATATAGTGTTGACTTACTGGGTAGCCTTTGGGAGCAATCTTCTGTTGCTAAGCCTTGCTCTAGTGTTTAATTTCTAAACAGTGAAGTGCTGGAGCTCAGTCTACAAGGAGGCAACACCATCCAGTCTGGCCCCCTAATCCAGGTACATGGGGAAAGTTGTAACTGCTCTGTGGTGAGAAAAATACATTCTACAGCTGCTCCAATGTGATTTTTTTTTAAAAAAAATTATTAAATGCACCAGGACTGAACTGTGGTGAACAATTTAAGAGATGAACTGCCAAAAGCCTCAAGCAATGTAATGATTTATTTAAACGCTCTAAATAGTCTTGTCCACTTTTTCGATCTTTGTAAAAAATCTCTCGAAAGCAAAGAGGGGAAAAATACCAATTATATTCTGATGAGGAATGTTCAATAGTCTAGTTGCAAGGTACTTTGAATGCTTCAGTAAATAAATAGACATTATTTGTTTACCACCTTGTCTAATTATCTGAAGATTGGCTCTCTTTTTCTCCTGCATTTAAAACATGCCCAAGGGTTAAGACTCAGATTAAATTACGATGGTCTCCCTTTAGAGAAGGATACATTCAAATGGATTCTTGACTGCTGATAGATTTTCCTGCTGACAGGACTAGCAGTTGTGTGGAAGAGCTACTGGGCCTCTGAAACTGGGATGCCCAGCATGCATTTGACATGATTGCTCCTGAACAGTGTTCCCTCTAAACTGAGTTAGTGTGAGCTAACTCACAGATTTTCAGCCTCCAGCTCACTGATTTTTGTCTTAGCTCAGGAAGGATGACCCCAGAACACTCTAATTTATGCAGTAGCCCACAACTTTAATGCCAATAGCTCACAAAGTAGAATTTCTGCTCACAAGACTTTGCAGCTTAGAGGGCACATTGCTCCTGAACACCTTCTCCCTTGAGCTGACACCCTGCAGTTCATTGTGACCACTTTAATAGATATCGTGGATAAAATTGTTTGCATCTGATTCGACTTGGACACTGTGCTAACTAAGATTCGTCTTCTTCAGTTCGTAGGGAAATTTTTCAATTAATTAAACGGGGACGTGAACATGATATTTGGGAAGCTGAAGACTCCCACCTGTCCAGTAGGCTCATGCTGTTCATGTTGGAAATATGTATCTGTTTTGTATGCCCTTTCCAATGTTCTAAAGTTCCAGTCATTATAGGGTTAACACTGTGCCTAATTCCCTATTGTCTGCATGACCTAGGAAGAAGATACTGACTGCTGTCAATCAAGGTCTAGAAGCGGGAAAACCTGTTTTGTCTGTTTGGTCAGTTAGTCAGGTGACTTCCTTTGTTTAGGCAGAGAGGTCAAGAAGAAGGAGGAAGTAGCCTTCATTAACCACATGATCTTCTAGTGTGAGGCTGTAGTTCTATAGCGTTTGTTATTTTCACCTCCCAGTACCCTTTCCCTGTAGAAATAAATATGTTTTTGCCTTTTCATGTTAAATGCCTCTCAATGATTATTTGATCCAGTGATCCATTGCACTGTTTGAGATAAAGAAATAGAATTTCAAACAGAATTCCCTAACAGTTCATGGCTAGCAAAATTGCCCAGGCACGGAGAGGTTGCCAAACTGGATGGTGTTAATTATGAATTATTCGCTATAGGAAAACACACCTGCAGTGTGAAAAGAGACTATAGTCAGACCTCCTCCTAAAGAACCAGTTTAGCTAGGGTGAGCCTGGGAAACTCAGTATTGTGGTAGTTTGATTCCTTCGTGGCATGCAGGTACCGGAAAGTAGTGGCTTATGGGACACCACAAGCATAGATGTTCTCCTCAGTGTTTTGTAACACGTACATGAAGCTGCTGGAAGAGATCCATGGGCAATCTAGAGCACAGATGTCATCACTTTGCAAGTGACAGAGTGCCCTCTCACTCTTCCTACATAATCCAAGGAGGCAGTGAAAGTGTTAAACCAGTGTCTAGAAATAGCAAATAAATGGTGAGAGTTAATACATTGAAGATTAATCCAGACACAACAGAAGTACTACAACTGGGAAACTAAAGCTGATCCAGGTATAGGGGTTCTCCAAATGCTGAATGGGATTGTATCTTTCCTGAAAGATGAGGTGCACAAATTGGGTGTACTTCTAGATTCAACACTGTCTTAGAAGGATCAGAAGTAGCCCAGAACATCTTTACCAATCAAGGCAGATTCACCAACATTGAACTTTCCAGGAGAAAGTGAACTTTTAAAAGTAGGCTTGCCAACCCCCAGGTCCTAGTGGGGGATCCCCTGGTTTTGCAGGCTCCTCCCCACTGCCAGCCAGCTGACCAGCAGGGAAAGCCCTGCCCCAACAGCCATAGTGTGCCTTTCCACCTCAGAAGGCTTAGACAAAGCTTAGGGACTCTTGCTTTTTGGAAGGTGTGTGTGCCTTTAAATTTCTGTAGGAGTCAGACTGAATGAAGGCAGAGTGAGCCCGCAGAACAACAACATGGCTGTTCCCAGTGAAACTGTGAAACTGCGAGAAAGGAAGGGAAACCAGCCCAGTCCCTCTGTTTGTTTTACATTCCTTTCAGAAGTTGTTTGCATAGTAAAATAGAGAGTAAAGAGTTTGGTTTCTCTGTGCTAGTCTGAAGAACTTGGTTGAATATAAAGCAGATAGCTACATTCAACAGCTCCTGTGAGTAAATTGCCCCAGTGAGACCACAAAAGTGTGAGTTAGCAAACTGTTTATTTGTGAAACAAAACAGGAGTCACGTAGCACCTTTAAGACCAACAAAGTTTTATTCAGAATGTAAGCTTTCGTGTGCTCTAAGCCATGACTCTGCATACTAACTCACAACCCACTTTCTCTATATTTAGGACTGCTTACCATTCCTTACTATTGTCTGATGAAGTGTGCTTAGAGCACATGAAACCTTACATTCTGAATAAAACTTTGTTGGTCTTAAAGGTGCTATGTGACTCCTGCTTTTTTCTACTGCTTCAGACCAACACGGCTGCCCATCTGGATCTGTTTATTTGTGAGTGTTTGTGTCTGTTCTCATTCATTGGACATGCAGTTGTTGTGGAACAAGGAAATGAAGACTATATTCAGGGGAACTGCACCTCTGTTTGTTTGTTTGTTTATGGGAATGGGAAAGTCTCCTTGTTTCACCCCCAAAGTCTCCTGGCTCCACCCCCAAATTATTTTCTAAGTTAGACCCCAATTATTTTCTAAGTTAGACCTGGCAACTCTATTTAAAAGTTACAGACACACTTCCCTTAATAACAGCTAGAATGCAGGGGTGTCAAACATGTGGTCCAGGAACCAAATGAGGCCCCCAGAGGGCTCCTATCAGGCCCCTGAGAAACTATCTGTCATCTGCTTCCTTCTCCCTATAACTTGCTTCCTTCTGCATAACAGCTTGCTTTGCAAGGCTTTCTCAGTTGCACAGGAGCTACAGAGCAAAACCTCCATTTTCTCCATTGGCTGAGGCTCCTCCCTTGGGGAGGAAGGGGGGAGGCAGAGCTTGTTTTTCCAGGCTCTCTCAATTGCAGAGCAGAGCTTCTGAGCCAAGCCTGTCTTCCTTCTATTGGCTGAGACTCCCTCCCAATCCTCTAAGAAAGGAAGGAAAGAGCCACAGCTTCCTTTGCCCAGTTCCCTAGATCCCATGGGAGAAGTGCAAAGAAAGAACCTTTAAGACCAATGAGTGCTAATGTTTTAAGCATGCTTTAAGTTTTAAAATATATATATATATTTGCGTTTGTCTGCATCCTTTATAAAGTTTACATCTCTGCTACCTAATCTTAAATAGGTACACACATGGCCCGGCCCAACCTGACATGGCCTGGCCCAACAAGGTCTCATTTATGTCAGATCCTGCCCTCATAACAAATTAGTTTGACACCCCTGGATTACTGTAACACATTCTATGTGGGGCTACTCTTGAAGATGGTTTGGAATCTTCAACTGGTCAAAAATGTGATAGCTATGATCCTTACAGGGATACACCAGGGTGATCATATTACTACACTGGCTTCCACGCTGTTTCAGGCGCAATTCAAAGGGCTGGGTTTTACTTTAAGCCTAAACCTCCATTCCTATCACAGCTAACCTAAGACTTGATGACTCAGCCTTAGCATAGCAAAGAAATTTTTTTATAGCTGCTGCCTGAGTATGGAACTCCCTCCTTCAGAAGATGAGGAAGGGCCTGAAGTAGTGTTGGGAGGGAAATGCCCGGTCTATTTAATAAGGCTTAATGTGTAGAAATGGGCTACTAAAGCTTTTCATGGTATGGAAGGAAATAACATCATCTGGTAAATAACATCCTACTAGCCTAGAGATTAAAGGGATAGGACTCTTTTTCTCTAATAAGTGGGCAACCTTAAGACCTCTCGCTCTCGCTCTCTCTCCCTCTCTCTCTTCCCCCCACCCCCATTCCACTGTGGGAAAGGAGACCATCCATCTTCCTTCTCCTTGGCATCTGGCTGTGCGAATAGATCTACCCCCCCCCCCCCATTGCTGGTCTTGAAACCTTTAGATCTCGTGACAGCTTCATTAAATTTGCATTAAAAGAATGCAGGAGGAGGGACTGGCTCTGGACTAGTCCAACTATATTATAAACCACCTTGTGGACTGCTTTAGTTGAAAAACAGTCCATAACAAAATTAACTAAATAAATTTCATATAAATTGTTGTCTTACATTTGGGTCCCTGTTCTACTAATCAGGCGGTGCAACCCACACAATGTTCAAGGAACCATATTCCTTTGCAAAGATACCTATTTTTGTGCGATGTCTCCAGATCATCACAAAGACCACCTATTCAACAAACTCCCGTTCCCCTCCTCACAATCTTCTTTTGTTCTCTTAGTCTGAAAGAAAGCAAGAACATTATTTTCCACGCCTCTTTTGTAAGGGGACAACTCTAGCCAAGTTAGCTGTGTGTTACTGTAGCCATTAAGCTATTCATTTACTCTGTGTTGTTATTTAAATTGAAAAAGAGTCCCTAAATATGTTTGTTTTCTGCAGAGTTCCCCAATCCAGAAACAAGTTCAACCCAAGAAATATTAAAAAAGGAAAAAAATAGGGGCATTTATCACACTAAGTTCTTCTGAGAAAATATGCTGCTATGGGCAGGACTAGTAGAAAAACTGTTGCTAAAACCAGCAATTGGCAGAGTGTGGCAAATACCAGGCTCTAGATACTACTAAGGAGGTCACAATCAACGCCCACTGTGTCTAAATAAATAAATAAAGGGTCAAACCTGTTAGTTGTTTCCTCTGGGGTGAATAAGTAAAATAAACATTCCAAGCAGAAAATCTCCACCACTAGGAGGCTCCCCAGCAATATGTGTGTTGGAAAATTGTCCTTTATTAAAGCTGCTCAGACTAGAAATAGGTTAATTTATTGTTTTTGAATAAGGATTGTTTACATAGGAACTGGACAACAGATATCCAGTGGTTCTGCACAGAAACAAAATTCTGTAGGCACATAATACCCCAAACAATATGCATCTTATGAAGTGGACTCTGACTTGGAAGTTTATTCCACAATAAATTTGTTAGTCTTTTAGCAGCAACTGACTAACAAAGCTGCTCTCTGGAAAGTCAATTTAAATAGTACAAAGCATGAATTAACACAAAGCTGTGTTTTGTAATATGGGACTGTCACATTCCCCATCTCAGAATTGTCAGTTCTCTGCTGTCAAAATGATGAAGGGCTTTTGGTTGGCATCTATCACTTGAGCATATTTCTTCATGCTCAAAGCATTTAGAGGATCTAGAAGAACCTGGTAGTAGTTTGAGCTAAGATTATTTAAAAACCCACCAAATGTTAAAAGATTTATCCAGAATCACAGCTACAAATCTCATGCATTTTATATCTGTGCAGTATGCACGGGGATAATTTGGGTCCCTGTTCTACTAATTCTACTAATCTATATTTAATAAATTTTAAGAAAATTTTCTCTCTTTTTTTTACTGTCAAGTCACAACTGACTTATGGCAACCCTATAGGGTTTTCAAGGCAAGAGATGTTCAGAGGTGGTTTGTGATATCTGGTTCCACATCAGGACTCTGGTTTGGTCTCCCATCCAAATACAAGTCAGAGCCAACCCAAGCCAGAGCCAACTTAGCTTCTAAGATCTGACAAGATAAGCCTAGCCTGGGCTATCTGTTAGAATATTTTAATTTTGTTCGTCTATTGCTGCTTGAATATTGGCTCAAGTCATTCACTAATTTGCTGCTATTTCTCTCTTTTAAAATTCTCATTCTGTAATGAAGGTACTAGATCAGCAATCAATTATCTTTGATATTTCATCACCCACCACATAAATAGCTTCTAGCAAACTCTTTAGAATATTTTTTTAATCAAAAGTGAAAAAAGCACATGCCAATAGCAGTGCTCCCTTGGATTTTGTTGGGTTTGAATAAGATAAGGCAGTACTTATTTGTTTGGAGGTCATAGATTCAAAATTTGATACACAAAATGTATATGCAGTCAACAATTTGCTGTTTTTCAGTATCACATTTAGGATACAAGCTCATTGCCATGAATGGATTTTGTTGGCCAAAAGCTTTCTTGAAACATACCTTAATTGTCAATATGTCGCTGACAAACATTTAAAACTATTTTCTATCGAAGTCACTTTTCCTTAACAGATTCTCCATATCCATTGCACTTCCCTAACCCAGCCTTCAGAGATCTAAAATGAAACCAGCAACAGAATTACCTCTATCATACTGCCTATGCCAAAGCATTGTTCTTTTCTGCTTTAACAAACCCAAGAAAATTACTTTTCAAAAAAACCCCCCACAAAATAGATTTTAAGAATATAAATAATTTTTAAAAGCATGGCACATTATAAATGTTCAGCATTCACTTATTAAAACATAACATAACAACACTGGTAGGTGTTTGTCTAATTCATTGCATCCAGATTTAACAGACGGTACAACAGATGGACCATGTTTATTTAACAGCACATCCATGCATTAGAATTAAGCCAGTCTTACCTCTTTGCACGGAGGTTTCAAAGATTCTTTCCCCCACCCCCGACCTCCCCACCAATCCCAACAGCATTTATTTCAAATCTACCCAAATGACTGTTGTTAAAATGGTTTTAATACACTGTCCACTTTTCAGATCTCTGACAAAGTGCTCCATGGAGCCTTACTAATATTTTCCTGTCCTTCTCTACATTACATTTGTTCCTGCACTGGAGATAGCATACGGTAACTGCGCAAACATTTTAGATATTCAGGTAGTTGTCATCATTGTTTGAGTCAGCTGAGAGCACAATTGGTATGTACCTTATAATATTTCTGGGGTTGAGTTGCAAAGATCCACCTCTCTTCATCTGGCAGAGTCTCATTCGGTCATCTTCACTAAGATCTAGTTACACCAAGTAAAGGTTGCCATTTACGTGGCTTACTGAGGTTGCTAAAATGACTCTCTTAGGTACAGTGCATGCTATTTCTTCTTTCAAGGACACAATCACTACAATACAGAGGTTTCTGCCAAAGCAAACTATACTCTTTTGATGCAGGAGAGCATGGCAAGAAGCATCACATTGTTTCTGCTTAGCATGTACCATTGAACTTATAAGACTGCTTTTTAATACTGTGAAATTATGAACAAGGGAGCTGGGGGCGGGGGGAGGTTAGGTCGGCTGATGGAAGGCTGATTAACCTTCTGCTATCAACACTGGTTGTCAGCTGAAATCAATTTCTGCAATCAACCACTGAAGTCTGTCAGAAAACTGCACACCAAAAACCTTAGTTCCTCACCCCAGATCTGTGGAGTGGTCTGAGATTATTTAACAGAGACTGAAATGACCTCTGTACATGCTCAGAAGCACTCTTCACTACAGTTTTGCATGTTCTAGTCATGAGATCTGGCATTCAAAACAGTGTCTAAAACTGAAGCTAACATGTTCAGTCTTCCCAAGTAGTTTAGCTTCTGTTATGAATTCAGAACCATCTTTTAGATGAAATGTGCAATGGAATAACCTGGTTTCCTCTCCTCCAGAGACAAGAGTCTATTAAAAAGTGCCTCTTTTAGTTTCTGCCTGTCTTTCTCAAAGCAGCACTCAAAGATCCAAGTTATATAGGAGACAGTGACAAAAATGTAAGATGAAATGTATTATTCTGACATAGTATATTTTCAATACGCTTTTTACATTCTTTGCATCTCAAACAGTAATAATTGCTACTATACAGGAAAAGTTGCAGGAGAGGACCAGAACTTGTGGAATCATAAGTTCTAGAAGTTGTGGCTATACCCAGCGCCAGTATGTTTTGCTGCTATAGCACAAATACCAGCAAGAATTACCTCCTCCCTGTCACTGGCCCTAAGAAAGAGGGTTTGGCCAGCACAGAGGTTAGAGATGCTGCCCTGGAGTGACGTCTGAACAGTCCACCCCTAGCCTCCAAGATGGTCACCCACCCCTCTTAAAGTTACATGAAGCTCCTGTGCTTTGTCTTCCAACTTGATCCATGCAGGCTACCTTTTTATGAATAACCTTTTTGACAATACAGTGTTTTGAATGAAATTGTCTCTCAGGGACAATAGTATTTCATTTGCATCGCTTACATTTCTGATAAGGTAATGTTTTGGGGCAAGAATGTTCATCCATCACTGGATAACTTGCCATTGCTCACATAACAGATAAGTGTTTGTCCAGTATTCTAGAGAATCTACTTTCAGCATAGGGTTGCCAACTCCTCATTGAGAAACTCCTGAAGATTCATGGGTGGAGTTTGGGGAGGGTGGAATTTGGGGAAGAGAGGGGCTTCAGTGAGGTATAATGTTATAGAATCCCCCCTTTCAAAGCAGCCATTTTAACCAGAGAAACTGACCTCTGTAGTCTGGAGATCAGTTGTAATTCTAAGAGAACTCCAGGTAACCCAATGTCAATTGCCTGATTAATCAAAAAAGGAAAATAGCGCAGCTGTAGTTCTGTCACAAGGTACAGGAGACATGAATATTTGAATCTGGTACAACTAAAGAGAAAGAGACCTTTCAGATTTTAATTATCCCACAGATATCCTAATAGTTTAAATCTTCATTTGAATTTGTGGTTCATGACCAAGAAATTATTCCTTGTTTGTGATTCAGCCCAAACTGGGCTTTGTAGAACCAGGAAATCCTCAGTTTCCAAATTGCATGCAAGGGAAGGAAGAATGGGAATTGAACTTGCAACCAAGAGGAATGCCCAAGCTTGTCTATCCTTATATCTTACAGCCTTTATCCTTACATCTGAATGAAATATTCAGAGTCAAACTGTATCCAAGATCAATTCAAAGTGATTTTTCCCCCTCTCTTTAAAGGCCCTAAACTGCTTGGGGCCAAGGTAGTAAGATTGCCTTCTCCTGTATTACCCTGTGGCACAGAGTGGTAAGCTGCAGTACTGCAGCAAGCTCTGCTCACAACTTGAGTTCAATCCTGGTGGAAGCTGGGTTCAGGTAGCCAGCTCAAGGTTGACTCAGCCTTCCATCTTTCCAAGGTCGGTAAAATGAGTACCCAGCTTGCTGGGGATAAAGTGTAGATGACTGGGGAAGGCAATGGCAAACCACCCCATGAAAACGTCATGATGCAACGTCACCCCAGAGTCAGAAACAACTGGTACTTACACAGGGGACTACCTTTACCTTTTTTACCAGTTAAGATTCTCTTCTTAAGCTCTTCTTACAGCTCTTCTTAAGCTCTGCCTGCAGAGGTGAGGGAGGTGTCCAGTGACATGGCTTTTTCAGTGGTGGCACGGCATCTGAATCCTTTCAGCATGAGGTTCCCCTGCATCTATCCTACTCTCTTTTGCTTTCTCTTTACTTACCCTACTCTCTTTTGCTTCCTCTTAACTTAGACTTTTGACTAACGATTCCATTTCTTTTAGCTGTTTTTAAGATCATTTTAAGCTGCTGAATATAGTTTTATGTTTTTATGCCCTGGCTGTTTTTATACCGTGACTTTGTGGCTTGTTTTTATGGTGTTTCTTACCCTGTGGTTACATGATTTTATTTTTTTTGTGAACAAACTCAAACAGGTTGAGAGAAGCAGCATATATACTTTCTAAATAAACAAATAAGCTATTTATAAGGCAACATTAGCTCTTTAAATTCATACAACAGATACAACTGGATCTTTGTTCTCAATAAGCAGGTTTATTTTGAACTATTGAAAATCTGCTGGCAGGATAGCTATGATCATCTGTTGCTGCAAAAATAAAGAGAGGCTTTATAGCACCTTAAAAGATTTATAAGATTTCATTCCTGCATATATTTTTATGGACTACACCCCACTATTTCATAAAAAAATGAGAAGAAATTGCTTCAGGCTGAATAATATCCTTGCATTCAGATTTTCTGAAAGCAACCTCATAGTTCACCATCTTATAGAATAAAACAAATTATTTTAATTGTAAAGCTTTGAGTACCCGAATAGAGGATCTTACTCCCCAGCAGGCTATGTAAACAACAACACGCACACTTGTCACTACAAACCCCTTTCTTTATCATTCAGAAATGTTACAGCATTCCAAGGTCTCAGCCGTTCATTTACTTTCAAAGGTTATTGTAATTTCTAAGGTTGTTGACACTTTTAAGACCTTCGTCCCTTTTCTTCACTGATGGAAAAGGCCAGCTCATTTCCTTCTATAACATTTTGTTGCCAGTGGTTCTTAAGAGGGAAGAGTTTTCACCAGGTTAGCATATTCAATAAGGAACTGATGTCTTTTACATTTCAATTGCCTGTTGACAAAACACCATACAGGAGGCAGTTGTTAAAACTATAGTACTAATTGAATTCTTCAAAAGAACTAAACTCAAACATCTTAAGGAAATAATGCTTGCAAAATAATATAAACTAAAAACTAAATCTAAAGGACTCCCCACCTGGCAAAGGGGCTGGCATATTACCATATTGCTTCTATTTGTGCACAGTGGTAACACTGCTAATTTTGGCACAGCACATTCCTTTCCATTACATGATGTCTGCCTACCATGCAATTTGCACCTAATCTGTTAAAGGTGCTCTTCATCTCCCCTCAAGGGACACTGAAGATCTTTGAGTCTAACATACAAGTCTGATTTATGTTGTTTCCTGTAGGTTTATAGGGAAATCCTGACCTCTGAGTGCTGGCATTCAGGCCGGGTCACCGAGGAATGTCTCAGTAAGTGCAAAAGCTGTTTGTTCCATATCATCACCCAATAAACCGTCTGTCTCCCTATAGCCATGTGTATTGTTTATTTTCCTTATAGGACCAAGCGGAAAACCTCCACTCTTTCCCTGACCATTGGTTCCCCAGCCAATGAAGAGTCTAGCAGCAGCAATAAAGCCTGCCACAGTTATTCCACATTAATTCAGTCATTATCCATTGACCCTCAAAGAGTAGGTTCAACTATTCATTTTCTCTTTGCATTAATTGAAAACATGTAACAATGCTCTGCAGATATTGAGCCCCACATTGAAGCTCAACTTGTTTTCATTTGTTTATTCCTCTTCCCATTACAGACATTTTTGGCATCAGTCGGTGGGAGGATTAGAACCAGTCATGTGGCTGCCCTGGAGCTTAGCCATTTGTCATATTCTTCTAAAGACATTTAAGAAAGGACAGTTGGATCAAAGCAGCTACTTAGTATAGTGATGGAGAATTCAAAACATTCAGGGATTTAAATGCCTTTCAAGTGGCTGGAGAGAAGTACAGAGAGAGATTACACAGGTTTCTTTTTATATGATTATGCTAAAGCAAAGAGCAGATGCATTTCCAGCAATACCACTTATCTGGATTGTTTAGAACTTTGCTGAGCGATAGGAAGTTTCAAGGATAGCCACTGAAGTAACTGTTCCCTTGTGAGGAGAGAATACTAGACATTTACAGTGTTTTTGTAAAACCTGCATGTTCACAGATTTTTGCATGAAACTTCAAGCATGCACTCAGTCTTAGAAATAGCAACAGTTTCCCCCAAAACATACAGCATGGACCCTTCCCCTGTGTCCCACATCCTAGCAATTACAAATCCAGGTTTACCATTTCTGTTCTCATTGACTGTGTCCATATCCACAATATTTACAATATTTACCACTTACACCATTACAGTATGTAATATCAAATCTCAAAAAAATCAATAATCATTTAATGAAAACTGAATTGTCTGTCAAAACCTCCTATGGTAGAGCTACTGTGGCATAATGGTTACAATGTCCAGCCAAGCTTAAACGACCTGGGTTCAAACCTCCTACTCAGCCATGAAACTCATTGGGTGAACTTGGGGCAGTCATTCTCTCTCATCTTAACTTACATCACAGAGTTGTAGGGATAAAATCACCTCAGGTGCTTAAACAAGGGATTTCAGAAGAACATGTCCTGAAAGATTTAAGCAGATACCAAGGCTAGCTACTGCAATATATCCCCTTTGTTTAATATACAGATGCAGAGTTCATTGAAAAAGCAGACTGAAGCTGCCTATGAAGCAGCCCCTGTCTTTATAAAGGTAAGCAAGATATTGTGGATCCAAAGATCCCACTACACTAATGGGAAACAGGCACCCTTGTTTACAGCCTCCAGGAAACTTACTCCAGAGTACTGGGAAATCCTCTTTTGCAGTGTGATCTTTCTACTTACACAAATCTTTCTCTTCACATAATTTTCTGTCCGATATATTTCCTTCTATTGCCTTATTCCATTCACATTAAATTGTTTGACCAGTACAGGACTAAGGAGACAAAGGATCCCCTTCTGAAAATGTGTTTGAGAAATGTCAGAGATTTTGTATGGCTCAGATATTTCCCAAGATTTGAAATACCTTCTGCTGTATACCTCAAAGTCAGTCTACGGCCCAAATTCCCCACATCACATATACAGCAACTTAAAGCAGGGGTGATTAGGAGTAGAATGGTACTGGATGGGGGGAGATGACTCTTTCCCTGCTTGCTGTTTCCATCTGTCAAATCTTCCTCCCCTTGTAAGCTTCACAATGAACAATTTTTCAAGAGTGGTCTGTTTGTTTGGAGATGGACAACAGTGTATGAGGTAAAGTTTACACATGCTTTGCTCTCAGTTGTCTACACCAAAGGCATCTTTTCCTCAGCTAACATAAGTTATCCTTTCCAGCACAAACATTATCTGGAAGTGTCATGTAATATGTCATAGCTCAATCTTTAGAAATCATTTTTCCTCACAGATGGGTAGCCAGATTTTGAAACTTCCATAACAAATTAACCAATGCCAAATTCCTGAACCAAAGCAGATTTCTCAACAGATTTCCTTTTTTATTGTTTCAAATTATAGTGTTCTAAATGAGAACAGCAGGAGTAACTTAGCTATGCTGTACTATGCCAGCCAAAAAGGAAAATGTCCGCAGAATGGTCAGTCAAGTATGCTGCATAATACAGGCAAAGTACCTGTGGTCACCAGTGATCCAGGGAAAATTCATCGCAACCTCAAATTAGATTAGTTTATTAGATTGGCCCTTAAAATCCATGTTAACCCTTATTCATTGTGCCACTGAGAAAAGGAGTCTAGCTGTTTAGAAAAGCAGCCGTGCCCAATATTCTTTCTTTAATCTTGACCATTTTGATGTTCTTACAGGAAGGAAAGAAAAAAAATTGAGAGGGAAAGTAAATCAACAAATTATTACTGTCATTAATTCTTCCAGCTTTGCTTAGCCTACTGAGATTGTTTGCCTTGGGATCAAACTATGTATGATTTTGGGAATCCATGACTGTGTTCTTCAAATTGTAGTTTTTAAAAGCAGAAGGAGGGGGGGGGGTCAATATGGATTGGTGTTCCAGCAGTGAGGACAAGGTTTTTTTCACTGTTTCCTCCCTCTCACATGATCTTTCCCCAGCTGAAGCTGCCCCTGGGCTGCTTTCTGCCCTGGTATGTACCTGCTGTACATGTTTTCTCCCTCTCGTGCAGTGCCATCCTAGGGCCACTTTCCTAGGAGTAAACCCCACTGAATACAATGAGCCTGCCTTCTGAGTAGGTATGCTAAAGATTGCTCCCATACTCTCTGATCCAGCTTTATATTTTCCAATTTATCTCCTAGTGAGTTAGGATAGCATATGTGCATGAAGCTGTTTTTCATACATAAAAATTACAATTGTTTCCCCCCTTTTATAGGGCCTACAAAATATCAGAGCTGCCAAAGGACAACTAGTGGTATTTGAATGCCGAATACGAGCAACGCCCCCTTTCCAAGTTCACTGGTACAGAGAGAACAATCAAATAATCGATTCTGCAGATTTCCGGATATTAAGAAAAAGTAGGGTTTTAAAAAAAAAAAAAAAAAAACTTTTCCCACTTGTGATGTAAGTGCTGTGTTTGAAAGAAAATGTGATTTATAGTTCCTATTAGTGAAATGTTGTTTAATAATCAGGGGGTTCTATAACAAAATGTAATCTGCAAGAGGGGCAGAGTGCTTTGGGGAAGGAGGAAATGGCAGAAGTGGGTGATTCCAATCTTCTCCCTGTCATAGCCCCGTTAAACTTGAAAGTACATCACATGCCCCTGCAGATTGCTTTGCAGTTGGCTTCTTTCAAAATCCATAAAGCTTCTTGGCAAATAATTTCTCTTTCATGATTCTCCAACACTCTTGGAGAGAGGGGCTCACTGTACAATTCCAAGCAGAGCTCCACCCTTCTAAGTCCATGGGGTTTAGACTTCATAGGGAATGCAATTCATTGGAAGGTTGTAGCTCTGTTTAGGATTGCTTTGGGTAGGCTCAAGGGCCTGATGATATGCTTCTTTCTAAAGCTACTTCAAACACCTGCATAGCTATGGTCTTTGTGCAAGGGAAAGCTGAGTGTACACACACCCCTCTCCTCTACAATGTACAAAATATCATGTTGTGTACATTTCATGTGAAGACCTGTCTGTGCAGCCATCCACACAAAGCAGTTTTCCCCTCTCAAAAAACAAAAAAGAGGAGAAATGGTAGAAATAAAGATATTGTACATATGAGCCACAACATGTGGTACCCATGTGATGTTGTGCTCATATGCAGAAGAATCATAAGCCCACTCTATTAGTATTAGCCTCTTAAAATCATTGACATTGTTTTACTTGGTTGGCAGAACAGCATCTTTCTTCCTTGGTAGAACAGCATCATAGTGTCCAACCAAAAGTGCTGAGATATACCTGAAGGTTCACATTGTGCATCCTGATAGAAGGTTCATTGGCACAATAAGCCAGTAATCTGTATTCTATTGCAGCAGGATGCACTAAAAGCTAAATGCAGCAGAACTTCTCTTTGTTCTGAGTGTGCTAGCCAGTCACAGAGTTACACAGAACTGCCACTTGTTGGTTTCAAATGAAAAAAGTTCTTTATTTAGGGAGCTCCATTCTAGACAGTAAAGAGACAGAGATAGGATCTAGCTATTCTAACTCAGGCCTGTAATCATAGGGGGGCTTGTGGGGGCACTGCCCCCTGACTTCCAGGTAAGGGCCCCAACTTCCAGGTGGCCCTCTGGGGTACAGCCTGCTTTTTTCTTTTTCTTTTTGACATGACTGAGCCAGCAAAGCATCACCAGTGGCAGCCAGAGCCAGGAGAGCTGAGCAGGACACAGTGCACTGCAGTAGCAAAAGTAACAGGTGGAGGGAAAGTAGGCAGCGAAATGGGAGGCAGAGGAAGCTGCATGGAATGGCCCAGAGAGGCGGGAATGGGTGGAGCTGCAAAGCACTAGGGTGGGGGATAGGGAGGTGGAAGGAAACCCCCCTGCTTGCATGCATGGTGCAGTGCCTTGGGTAGAATATAAGAATCCATATTGGGTAGAACCATAAGAATCCCTCATATTGAGAGACATGGCACAGAAATCCTCAAAAGGCTCTATTGACAGAGATGCTATTGACTTCAGTGGGACTGTCATTGGGGTTTACTAGGTCCATTTGTTGCATTAGAACCTGAGCATGTTATTTCTGTATCTCACAGTAGTGTTTACTAGGACTGGATCGTTAGAAACACATGTTTAGTTTTTATCACTCCAGTAGCTGAATAAGTATTTATAAGAGCTTGTAAATCTCAGGGCAGAAGTTATAACATCATTCCATCATCTCACCAGCTTCTTACGTTGCACTGGCATTATAAATACACCCTTTGCCCCTGGCTTTCCCACCAACAGTGTGAGTCTAAAATGAAAAGGTTCATCAAATGAGCATGCCGACGCACCCAAATTTTTCAATAAGGTGCATGTTGCCCATCTATTGATTCAATAACGTGATCCTGTTGTTCCATTAGATGATTGTGTTGTTTTGTTTCCATGGGACACTGCTTGATACTGATTTCCCAGCAGCCCCACAGCTAAGAGTCACAGTGGGAGGGAGCCACAGGGGGGCTGTAGGAGGGGGGAGCCATGGGCGTGAGAGCAAGAAGCTGGAGAGGTTGGGGGCCACCCCTCTCCTGCCCCCCTCCAGTGTGATTTAAATTGCATGTAAGCTCCAATTCCCCATCTACCTTTCCTGGAGCTCAGCCTGCAATGTTCAACTTCCAATTCCAAAGTTCAAAAGAAGGCTGATTTGTATCTCTGCGCTCTCTCCCCATTTCCCTGCTTTCCTGTGCCCTTCCCCAACCAGGAGCAGCAGGGAATGTGTACAGCTTGTACACACTGACTGGGGGAGATATGTCCTGGCCGTGCTCCTCCCTCCATACCCTGGAAGGACTCTAGCTGCCATAGCAGCCTGTGCAATCTAGGGGCCTCTCCTTCCACTCACCCAAGAACTTCCTGTTCAGGCTCATGGAGGTGGAAAATAAGGCAGCACATGGAGCCCCCAGCTCTTCATGGCTGGACTAAGGGCTGCTGCGAGCAGGGGGTGGGGCTGGCTGCCCATCTACCCACCCAACTTTTGGAATCTGCCTGCTCATCCACCCAACTCTGCTCAGAGTGCTTCAGGGGAGAGCTTGTCGGTGCCGCTACCTGATTCATGTGCTGAGGTGATCGGAGTGAGGGGTCCCGAGGGAGAGTGGGGAGCCAAGGCTTGGGGAGGGGGTCCGTAAAATCCACAAGGAGGCTGGGCCCTGTGGGCCCCATGGGGTGCTACAGGCCTGTTTCCCAACCACAGAATTCTACTCATCTATTGGTAGCTCCAAGCCCACCAGCTGAGTAGCCATGAATGATCATATAGAAAAATGGAGATAAATTTTAGAGGCAATCCACAAGTTATGCACAACTTGCTTTTTAAAAATAGTAGTATGTCTAGTTTAGTTTAGTTTATTACAGTCTCAAGACCAGGATTAGTAGTGTGTCTATTGCTAAACAATCACTTTTTAAAAGATACAAAAATTTTTGCAATGGGGGGGAGCAGCTGTAATGGGATGGGAAATGGTGCCAGATGTAGGCAGGGAGGTACCTTCCTATCCACATGACAGCTAGTATGCTTTAACTCCAATATTTCCAAAAACACTGGATCAGAGCAGAGTCTGGAAATACTGGAGGAAAGAAGGGGAAACTGTGAAAGGATAATGGGAGGAGGAAAACACCTTGTAGATGCTCCTAGAAACCCCATTGTGCAGGCCCATAGCTAGGCGGGGTGGGAGGGGTGATGCCTCCTCCTGAATCTGCTATGCCCTGACCTCCATCCACCCAAGGTGAGCCACAGGAGAAACACAAACTGGTATCAGAGCCACCAGGTGACCATGGGCAACCCCAATTCACCCCCATGCTTTGATTCCTAGCTTCCTTCTGGCGGGGTTCACGTGAGTCCCGAGTCCACCTTGCAAGCTACTGGACCTTCTGCCTGCTGGAGCACTGGACCTTCTGCCTGCAGGGCTTGTAAGGTGCACCCCGCATTGATGGGAAAGGGAGAGATGGATTGCTTTGCCAGACTCATAACAAGGAGGGGCACCTTCAGTCCCATGGCACAAGAAGCTGCACCCTGGAGGTAGCACAGACTCCTTGCAAAGCAAGGAACAGAAACTTAATTTAATTTAAATTATTGAATTAAAGTACATTAATTAGCAGTACAAATGTTGATTGGGACAAGCAGGGCCAACCACAGTGATTTTAGAACATTTAGATTTTCGACCAGTTTGCTTTTAATTCATTCAAGGGGCTGGTTTTGGCCTTTAATTCTCTATACAGCCAGGAATCCACATATCAGCCATAAGCTTGCCAGCATGCTCTGCTCATTCCAGCAGGACTTATTGAGTGCCATTTCATTGCGGGAGGTAAGATCTTCACCAGCCTGGATGAGGGTTTTTTGTGGCAACACCATTCCTCTGCAACAGGTTGCCCAGCAAAGTCATCTTTGCTGCTCCTTAGAAGATGCAAAGTAAATGCATTTAGGAGAGTCTTTGGCTAGATCTCTGAAATATTATAACATTGTTACATTGCTTTAAATCTCTTTGTTTATGTGACTATTTTTTGTTTAAGCCCAGTTGGAACAAGAAAAATGGTAGAATAAATAAAATAGTAAACATTTAGCAGGGTTTCTTAAAAGTGCTTTTGCCAAGATAATTTCTTTGTGTTGAAACTTGAATAAGGAAAAAGATATGTTAAAAGATTTAAATCTTCCCCTAAGGTATGTTTTACATATTTTATTTTAAACCGTACCAATAACATGTTTTATGTGCAAAAAATGTAATATATAAATGCAACAATAAGTTTGCAGTCATGCAAATCTTTGTCAGGGAGCTAGAATTGCGCCAGAGCTGAGCTGTTGGTGAAAGGCCTACCAGTAGCAGGAAGGGAGTCTTAAGTGATATATTTGAAGCATTACTGGAGGTTGGCTTTGTCAGTTATTTCCTTTTCCAAAATGATGGCCCCTGCTTGGTGGATGGGATGGGAGAGGCAAAATACAATGCTGTGTGACCTCAGAAGCCAAAAGTCTGTTCAAGTGCTGTGCTTTATTAGTCACTATATTTTTCCTGTTGGGGAGGAGGGGAGCATTGGGTTTCCTATCTCAAGTTCTAGCTGGCTCTGCAGTGACAAATGAATATTCAATAGAAAATATAGATGGGAAACTAGCCAGGTAAAATGGTCCTGAAAACAGTACATCATTTCCAGCCAGTTAAGTTTCCTGTGTTTTTTTTTTTTTAAAGACATAACATTTTAATAACAATTCATAATAATTTTCTATCTTCTTCCTACAGAGGCCTGCTTATCACTGGTCCCTGGTAAGTAGACTTTGGTCCGAATCTAGCTGCAGTTACACAGAATTATGCTAGGACAACATTTAGTTCACATCCCTGTTTGCATCAACAGATATATTCAGCCATCCACTGCATGTGTAGACATCTGCTTTGATGCCCATTATCCCTTTGCTGGATTAACAGTTAGGCCAAGTATGCACTGGTCTATGGGCCCCACGCCTTTAGAGGCCCCAGGCTGGCTTCCCCCTCAATTTCCCCCCTACTTTCAGCCCTCCCAGCCTGCACGTGCAGCCAGCAACTGAGCCACTCTTTGCCCGACTTGCCTGGTGCAGCTGCTGCTGATGTCCTGGCCAACTTTGCCTCTCTCCCAGAGCTTTGTCAAAGGGGCTTTTGAGAAGGCGCCCGCAGGTGCAGTGGGGGCCGTGGGTGGTGGTGGGGGCACTCCTGCTCTGAGATAATTTGTGAGGGGGGCACCGAGATTTTGACTGCCTAGGGGCCTCCACAGGGTTTAATCCAGCACTGCAGCAGGGATAGACTACTGGCAGATGAGAATCAATGCTTTCCAGTTACACCCATTCACAAGAAGCAGCAGAGATGAGCAATGCACTGAATTCCATGCACTGCCACACTACGCACACACACCCCTTTATCAGGTACAGAGAAGTTTTGATCAAATAGCAATACACTTGTACAAGAAATCATGCACCAAATATATCCACCTAGGCTTTATTTACATGCACAAACAGTAAAAGCATTATGCATACTTAGGGTTTGTAGAATCTTTCGGGATCAAGTGCCGTGTTCTACTGGAGAAAGTTTTCCTTCCAGACGTTTCGTTCTCAGCTGCGGAGAACATCCTCAGTGGCATTGCAGCCGGAGCAGGCGCTCTGACCTTCTTGGCTGCTGTGCATTGAGTGGGGCCAGGGCTGCTGGAGAGCTGCTATTTCTAGGCTGGAGGGGGTGTGATGAAAGGGCAATTGGTTTGTGGATGTGCCCATTGTTTGGTGGGGCTTCCTGGAAGGGTAGTGATAAGGAAACTGGCTGTTGAATGTGACCATTGTTCTGTGTTAATTGCTGGGAAGGTTGGAAGGGGTTTGAAGATAAGGAAGATGGTTGTTGACTGTGCTGATTGTTCTGTGGAATTTGCTAGTTGTTCTGAGACTTCTTGCAATTTATAGTCTGTAGGGTGTTTTGCAGAGCTGGGTACCAAGACTGGTGGATGAAAATGCACCAGCAGCCCTGGCCCCACTCAATGCACAGCAGCCAAGAAGGTCAGAGCGCCTGCTCCGGCTGCAATGCCACTGAGGATGTTCTCCGCAGCTGAGAACGAAACGTCTGGAAGGAAAACTTTCTCCAGTAGAACACAGCACTTGATCCCAAAAGATTCTACAAACCCTAATGATGTTACCAGCCGTGAAAACCTAAAATCTTTGATAATCATTATGCATACATTTGAAATATTATTTCTTTCCGAGTGCTGTTTTAATTTTACGGGAAATTAGATAAATTTTCACTGCTGCTGTCATTGGTGAGAGGGATGAAGCTATGTAACCTACTGCCCCTAGATTTCTGCCTCATTCATAATTTCCTTCCTTCAGAGGAAGTTTGCACCTTGGTGATCACAGAAGCATTCCCTGAAGATTCTGGCCTATTTACATGTGTCGCTGAAAATGAGTTTGGTGCAGTGGCATCCGATGCTTACCTTTTCGTTTCTGCAGGTAACTGCAGATTTCTCTCCCCCTAACCATTTCTTAGGGAGTGGAAGAAGTTTCAAGTGTTAAGTTTCAAGTCTGGAAACATGACTCTATTGTTGACCTCTCTTGGCTTTTCCTTGGGACATACAGACAGTTCTGTGTTATCAAAGAGCTGTTCAACAGAGCATAGGATCAGAATGGAAGTACAATTAGAGCAATGAAAAATCTGTGTTGTGTTAATGTATCTAGTGAAGATTTCTATGTGCAACTTTTTTGGTTTGAGAAACTGTCTGGAAACTGTGTGCCGAAGAACGGTTGCAGGGCATATGATGCTACTGCATTGTAAAAGACCCGTGAGTCTCACATAGCTCAGTGCCTAAGTAAAAGATGGCAGAGAACTCCATGTAAACACCTCTGAGTGTCCCAAATAAAGATCTGGACATAAATATAATAAATAAATTAAGCAGCTGAAAAACCATGCCATAGTCTTTATTCCACAAGGTTGAAGAGCTAGGGTGAAAGCAAGCTGGTACAGATCAGTATAAAGTACTAGTAAGAAGGGAGGCTCTCCCATCTTCTGCTATGATCTCCCTGGGAGAGAGAGTACCAGTAAGAAATGCAAGTTACTCTCACCCCTGCTGGAGGGTTAGCAGCTGGTATGGTATCTGCTCAAGCTAACATCCCTGACAAGTGCGCAGGCTCCTTCTAATACTTACCTGTATAAATCAACTTGCTTGGCAGTTACAGTCTATGAGGTCATTGGCATTGACCATTCCCAGGAGAGGCTCAGCTGTTCCCCAGCTTGTAGGTCACTGTCAACGAAGGTCTGAATCAAACCAGGATTGGTTCTCTTCCAAAAACAGTGCAAGACTCTGGCATGATTCATATGTAATGACAAATACTCAGCCTTATCCTCTCTCCCCCTCCCTGTGTATGGTTCAGAAAGTAATTGTTTTCACACAAAAACACTGTTTGTATGTATGTTTGTATGTATGTTTGATGATTTATAATATGTATGTTTGATTTATAATATGTATTGTTTAAATTGTTGAAGTTTTATGCTGTGAGCAGCCCTGAGCCTGCTTCAGCGGGGAGGGCGGGAAATAAATTAAATATTATTATTATTATTATTATTATTATTATTATTATTATTATTAGCCATTTCACTGAAATGACAAACAAACTGCTTTGTTCTATTCCTTTAAGACCCAGATTCCAAGCCATGTTTTGGAAGCATGAGAAGAAACCCATAGTTTGTGGTTCAGACAAACTTTGACTTGTCACAAAAGTGGAAACGATTTATATGAAAGAAATGAAGTGCTTGAGCCTGCAATTTCTGTGAGATTTTCATTCTCAAGAAGACAATCCATAGTTTCTCACTGTGACTTTTGCTTTTTCATTTCATGAAAGAACCTAAAATTCTTTGTATTTTCCCTTTAGTGGCGCTGGGTTATATATTGGATTACTTAAGGTTTCCCATCTTTGTAAGCCACCTCAGGCAAGTCCCCTAGACGGGCTTCATAAAAGAGTTCCAAATAAATAATAATTCCCCATTAAAATCTGATCCTAAATATCTGAACATTGTCATCCCTTGTTGTTATTGTTTCATTTTACTGTTCTCCTCTTCACTAAGAAGTGATAGTGGCATTTCTCCAAGTAAAGAGATTGCCAGATTAGCCAATTTGACAAGAAAGGTGTTTGTTTAAATAAAGGAATACTACCACAGAAGAATGGCATAATGGAAAGAGTTGCTGTCATTGGTTTAATTTCTATGTGTGTCATTTAAAGAACTGTGTTTTCCAGGAATAGAAGAAGTTTTTAAAAACACCCCAGTATCAGAAGCACCGACTATAAAGAGCATCACCCCTGCACCAAGGAGCCAGTACTTTTCCAATATTATGTTACAAAGGCCTGCTGCTGGCCCAACAAACCAGGCTGAGCATGCAAGTTCTCGGTGGCAGAATTATGGGCACGAGAGCAAGGACTTCTGCGGCATGTATGAAAACCCTTCAGAGAACTCAAACTACCGGTAAGCCAATGCAACTGAAAAGACAAATATTTGCCTTCCATCCAAGAGCAGCAGCTGCATTTGCAAGGGGGAGAAAAAACCCTACAAATAGTATTCCATGTGTATTCCTTGTGTGTGTGTAGGGTTGCCAAGTCCAATTCAAGAAATATCTGGGGACTTTGGGGGTGGAGCCAGGAGACTTTGGGGGTGGAGCCAGGAGACATTAGGGGTGGAGCCAAGATCAAGGCTGTGACAAGCAGAATTGAATTCCAAAGGGAGTTCTGGCCATCACATTTAAAGTGACAGCACACCTTTTCAATTCATTCCTTCCATAGGAAATAATGAAGGATAGGGGCACCTTCTTTTGGGGCTCATAGAATTGGACCCCCTGGTCCAATCTTTTTGAAACTTAGGGAGTATATTGGGGAGAGCCACTGGATGCTATACTGAAAATCTGGTGCCTCTCCCTCAAAAAACAGGGCCCCCGGAGCCCCAGATATCCGCAGATTAGGTACAGCAAGACTCACTAAATCACACCACAGCTTGAGGAGCTCACAAAAACTCTTCATGTTTACACAAATCTACCTATAATTTCACTAAAATGTTTGCATGGAGTATGAATGTGAGCTGAGTTCCTAAAAATATACTTTATTCAGTTAAAATATGCCACTTTTTTTTAAAAAAGAGAACAAACCTGCTGTTTTTATACCTTACTTCACATTCAAAATGGCAAAAATAGCTATTAAAATAGTTTCTAGCAATCTTGTGACACTCTATAAAGGAAAAGCTCCTCTACTGTGAATTTGAAACAAGAACTCTGAGGGCACAGAATAGGGCACAGACTATTTTCATATAACTCTTCATTTACATATATGTCAAGCTAAAGTTGCTTATTGCCTATTCTAATGTTAACCCCCCCACCCACCCCCGCCCAAATATTAACCAGCAGCTGGCAGAAAACAAACAGCCCTAATCATGCCAGAAAGAAAACATGTTTCCAAATCTAAAACTTAAAATAGCCCTTGGCCTACTATATACAGAAGGAAATATAGGAAGAGAGGCATAGTTAAATTTTAAAAGGCATTGTAGCTTCCAAACAGATCACTATCGTGTAGCACACAGAAAAAACCATAAGAGCTCTGTGTGTGTGTGTGCTTGCTCTCTTCACATACCCCCATCTAATTTCATCAAGAGACAGGCATCTGTGTTCATGGCTGACAGTCACAGATCCCAGGGACGACTGATTCCGCGCTGAGGTGCCGTGGCGAGGGCGACGACTGCGCCGAGGAAGGCGCGGGGAGCCCGGTGGAGGCGAGGAGGGGAAACTTCGGGAGCGGAGGGCGGCGCAGGGAGAGCCGCCGCTGAGGAAGCCAGGGAGGCAGGTCATAGCCCCGGGGGCTCTGGAACGTCCTGCGGGAGCCTGAGCCGCCACAGACCGAGGCCAGGCAGCCGCGAGCCGGCCGACCCGCCTTCCCTCAGCCTGCGCCTCAACAGCACGGCGCGCTCTCTCAAACTGAGCCTCAGCCACTGCGCATGCGACAGAAACCTCCGCGTGCCGCTTCACACACGCACGCACACCTCTCCCTCAGAACTTCCTTCTGCAGAGTCAGATTCCTTTCTGAATCTGCAGAAGGCGCCGTTTCCCTCCCCTCCCCTCCCCCCGCTGCCGTTTTGGGGGGGGGCGGGGGAAGAGACTGGAAAACCTGGTTTCCCCCGCCAGACCGGGAGGGTTGGGACCCCTATGTGTGTGCCATGTATGGATTCTAGAAACCTAGCTATTGGTTTCTCTGCATGCATATTGTAACCTAGCCATGCTATGAGCAGGGAAGCTTTTGTGCCGTATATCCTTTGCAAGAGTTTGGTATAAAACAAAGACTGGATGATATTTTGATAGCCTAGACAGACTTCTGTGCAATCAAAGGGCACAAGCATACTAACCATTATATGAAATATGGCCACAGATTTGCAAAGTGTACAAATTGTTTCCCCTGCCCTTGGTTAAAGTACAAGACTTAGACAGATTTCACACTCACCTTACGCCGCTCTCACGTTCATCTTCTCAGAGTGGCTTCCTTCCGATTTCACACTATCTGCCCCAAGGCTGCAGCAAGCATCAGCATTTTCACACAGCAAACAGAAACTGGTTTTTAGCAGTTTCTGTTCGCTGCGCAAAAATGCCCCGGGGCAGATAGTGTGAAATCGGAAGGAAGCCACACTGAGAAGACGAATGTGAGAGCACCGTAAGGTGAGTGCAAAATCGGTCTTAGTTATTGTGCCATCCTCTTTCGATAGGACTGAAAACTGTTGCAGATCAACACCGAAGCAAACAAGAACCAGTGCATGGAGCCTTGCAAGTTCTGCTAGCATTGCACTCTAACAATACCTATGCATTCAAGCATCATAAGTTTCCTGTGACAAAAAAGTGTGACTTTCAGTGGTGTCAATTATTCTATTTCTGGATTTAGTAATCAACCTTCTAAACCTGTTCAGAACATACAACTACTAGCTAGTCATAAGAGGGTTGGGGCGGATTAATTAGAAAGATTCCTGTGGAACGATTACATCTTTAAAAAGTTAATTGTAATAGCAGGACTATCTGTAAAACAAAGGTGCAGTCTATAGGAAATTTTAGTTTATCTCCCCAAGTTGAAATTGCCATCCCCTTTTTTCTTTTGTTGTTTTGCTGATGCAAATTTTTGATTCATTATTTGAACCACTGTGGTTTTTCCATCTAAAATTTATATATAGAACAGCTGTAATTAAATATAAAGAAGCTATTATGACTATTCCAGTATAGGTTATAAACATTTAATCTCATCAATTAGCTTCCTTGGGGTTAGGGCACTAGCATAGCAATGCTGTGAACTGGATCCTATGCATAAAGAGATGTACAAGAATTCTTCAGAAGTCCAGGGTACCAGAAACTTAACAACTAGTTTGCTTTGTATGGTACTCTAGATCTGACTCCCAGTAGCTCCAACTGTGCTTTTCAATACTCATGAAATATCTGAAACCACAGCTAGAGCTACCCAGGCCCGGCCCAAGCCCTTCCAGCACCCTAGGAAGCACAGCTCTGCCCGCCCCTGAGTCCCCGCACCTGCCGTGGGCCTACTCGCGAGTAGACATGGGTGCTACTCGCAAGTAGGCAGCAGGCGTGGGGCTACTCACGAGCAGCCCCATGCCTCCCGGCCCAAAGGCAGGGCCCCCCCACTCACCTGGAGGACCCCTGAGGCATACCAGCTCCAAGGTCTGTGGGTGTTTTGAAGAGACCTCTGGAGGAAGTTTCTTCCCCCTCCTTTCTGGAAAGGAGGGGGAAGAAATTTCCTCTGGGGATCTCTTCAAAACACGTGCAGACCTCGGAGCTGGTATGCTTCTCAGGGCCAGGCGGGAGCTGGCTGTGGCAGGCGCAGCAGGGCGAGCTTGGGGGGGTGGGAGGGAGGGAGCTGGCGGCAGTGCAAACTTTGGGTGGTGGGAGGGAGGGAGCTGGCTGCGGTGGTGGCAGCGCAAACTTCGGGGGGGGGGGACGGGAGGAAGGGAGCTGGCTGGCGGCGGCAGCGCAAACTTCAGGGGGGGACGGGAGGGAGGGAGCTGGCTCAGCGGTAGCAGGGCGAACTTGGGGGGACGGGAGAAAGGCAGATGGCTGTGGGGGGTGGCAGGGAAAGTTTTGGGGGCAGTCGGCAGCAGGGCAAGATTCAAGGGCAGGAGGGAGGGAGCTAGCTGAGGTAGGGCATGGCAAGCTTCAGGGGCGGGAGTGCGGCAGGCAGGAGGGAGCTGGCGGTGGGAGGAGGCAAATTAGGTGGTTGTCTTGTGCACAGGGGGAAGCCGATTGAGCACACCTTGCTCCTGGCACCCTTGGCAACTGCCTAGTTTGCCTAGTGGGCGAGCCGGCCCTGGAGCTACCCCACAGGAGGCAGCTACAAGGCAAATTGTCAGTTGTTCAGTTTATGAATATATTGTTTAGAAGCTGGGGGGGAGGCACAGAAATCCTGTTTATCCCATAAACTTCCTCACCCCACATCCGATAAATTATTAGGAACTTCAACACCCTGGTATCTCCTCCCACACTTCCCCCCCTTTAATTGTCATTCACTACTCTTAACATTTTATCTCTTATGGGGCATTTTTAGTTCTCTTCATGTCATCTCTCTCTCTCTTTCTCTAACACATACACATACTCACTCTTGTATTTTTGTAGAGTATGTGTGTGTGTGCACCTGGAAGTCATGGTAATCTCTGGTGACTGACCCCTACTGGGGGCCTAGAGGACATTCAGAGAGGTGGCTGAATAAAGCCTGTCCCTGCCTCCCAGGTGCTGGTATTCCAAGGAGGTCTCCCATCCAAGTACTTGCCAGTGAGGGTTTTCCCCCCTTTTTGACTATTTACAATTACCTTCCTGCAGTGAATCAATGGGGAAGGGGAGGAATAATTTGGAAATCCCACACTGAAATCTCCCCCCCCCCGCCAAGATTCTGTAAATTCTTGAAGTGTTTGAACAGCCTAGTTTCTTTCCCCTCAGCTTCCTTTTAATAGACATTTATTTATTTATTTATTTGTCTGTCTTCCGTCCGTCCATCCGTCTGTCTGGTTGGTTGGTTGTTTATTTGGTAAGCCACCCTTCCCTGCAAGCAGGGCTCAGGACAACTTACATCAGTAAATACACAATAATATATGGTTAAAACAACATAAAAACCAGACTAAAGTAGCATGGTGTCCAAGCTAGGACAAATTTCAGTACTTTCTTGCCCCCTGGGTAAAGAAGGTGTAAGGCAGAGAGAGGGAGAGGGCAGGATGTGAGAGTGCCAGGTCATCACTGTTCTCAGCAAAATGCCTGGCAGAACATCTCTGCCTTGCAAGCCCTACAGAATGGTAGCAGATCCCATACAGCACAGATGTTGTTAGGCAGAGAATTCCACCAGGTGGGGTCCAGGGCCGAAAAGACCCTAGCCCTGATTGAGAACAGCTGGATCTCTCTCAGGCTGGGGACCATCAGAAGATTTAGCAACTCACAACAATCTGTCCTTTCTGATCCATATTTCGTCCTCATTAGACCTATTTTTGAGGGCTGGGGAAGTTCATTTACAAAATGATATTTTTCTGAATGACCTCAGAGAAGATAGAGACCCCAATCTTGCTTGTGGATTGTCTGGCTTTACTTTCATCATCCATGCAGGAGTCAGTATAGAAATAGTGATTTTTCTGCCTGAAACATCAAAACTTGTGACTACTCTAGGCTTCCCAATCCCCAGGTCCCAGAGGGAGATCCCCCGGTTTTACAGGCTTCCCCCCTCCCCCAGCCAGCTGGCCGGCGGGGGAAGCCCCACCCCCATAGCCATCATGCACCTCCATGAATGATTCCCATAGGGAATGATGGGGAATTGATCTGCGGGTATCGGGGGCTCTGGGGGGGCTGTTTTTTGAGATGGGGCACCAAATTTACAGTATAGCATCTAGTGCCTCTCCCCAAAATACCTCCCAAGTTTCAAAAAGATTGGACCAGGTGGTCCAATTCTATGAGCCCCCAAAGAAGGTGCCCCTATCCTTCATTATTTCCTATGGAAGAAGGCATTTAAAAAGATGTGCAGTCCCTTTAAATGTGATGGCCAGAACTCCCTTGAAGTTCAATTATGCTTGTCACACCCTTGCTCTTGGCTCCGCCCCAATGTCTCCTGGCTCCACCCCCAAAGTCCCCAGATATTTCTTGAATTGGACTTGGCAACCCTAGACTACTCACAATAATTTTCTTATTACACCAGAATATTGAAGCTTATCTACGTAACCATTTGTTTCTTTAGAAAAGTAACAGGAAGAAAATTCTAGGTTTATATCAGCATCAGTCCTGAAGCGGCACCCTTATGAACTTTTGAAACTACCTTATGTCAAGTACCGCACAATCTCCATCAAAGATGACGTCTATGATGGTGAAATCATAAGAAGTTTATTCAATTAATGAAGAAGTTACAGGGCCAAGACTATGTCTTGGTGGAACTGGGTCCCTCAGGTACAGACAGTCAGTTATATTAAGTTTGAAGCAGTGAGCACCCTTTTCTCTAGCAATGAAGCATTTCCCCTTCCTCACCCCCTTAGTATCACCTCCAGTTAGAACAAGTTACTTCAAAAGCAATAGCCTCCAAGCATGGCTGACCTTGATGCCTAGGTGTACCACGTAACTCAGGATGAGAAAAGGTTACTAGTTGGTTTTACAGACAAAACACATTTGATTAGCAAGCCAGCAATTCTAGCAACACAGCAGTGAGATTACAAAAGTCTGAACCAAGATGGAAGTGCTCATGGCAAGAAGCATTCTACTAGGGTCCACCTGGCTCAATACTGGCAGTGGCTATCCTGGTTCTTAGGCAGAGAGGTCTCTCCCCAGCATTTGCAGCCTGACATATTTTAAGTCACATGCCAGAGGCTGAACCTCAGATCTTCTGAATGCAACACATGTATTCTACCACTAAGTCAGAGTTCTTCTTATAACTCTTATTTACTACCTTAAAAAAAAAAAAACCTCTGCTTTTTCTTCAGAAATCTTTTTGTAACAGTGGAAGACAAAATTCAAGCGCTCTCAGCCTGGACAAACTTGTCTCACAGGGTTTTTTTCACTCCACATGTAGGTGGGAGCAACAATCCAAATAGTAGCAATTATTATAGATTGCAGAAATTGCACTAATTAATAGGAATCCTTTTTTTTTTAAGAAAAGAAACCATACTGAAGCTAAAGAGGCTTTTAATAACAGGACAGGCTGGATCTTTTCAAAGAAATTGAGCTTATCCAATGGGACAAGCTGATTTAAATGGCCCTGATCTTGTGGAAAGATAACTGAAAACTATAATATAGTGGGTTCTTAGGCATTGAAGAGGCGAGGTAGAAGTGATAACAAGTTCTTTATCGAGTACAGCATGGTAGGTGGCTGCACTAATAAGATTCTCTCAGGTTTGATTCCCCGCTCCTCCACTTGCACCTGCTGGAATGGCCTTGGGTCAGCCATAGCTCTGGCAGAGGTTGTCCTTGAAAGGGCAGCTGCTGTGAGAGCTGGGCCAACTATATACAACACTGGGTTCCCGCGCTAGCACATCATTGGGTCATTCAAACCAGCAGGGCGCCTGTGACTAGAGCAGGGCAGTCTGGATTTGGATCCTACTGCCCATTGTTCCCAAGACCCCAAGCTCAGTCCTTCAGGCTCCAATGAGCCAGGCAGGAACACCATTGATAACAACATTGACTCTAATACATAACATCCCTCCCCCCCAGTTTGCAAGCCCTCCCTCCATGCAGAAACTGCAGCTGCTCTCAGCAGACCTTTAAAGGCACCCACATACCCCAGCAGCAGTCCTTCACAATGCCCACCACTCAGGTTCCACAGAGAGAAAGAAAGGGGGGGGGGGGAGAGAAGAGAGAAAAGAAAATAAAGAAATAGGGAGAAGAAAGAGCAATAAACGGAAACAAAGAAATGGGAGGAAGAAAGGAAAATAAAGAAATGTGAGAAAGAATGGAAAATAAACGGGCCTCACAATCTTCACTGGCCAACTGGGCCCCAGGGAGGCCACCACATGGCTTGGCTCGGCCCAGCAATCCCCAAGGGCCAGATCAAGTGATCTCAAGGGCCATAAATGGCCCTCGGGTCGGACGTTCCCCACCTGTTTTAAATGTATGTCTCTATTAGGAGAGCCAGTTTGGTGTAGTGGTTAAGTTCGTGGACTCTTATCTGGGAGAACTGGGTTTGATTCCCCACTCCTCCACTTGCACCTGCTGGAATGGCCTTGGGTTGTCCTTGAAAGGGTAGCTGCTGTGAGAGCCCTCTCAGCCCCACCTACCTCACAGGGTGTCTGTTGTGGGGGGAGAAGATAAAGGAGATTGTAAGCCATTCTGAGTCTCTGATTCCGAGAGAAAGGCATGGTAAAAATCTGCAATTCTTCTTACTATTATTATTAGTTTTAGGACCATTTTATTAATTGATTGAAGTTGATGTGCAACATTATTCTCCCCTCCTACATTTTATTCCCACAAAAAAAATCCTGTTAGGTAGATTAAGAGAGAGTGACTGGCACAAGGTCACCCCAGAGAGTTTCTGTAGCAGAATGGGAATTTAAATATCAGAAAATTTCCAGTATGTAAATTATTACTTGAGTGCAGTATTCAAAAACTGTGGGTCGAGCCTTAGGTAACACAGTTGTACACATTTATTCAGGTTGTTTTTCCACCTCTGTGCTGATTTTAAAAACAAACAAACAAGGAATGAATGAATACTATCCATACTTTTCTTTGTTAATTCAGCTTCATGCAGAGATAAACTGTTTTTAAAATTGATTTCTGGCTGTCAAAAATGGTTTTCAACTATGCATGCCTAACTCCTACTGGAATCAAAGGGGAGAATGTAACACCTTCATAGCATTTTATGAAGCATATGATTACACTGCAACTTCCTCTTATGTTGGCCAATTCCTGCTTTCAAGTTAGAAGGCTTGGCTTTCAGTCAGGACACATTTCCTTCTCATAATCACTTTTCTTGAGGAGGGAGGAATTTATGTTAATTAGTACCCAATTAATACTTGCCACCCAGAATAGGTGTCCCAAGCATTGGTATGCAAATGGGAGTTTACATCTGGAGTCAGATTTTAACCTTGTTACCGTCATATTTGACAAAAGCCAAACAATAAAAAGAAGAGAATCTGAAAGTTTGTATGTTTAGAATTTTTTTTTCTGTCCTAAATCTTAAGACAGCTTTAAAAAGTAATATTGGGTTTTACTATTTTTGCAAATCACTAGTTCAATTAATTTGGGAGAAAGGATTCCTTCCAAATCTTCATTTTGTAATGGCAGACACAAGAATAAATCACTACAAACTTTTTTCATCATTTGTGTACAGACTCTAGTCTTATGGGAGGAATTGCAGACCAGTATTTTGGCTGACCCCAGCTTTGTCTGGAAGCTGCCATTCCCAGAAATCAACTTAGAGTTACAAAAGTAAAGTGATTTTTGTTTCTTAAAGTAAGTGATATATCCGAGAGAATCTATACATGCTTTCGTAGTGTTATACCCCACTGACTTTCAGTGGGATGGTTTTCAAGTATGTTCAGGTTTGTAACCTGAGGATGATGTTTTGGGAAGCAGTTAATGTGTTTATTACATTGGATAATAACCCAACAAAAAGATTCTTATTTTTGCAGTCTCACCACTCAAAAAGGTCTTACATACACTGGAGAGATCATAGTTCATTATGTACAATCACTTTGCATTTATTATAAAGTTCAGGTTCAGTCCTTACTAAGGACTCCGTAGCCTTTCTGGTAAAAGACCTTAGGCAGAGCAGTTTGGGGGGAACCTGCTGCCATTCTTAGCAGATGATATTATGCAAGACAAAATAAACAGTCTGACTCAGTAAAAAGTCAGACATGTTTAAATCTGAGCTATTTAAATCACAAGAGATATAACAGGCAATGATCAGTCAATCCTAGGTGAGCACATACCTGCTGAAAATGATGGAGTGAGTTTTCAAACAACATAGCATTTTTTAGATTTTCACATGGGAAAAAAATAAGCATATGGGGCAAACTCCATCAACCTCTCCTCCATTTTATCCCACTTCCCTCATGTCCGAAAGTGACTCCTACAACATTAAGAGTTTACTTTGGGCTGAACTAACAAAGAGGCCTTGAAGAAGAGTTCGCACAGTAGAAGAGGATGCCTTCTTTCCTTTTACCATGCAAAAGATAAAATGATTGGGTCAGGCACTTCATATTGACACCCAATGGTATGGGAATCCTACTTACACAATTAAACAGCATCAGGGAGCGAGGGGGGGGGGAGAGAGAGAGAGGTTGGTCTATACTATTGGATATTGACATCTATACTATTGGATAGTGATAGCTATACTATTGGATATTGATATCTATACTATTGGATTATTGACATGGATTATTGGATATTGATATTGATTATCATTAGTGCTGGGTGGAGGTGCTCTTACAAAATGCAAAGAAGGGTACCAATCCAGGTAACATATGACTGGGTTAAGGAAGCAAAGTTGAACATATGAACATACGAAGCTGCCTTATACTGAATCAGACCCTCGGTCCGTCAAAGTCAGTATTGTCTACTCAGACTGGCAGCAGCTCTCCAGGGTCTTAAGCTAAGGTTTTTCACACCTATTTGCCTGGACCCTTTTAGTTGGAGATGCTGGGGATTGAACCTGGGACCTTCTGCTTGCCAAGCAGATGCTCTACCACTGAGCCACCATCCCTCCCCGAAAAGGAAAGGTCCCCTGTGCAAGCACCAGTCGTTTCCGACTCTGAGGTGACGTTGCTTTCACAATGTTTTCATAGCAGACTTTTTATGGGGTGGTTTGCCATTGCCTTCCCCAGTCATCTATGCTTTCCCCCAGCAAGCTGGGTACTAATTTTACTGACCTCAGAAGGATGAGTCAACCTTGAGCCGGCTAACTGAAAACCCAGCTTCTGCTGGGATCAAGCTCAGGTCACGAGCAGAGCTTAGGACTGCAATACTGCAGCTTTAACGCTCTGCGCCACGGGACAGCTGTCTTCTACTCACCAGTGAGCTTTCTTCAGAAGTTTTCTAGATCATAGTTGTAAAGTCAGCCCTGTTTCTCACTGGGGTGGTAAACGTATGACTAGGATGTACCTCTCCAGGATACTGGTGGGTACTCACATGTTTGAATGGTCATTCATACAAAAAAAATTGCTAGCATATACAAGAACAGGTATCAAGAAAGATTCTAGCTTAGTTTTCTCTGTGGTGTGCAAGTTTTCTGTGTACACTGGGTTAGGGGGTGTGATACGGATCAACATTCAATCACGAGACCCCAGCTGCATCTGAAGTGGTGATACAACCCAAGCACATGTTAACTATCACTGAGAACTAGAACAATGGGAGCTCTTTGATATTCATACACTTCCTCTTTGACAACAAGTTCAGACAGAGAGGAAATAATGTATCCATTTTTAAGCTTTCAGCATAATGCCTGAAGAGGTAACTCAAATACCTCACTGTAATTTGAATCTTAGTCAAAAAGCAGATGATAAATGAAGTAAATAAAGACTTTCCTCCAAACTACCCTGTGAGATGTATGAGCTCCAGATTTGGGGAGGATTTCTGCATAATATGATTGGGAAGATATGCAAGTTTCCCCTTTGCATATTAGACAATTTCCTGAGCTTTTTCTCCTCTCATTTTTCCCCTCATTCCTTGGCAAGAAGTCAAGATAAAAGTAGCAGAGTGCCGATTACCCATTAGGCTGTTTAGAATTGCATTTTGTCTTCCCCCCCCCCCCAAAAAAAGTATTCAGCATTTACAGTGATGATGATAGGGTTGCCAATCCCCAGGTGGGGGCAGGGGATCCCCCGGTTTGGAGACCCTTCCCCTGCTTCAGGGTCATCAGAAAGCGAGGGGAGGGGAAGGAAACGTCTGCTGGGAACTCTATTATTCCCTATGGAGATTTATTCCCATAGAAAATCATGGAGAATTGATCCACGGGTATCTGGGGCCCTGGGGGGGCTGTTTTTTGGGGTAGAGGCACCAAATGTTCAGTACAGCATCTAGTGCCTCTCCCCAAAATACCCCTCAAGTTTCAAAAAGATTGGACCAGGGGGTCCAATTCTGTGAGCCCCAAAAGAAGGTGCCCCTATCCTTCATTATTTCCTATGGAGGGAAGGGATTTAAAAGATGTGTGGTCCCTTTAAATGTGATGGCCAGAACTCCCTCGAAGTTCAATTATGCTTGTCACACCCTTGCACCTGGCTCCGCCCCAATGTCTCCTGGCTCCACCCCCAGAGTCCCCAGATATTTCTTGAATTGGACTTGGCAACCCTAGATGATGACCAGGAGTAAACCTGCAATGACATGTCATAAAAAATCAGTTACCTAGCAGATCCTCAAAACAAAGATGGTTGATTCTTCATTGGCACCCATCAGGAGGCTGTTCAGCATAATAGAGGCTCTAGTCTAGGTTAGGCAAGGCAAAAAAATGTACTTATTTTTATGCCTCCCAGACACTCGTAGTGTAGCCAGTTAAGGCTATTCAGCTATCTTAGCACTAAAATTCAGTTAGTACATGGCTACTACATTACAGTTAGCCCAAAAGAACTTAGGTTCAGCTCTTTTAAAATGCAGCAAAGATGCAAATTAAATAAATACAATTTATTGCCATGATTGAAAGAGAGATTCAGAGAGTTGTACCTTTATTTTTACCTTTAAAATGCCAGAACCAAATATCTCTGAGAAAGAGAGATTAAATTAGTTTTGTTAAATATTTACTGCTTCAGTTCTATAAATTTCAGGCTCAAGGAAAGGCCTCTGAGCATGTACAGAGAGTGCCTAAATCAGCCCCAAATTGGAGCCTGGCTTAGGGAAATTAAAGATTGCAAATTTGCAGTCATCCTGCCCTTCCCCCCACAAGAACACCGTGGCGCAGAGTGTTAGAGCTGCAGTACTTCAGTCCTAAGCTCTGCTCATGACCTGAGTTCGATCCCCAGTGGTAGCAGGGTTTTCAGGTAGTTGGCTCCAGGTTGACTCAGCCTTTCATCCTTCTTTCGTGATAAACAATTTTATCTGAGGTTGGTAAAATGAGTACCCAGCTTTGCTGGGGGAAAAGTGTAGATGACTGGGCAATGGCAAACCACCCCATTAAAAAAGTCTGCCATGAAAACGTTGTGAAGTTGCGAAAGCAACGTCACCCCAGAGTCGAAAACAACTGGTGCTTGCACAGGGGACTTTTTCCTTCCTGCCCTTCCCCCATCGGGAAGGAATGCTAATCTTCTCTTTACTCAATCTGAAATCTTTAATAGAACCAGAAAAAGGAAGAAATTTGGTGATTTGAAAATCTTAACTATGTGACTAAGTTGATGGAAAACTCCAGGTATCATCTTTTTCACATGCAAATAAGGAAACATCTAAAGCTTGAATTTTCTCCTCTCATAATCGGAAAGAAAATCTTTTCTCTGATACAAAGTTAATCCTGTCTCCTTAAGAGAAGTAAACTGCCAGCATATTTGCAAAGAGTCAGAGTTTTCTCTTTTGCAAGGAATTTATGTCCTAGCAACTTTCACTGGATTTTGTCTAGGAAAACTTTTGCAGACAATCTTTAACTGTTTTAGGAAAGAAAAGGCACTTAGCCAAATTTAGTCTTAATTGTTGAAATACGAAGTGTAAAATCTGAACCCCCACCAGGCAGATATCTCATCACCTTCCCCATCTTGTGTTTATATATATGCCCCATGGTATCTAAGGGGGGAGGCATAATTGAGATATTTTTCTGAATTCTCATATTCTCCTGATTTTGGGTCTAAAAGATACAAATTCAAACTTTTGAAATTCTGCAAGAATGTCTCCACAAACAAAATGTGTAGTTCTAGATGCCTGGAAGAAAGATGTGTATATGTTAAAATAAGCAAGCCAGTTTGAAAGCTTTTTGGCTTGCTCAAAACACTACTGTTTTGCAAGGGTGCGAGTCTCCAGGTGGAACCTGGAGATCACTCCCAAAAATATAATGTAATGCCCAGAACATTAAGGCCAGTGCCTCTGGGAGAGAAAGTGTCCAAGAAAATGGACTGCATGCTTTGTAATCTTCAAATTTGATTCAGATATTCAGAAATCTCCAGCCTGCAGCTGGCATCCCAAAGTTCCACTTACAGCTAATCTTTCTCTGCCAGAGAAAAGACCCTGCCTGTAAACTGCCTTGAGGCTAAGAGTTCTTCTAGATTAGAAGCTATTCCTCTGATAATTTATTTTGTTTTGCTTTACCTTTTGAGTCTGAGAATATTCTTCTAGTGGCCATTATCAGTTTCCCTTGTACTTAGATTTTGTAGCTTTAATTTAAAGAGGAATACTTTTAAGATATTTATCTTGTGATCTCCTTTGTTTTAAAGAAATGGTGCACCTAACAGATCTCTTGTTAAGTTTTTCTGATCTGAGATAATGGGTTAAAAGTTTATATTTGCAATCTTGGGTTTATATGGAACATCTATTCTGCTAAAACAATACAGTATCCAACTTTTTGGAAATTTTCTCTTGTGATTTTTGTTAAGTATATCTCATACCAGAAGCATGTGGTCTTCAGGTGTTGAATCTGGTAGTTTTTCTGTCTTACTTTGGGCTGTTTCCCAATTTTTCATTCATTTGGATCTGGGGGTTCCTTTTGTTGTTGGTACTGAGTTTTTGTTTCCTGAAAAGAGCAGTGTTTTGAAGTTCTGCCTCACAAAATTTGGTTTCTACAAGACCTCTTTTCATTTGAAGTTATAACGTGTTATAGAGGAACATCTGTGCCCTTCCTTGGGTGAAACTGCCCTCTCACTGTGCATTCTCTCTTAAGTCTTGAGAAACTAATACTTCGTTTTACCAGTGATCCAGTTATTCTCAGTGTCATGTTTCCTATGGAAATACCTTTTCTAGATTTGTTGGTAATTTAGGCAGGATTCCTGAAAACTCTTGGTCTTCATTGGAAATCTGGACTTTAATAAGGTTCTGCATTCCTCAAAATGTGTATCTTCATTTGCTCTCTTGATGTCATTTATAGTTATGTTCCATCTATGAACTGTGCATATCAATCTTCCTATTCAGCTCCTCCATCTATAGTATCTTGTTAGAGCATGACTTTTCTGAGTGTTTTGTTCAGAAAATCCTATGTTTCTTGTTCTTACCACGGTAGGACTCCAATTCTGCTTGATTTTGTGTTTCAATCCAGTCTCCAGTCCTGGCCAGGCTTGCTACTGGATAACACATTTCCATTTACTTGTTTTAAGTTCCTGCCTCTCTGTTATTTCAACCATCTTTGTCAAGGTGTATTAACCAGTGTATTATCCAGGTCAGGGCCCTGCTCAGCTTGAATCTTAAGAGGTACCTAACCCTGAGCCAGCAACTCTCCCATAAAAAAGGAATGAGAAAGTACCAGCTCAGTTGCCTGAAGCTCTCTGGAGGAAGGGTAAGATAATTTGGTGATAGCCTTGTAGCCTGGCTTGTGGTTTCCTTATTGCAATGCAGCACATGTAAGCTAAGAGCAATGGGATAGCTCTGTGGGGCTGGCATGCCAAAATCTTGAAGGAGTGTACTATGTGGGGAGCCAAGGTGATTTTGTTTTACCCAATGAAAGGCAGTTTAAACTGAGTGTTTGTGCTTTTAGGCTAAGTGGTTGAAATGTGGGTGAAGAATAAACCGTTTTTTGGGGCCATTTTTTGTAGCAACACAATGCCCAAATGTAGCCTGCTGTCTGAAGGAGGGCTGTCTGAAGAGTCTCTCTTGAAGGCAAGAAGGACAGAGGGCTGCTTGAACAAAAGGAGCACCAGGAGGACACTGTTGCAAAGACTGTCTCCTTGCACAGACAGCCCTCCAATCTTAAACAACTGTTTACCCACAATAATACAACCTCTAACTTGAACATGTGTACCGGTACCAGAGCTTGCAATAAACTCAGCCGCCAACTTTGCTGGCACATACACCCAGACTATATAATCACAGGACCTGACAACATCAATTATGCCATCTCAGGCTCATTCACTTCTTCAACGTCTAACACTGTATATACTACTAAATGGCAACAATGCCCTTCTGTTCTCTACATAGGAAAAACAGGTCAATTGCTGCATCAAAGGATAACTGGACACAAATCTGACATTAAGAATCACTAGACTAAGAAACCTGTAGGAGAACAGGATCCTTCCAGGACATCCAATGGGTGACTGCAAAGCTGCTGTTTTATTGAAAAGGAACTTCAGGGACACACTGGAAAGGGAAATTGCTGAATTACAAGTTATACAACACTCAAAACAACCCCCCCAAAAAAGGACTTAACAGGGATATTAGTTACTTATCTCACTACATATGTTAATTTCATTCAGTCCTTACATCTCACCAAGAAAGGTCATGCATTCTCCTTATTTTATTTTTGTATTTCTTATTTGGAATGATAGATTGGAATAGTGATTGTAATGCAATGAATGGTAGAATGTAACGTAATTTGAAATGGTAGATTGGAATGCATGTATCTGGTCTGATGACATAAGAGATATAACACTGCATAACCAATCACTCCACCTTAAAGAAAAGGATGCTGTTAGTTTTACCTCCATGCTTGAGAAGAGATAGGTAGAGCCTAACAGCAGGGTCTCTGTTAATAACTCTCAACATTCCACAATTAAGAAGGATACATTTAGCCATCAATCTCCAAGTTTTGATATATTTATTAACTAATGTTTCTCCCTGGAATTAAATCCAAACAAATGGCGACCATATAAACTAAGTCCGTTATCCCTGTTTGGTCTTTGCCTCTGTTAAACATCTTCATTATGCCTGCATGCTAATTTGCTGCTTACCCTCTGCCTATAATGTATGGACAGGTAACTTCCATTTCAATGTATCTGAAGAAGTGTGCCTGCACACTAAAGCCTATACCTTGAATACAATTTTGTTGGTCTTGAAAAGGCGCCACTGAATTTTGTTCTGTCTGAAATACGATCGCGTGCACAAGGATTGTGGAATGGCTCTCCTTCAAAATCAAAGTCCCCTCGGGGAGGCCAGTTCGTTTTAAAGTGCCCGCCGAGTCAGAGCGAGGAGACTCCAGCACGGTGCTGCGGATTACTTTGCGTCTGCAGCTCCCCACGCCTGCTCGCTTGGCAAGAAGCGCCCTAACTATAGCAGTTCGTGTCCTCAGCAAACTCCCTTCCAAAGCAGAGGACGGATCAAATCACCGGCCGCCTCTCGACTTAGCATCGGTCAGATGCGAAAGGAACGTCCGGGATACTACGCGGTCTTTTAAGGCTGCCCGTCACCCTTATGAGCCGGTTAACTCCATAGGACGTAGTAGTAACTCCTCCAATACAAAGTGAGGTCACCCAACTCTGAAGAAGATCCGGCTGCAAAAAAGAGACTCTCGCATTGTTCTGTCTATGTCCTTCAACGAATAGGAGTCTTTCATAGGTCGTTGTTCAGAATTGTGTTCACGGCAGCGGACTTCTAAGAAAAGGCCGGCTGCTTCAAGCCGTTGCGGGAGACTTAGCCGCGTCCTCCTCTTTAAAGAGGGCCTTTGGCACGCAAGCGCCGTCGCTCTCCCGTCAACAAACGCGGGGTTTCTTTGTGGCCCTCAAAATGTTTTGCACGGATATTTATATAGCTAGGTTGCCACCTTATAGTACCTCTCCCTCTGCAAGGATTTGTGCAGCTAAAGCTCCCTTAAAGCGCGGCTGAACTGCGCGAGGTTTGCTTCCGCGAGTTTAAAAGGCAACAAGCGGAGGAGGAGGAACGAGGGGTCCCCCTAGCTCTCGCCCATTTCCTTGCCCCTTTCCGTGGTAGGTGCTCGCGCCTGAGACGGAGCAGAGACTCTTATTTTGATACCTTAGCCTGGAGAGGTGGACAAGCCAGCACATCGGATGTCATTATTTGGCAGCAGATAAAAGTCACTGGGCTTATTAATACTAAGAAGAGAGCTATAATGGTTGTGGGCTGGGGGAGTGAATGGCCAGCCTTTCTCCTAAACGTTGGTTAAAAAGCCTTCTCGGGTGGCGCCTTCTTGTGCTCGTAGGTAAAGAGCGGTTTTGTTCCGCCGTTCCCAGCTAGCTTTCGCGCGCTTCGTTTGTCCGCGCCGTGTTGCGAAGAGATCTGATTCAAGCGTAGTAGTGCCGTGGAGGTGAGTTTCAGTAACTGGGGATCGGGACAAGCTTGCTGAAAGCTTTAACGGGGAAACAGGCGCGGGGAAACCCCATTGCTTTCGAGTGTAGCGGAAAGGCTTAACTTTTAACATGTGTATTAGGACCTGAGACACGGTCTCATTTCTTTCTGGCTGGGGGTGGGAATTGGAATTGGAGCGCTTTGTTCTAGAGTGGGGAAGGTCCCATGAAAGCGTTCTACCTCTTCTTCGTGAGTTTGTTAGTTAGAATTGTTAGTTTTATCTTCCCGGCGGAGGGGCGTGGAAGGGTTGTTTATTTCCAGTGCCTAGACATTTCTGATTTACTTGGTCTGTAAGTTCTCTTGATAAAGTAAAATAAAAACAAAATTTTGATCTAGCAAGCTACTGAGGATCTCTTGACGGCTTCATGGAGCCTTGTAGGAAAGGAGTACAACGTGCTGTACATATATAGCTACTAAACAGCTGGTCCTGGAGGAAGCAGCTGATGGGTCTCATTTTCCAATGGAAAAACTGCTTGCAGGGAAGGAGTTAAACATCTTGCACAGTTTGTTCGGTATAGCACCCGTCCGAGGCTGCTTTTTTCCTTTGCAAGTGGGGGGTGGTAATGCAAACAACCCCCCACTTGCAAGGAAAGTTTGTTCAGAATAGCAGCCTTCTGAAGCTGCTTTTCTTTCTTCTCGAGAGGGGGGGAGTGCTTCATTACAGGAGGGTGTAACAAGTAGTTTGACCCGCAACAGTATTTTAAAACCTGTATTAGTTACATCTAAGATCCTCTAAGTATTTATTGCTACATTTCCTAAATAGTCAAGTCTTTTTCATAAAAGTTCATTTAATGCTTTTTTTTTAAAGGTCAGAACTAACTAGAGAGTTGGCTCAGCTGTAACTGTGAAATAAGCATATTTAGATTTCCAGGACTGCCTCGCACAGCATCTCTTTTTCCAAGGGAGCGGTCTCTCTTACTGCTCCTGGGAATGCACTTATGTGGGCTGGCCTGTGTGAGTGTGAGTCTAATCAGAAATAATTCTCTGATCACAAAGCTAGAAAAAACGCTGCCATCATAGTGGGAATTGCTGCTAACGATCAAAGCAATCCTCAGTAGAGTTATATCCTTGATGTCATCCTATTGACTTTCATGGCTTTAGAAGCACATAAATCTGTTATAGATTACACTGTTTGTGAATACCCCAGTGTAAATAGTTGTATAAATCTTCAGGGTATCTTTGTGAGTTGCATAAATATTTGGGCTAACTGTTATTACTGCAGAAAACAATCCTTTTTCAACATACATCAATTGTTAAATGACTGGTACTATATCAGTAGATCAGGAAATTTGGGAAAGATGTTTAAAAATCCATAGGATGACCACTGGTTCCTGAAAAGCTATTGGGATGCATACATTCCCAAACATATTAATGAAGCATGTGTGTGCAGGTCTCTGCAGGTCTGAGTGTAGTCTAGAGAAAGCTGAACTTTGACAAGTGCCGTTGAAATCAATTGAACAAAGCAGGAGTCAAGCTGCGCCTTTAAGACCAACCAAATTGGTGGGTCTTGAAAGTGAAACTTGACTCCTGCTTTGTTCAACTGCTTCAGACCAACACGGCTGCCCTCTTGGATCTATCTACATTGAAATCAATGTATTTAAACTCCATTGATCTTAATTCATACATGCCCTTAACTTTTTTTGGAGGGGATCTTGTATCTAATAACCATAAAGGGGCTTTGTATTTTGGAAGCTTAACAGTATGTTAGCAAGAGTCTTCATACAGAAATATAAAGCACCACCTTTTTGATGTCAGCTTTGAGCCCTTCTATGGGAGCACTTCATACACGTCCAATACTTATTTTGGATCTCTTGCCAATCTATTTATTCTGAAGTCTTCAAGGATGTCTTTTTATCTACAAACTCTAGATGCCTTCCTTATTGGGAGGAACTAAAGGTTAGGAGACAAGTGGTGAGTTTCTTGCCACCTGTTAGGGACACATTTCCTTTATTTCCTTGCAAAATGGAAAGCTTATGGGGAAATGTAGTGGAGTGCAAGTACTGTTATTACTGGACTGTAATAATTTGCAGAACTGCATTATTCTGAGAGTCTCTAGTGATAATGGTTGCTACAGCAGATCATGTAAGGAGCAAATATTTTTCAGTAAAAACAAAGGGTGTTTGTTGTCTGTTCAAAACTAAGCACTATTATGTTACACTGATTTCATTGGGAGAGGAGCATAGTGTTTTAACAGACATGTAAATATGCATGGATAAGGGTTTCAGTGAACAGTGGCATAAACAAGTGAATGCTGATGATCACTCATAGCTAACTGTCAAAATACACAGGAATATGAGTTTTTAAACACTTCTAAAATCTGTGAGGTATTTTGAGTGTTCATATGAAAAATGCTGAATCATAGGTGATAAGTGGTAAAACACAGTTTGCAAGGATAAAAATTGAGCAGAAAAACTTAAGATGGGGAAAGAAGACATCAAATAGACATTTCTTTGGGAAGTTTTAGGTGCAAAATCCACTGTCAGAAACAGGCTTTGGACTACATCCTTCACTGGTAATCCTTCCAGTTCTAGGACTGGATGGACTCTTGCTAGTTGTTAATAGCATGCCATTTATTTATTTTATTTGTATTGTTTTCCTAAAGGGATTATCATCATCAAGACAGCTACTCTTTTCTGAGGCAGGGGTTCCTTGCCTCCCGGGAACCTAGCCAAGAAAGGCCACAAAATTTATCGTCCAATTCTTTCCAGCCACCAGCCCAAAGCCCGTTTTCACCTAAAGCACAGGAGAATTGTGAAAGCTTCTCCATGAGTGTCAGTAACCTCCCATCTGTTTCCTCTATGTACCAACCAAGCATGTTTAACTATGAGCGTCCAAAACACTTTATCCAGTCTCAGAATGCACATCAAGGGAAACTGCAGCCTCCAGGACCAGAACCATCCGCTACGCTTCCAAGCAGGCAAACCAAACAGTCTTCCATTCTAATCCAGCCTTGTAACCCTAGTGAGAAGAAGTTTTCTTCCTCTTCATCATTGAGCTCGCCAATCTCACTCTCCTCGCCTTCATATAGTGCTTCATTTCCCGTAACACCTGCATCTGCACAGTCTCCTGCTAGCTCATCATCTGGGCAGAGGATTTCATCCATGCATAACCAGTCCCCTGCAGCATTCCTTTGCTCTGTGTTGCCCTCCCACTTTGATTATAATAGTCAAGGTCCTTCCTCAGTGGAATCCAAGTAAGTATGCTTTCCCTTGCTTTGAATTGTATGTGTGTGTGTGTGGCTCTTGAAACATTCAGTGTTGCTGAACTTGTGCGCCCATATGAAATCATGTCCACTCAACACAGGTGTTGGCACTGCAGTGGGAAGCAGGCAAGAAGGCTAAGCCAGGCAAACTTTAACTGCTATTGTTTTCCTAATGAGGGATGTGTCTTACTGGGTTTTTTTCCTGTATGTGAGAAGTACATGTGGGATTTTCCAAAGCCTAACAGAAGGAAAGACAAGATTTTTAACAACCCCCCCCCCTCCAAAACATGAACACAGATGCAAGAGGTCACTTGCAAATGGAGAATACTTGAGGTGGATTTCTAAACCAGTCCCCAAATACCTCAGCTTTATCAACAGTTGGTTTGCTACTGCTGAAAGATGCAGCAAACACATTGATTTGTGGTGAAAGCCATTCTTATTAAAAGGTTGCTGCGAACAGCTTTGTCTTGTATAAAACAAAATTGTTCTGGAGTGTGATTGTAGTTGTCCAGCTAGCCAACTTACAGTGAAGTTCTGAACATATTTGCATCCTTCCAAGATCATTGAAGTAAATTAAGTCTAGAAACTAGTAACTCACTTTAGGGTTGCATTGTTAAAGATTCTTTCTGTGGAGCATTTCCTGCTTCCACATTGGTGTATCCAGAAGCTAAAGTGCCTTCTACAGAGGGATGCTTTTTGTGTGTGTGAGTTTCCAATTGCTGGTGCAGTTGCAGATTAAGTGCAACACTGGGGTTTCCACATGGCCGTTTCCCCATAGTTTCCCTGCCCAAATCCCTTGGAAGCAGCCCCCCCCCTCACCCCTGGTGCAGTTGCAGATTAAGTGTAACAATGGGGTTTCCACATGGTGATTTCCCCATAGTTTCCCTGCCCAAATCCCTTGGAAGCAGCCCCCCCGCCCCTGGCCAACAGGGTTTTTGTAAATTTTTAAAATAATCAGTGTTAGAGAATATCATCACATTGATACACCATTGTAATTATTGGTGCAGCAAGTACTCTGAATTCCCAACTTTCATTTTTAAAAGATGTAGATAGATCTTTTTTCTTATATCTCTGCAAGGGAAGTTACTGGAGATGTTCTTTTTTATAAAAGTTGGGAATTCAAAGAACCAGGTGCATATATTGTTTTGTTATATCAATATAATGACATTATAGTGGTGATTAAAAATATTAAAGAACTTTGGGTAGTGGGGTGAGGAAATGGCTGCTGTGCCACAGGGTCAAGGAAAATGTCTGCTGGGTTCCCATTCTGGCTTTACTGCAGTCTTTCTCAGAACTCCAAAGAAAAGCAAGTTTGAGAAAGATTGGAGAAAAACTGGGGAAACCCCTGGAGGTGCACCACAGTGCTCTGGGGAAGAAGAAGAAGATATTGGATTTATATCCCGCCCTCCGCGGGATATAAAGAGTCTCAGAGTGGCTCACCATCTCCTTTACCTTCCTCCCCCACAACAGACACCCTGTGAGGTGGGTGGGGCTGAGAGGGCTCTCACAGCAGCTGCCCTTTCAAGGACAACCTCTGCCAGAGCTATGGCTGACCCAAGGCCATGCTAGCAGGTGCAAGTGGAGGAGTGAGGAATCAAACCCGGTTCTCCCGGATAAGAGTCCGCACACTTAGCCACTACACCAAACTGGCTCTCCAGTTGGGGGGGTGGGGACCCATTTCCCAAAGCATTGAACTTGGTGCAGATAATCCATGTGGAAGAAGCCTAAGCAAGTGGAATGGAACAAGTGGCAGCATCACTTGGGTGCATTACAGCTCTGAATGGAAAATGTCCAATGACTGTAGTGGAGTATAGATCCTGCTGTTCTCCAGTGTATTGCACTTTTGGCAATATATGCTCTGACTTAAATCAGCAGAATATATAATGAAGATCCAGCTGTGGAAAATGAAAGGGAAAGGAAAGTTCTTTCTTATCCTTAATGAAAGGAGGAAACCAGGTTTTCTTGAATGACAGTGGGGATGGGTGGGTGTATAAGTGCTCACACTCCCAGAATGAGTGATAGTAACAACTCTCTGGTTTTTCACGACAAAACGCTAAATGTCCAGACTTCTGTGTACCCAGCCTTCTCTCTTTCCTGCTTTAAAAAGCAGTGACATCAGGGTTCTGCTTAATGCTTGAAGGAAGGGCACAAAGGACAATGGTAGGAGGAATGGCAGGTACTAATAATAGGACTGAAACACAGGTGGCAGGAACACAAGAAGTCTGGGAACTTTAATACCAGTTGGAATTCTATTTCAGAGAACTGCACAAGGCTTACCACATTCCTGAGGTAACTGTTGTAATACACTGTAAAATATAATGCATTCCTTTAATGGTTTTCACTGAAAATTTACTAAATATTCCTACCTTTTTATTGAATGACTTCAACATAATATGAGGCAAGGAATCTTTATTCATCTTTGGGGCTGCAATCCTAAAGCATGCTTAACCTAGAAGAAATTCCACTGCAGTCTGTGAGACTTGCTTCTGTATAAGTGCATAAGTGGAATTTAAATGACTTGCAAGTGTGACAAATTCAAGAACAGATTTCCAGTTCATGAATCCTGCTGTAACTAGTAATGGAGATTAACTATAAATGATGGACAGAAAAAGAATAATAAAATACTGCCAGTGGTTTGCTCTAAAAATTAGACTAATGATTCTGTTGAGTTTAGTCAGTGAATTGTATAATTTATTTGACTGACTGCAATGCAGTTACTTCAGTTTAAGTCCTCTGTAAATTGATTAAAATAGCATCAATTTACATATGAGTAAGAGCAGTAGTTCTGAAGCAAAATGCAGTATTTGTTTGTTTAGATAATCTACATGTGTGTTAGTGGGCATTATCTGTGAAAGGAGAATTTCCTTCTTTTAATATAAAAGCTGCAAACGGTAAGCACCGCAACTACTTATCTTTTAAAAATCTTTCTTTAAAAACATGCTGCTAGTTTCATTGGTGGCATCCTTTGTTATCTTACAATTTTTCAAAAAATATAGTTTAATCTGATTACATAAATTTTGCAGTACTGGAAAATGCTAGCTTTTAAGGACAAACAGTTGAATTTTCCTTATAATAAAAAGAAATAAAGTAGTGAGGATATTATTATAAATAGTTGTCCAGAGACTGCAATCCAGATTCTTTGACTATCTGAGTTTAAAACAAGTTAAGTGAAATTGCATTTTTGTGGTCTTGCTACCTGGGGCAATGAGTGACAGTTTTCAGGTCTCCTCACTAAAGGAGTAGTCCTGGGTCTTAGAAAGGAAAGCTGCATCCTAAGCAGACTTATGCCCTTCAAAACCCATAGATCTAAAAGAGCATAACATTGTTTAGGGTGGTAGTGGTACTCCCATTAAAATTGATGGCCTTAGATTAGAGTAGCTCTGTGTAAAACTATCTCTTAAAATCTAAAATGTTTGGAAGCAAACAAAGTTTTCAGTGAAGAAACTCATTGTATACCTGCTGGAAGAGTGCATATGAAACATAAGGTATGGGTGCTACAGTGATCTGTGTTTCCTTTCTTCCAGTCTTTACAATTGGATACCACATGATATATGGTACTCAGTACTGCAGTTCAGTGAAACGTAGAATTCTGTGCATAGTATTGGTGATGTCATCTTCTCTTTGCACATCAACTGGACAATGAGGGACTTGTAATGGTGTTATCTTCAGTACCTGATATCAGTGCCAAATGACTAAATTGAGACCCCTCCCTTTTCCCTTAAATTAGCAGTTATTCAAAGCCTATGTACAAGAAGCAAGCTAGCAGCACCAAACAAGTGCAGAAGACTTCTGACAGAGAGATACAAGGAACAAAAGACGCTCTCATTCAAGACTTGGAAAGGAAATTACGATGCAAAGATAACCTTCTCCACAACGGCAACCAAGTAAGAACGATACATATCATGTGTGCTGAAGGATTAGAAAGTTAGCAACTGAACTGGGTTACATGAAGCTTGGCTACTATAACAACTTTAATAAGCTAATGCCTTTTAAAAAAACAAAAACCCACTGTTCATGTGAATTTTAAAAACAAATGAGCATGCACAAAATTGTCTGTCCTCTCAGGCTGTTCACTGTCAATCAAGCAGACTCCTTATGTTTATTGCAGAATTGGAATGATTCTACTGGGGATAAGATGTCTCTTAAATTGGCCAGTGCCTGCCTTCTGACCTAGTACCATTCTTGAATGCAGTACTGTGACCCATTGATGTTGCCGAGGTGTGTTTAGGAGTGCAAAGGATCAAAGTAATGGTGTGATCAGGAACTTGTTCAAACTATGTGAAATTGTAGTATTACTCATTACAAATTGCTGTTCTGAGTGATTACTCTGTGTTGCATCTTCTTTCCCCCTCAGTAACATTTAATTCAACTTACTCCATGTCTTGTCCTCATTACAAGATGCATGTTGAACTGGGAGTTACAGAGAAATGGGAAAAACAGGGCTGCTGTTTTCAGTGTCAGGTTCATGTCTGTAATTTAATCATGGAAACTATTGTACGCCAGCCATAGTCTTATGGAAATGATGGTTCAACTATAGGATTTGGGGCAATGGTTTGTCCAACCCATTGAATTATATGGGCTGTAGGAGCAGGGCATTGTGGCTGGTGATTGGATTGGATAGCCTGTTTGGTGTAGTGGTTTTGAGCGCAGACTCTTATCTGGGAGAACCAGGTTTGATTCCACATGCACCTGCTGATGTGACCTTGAGTCAGTCACAAGTTCTCTCAGAGCTGTTCTCTCAAGAGCAGTCCTCAAAAGAGCTCTCTCAGCTCCACCTACCTCACAGGGTGTCTGTTGTGGGGAGAGGAAAGGAGACTGTAAGCTGCTCTGAGACTCCTTCAGATAGTAAAGAGCGTGGTATAAATCCAATCTCTTCTTCTACCTTGCTTTAGGACAAAAGAATTGTACTAGATTATCCTATACCAACTTTCAAATTAATACTGTAACTCTGAAAAAAAAATGAAGTCTACCATCTCTTAACATGACTCCCCTCTTCAATTTATCAATCTAATTCAAACAAATGTCCTCTGAAATTCTGATCTGGTGGCTTTTGTGAGGCAAATAATCAGCTTGATTGTTACACTTATCTTTTCCATGGTGAGTGTCTAGATTTGGTTGTATAGCCACAAGCACAGCCTAAATCAGCTTTGTGGTTAGAAAGAAGTAGGTCCCCTGTATAAATCCTGAGAAACCTGCAAGTGGTCACATAGATACATTTATTATGGAAGAGGCTGAAATAATAACTTTATTTTTGTCCCTTTCTTAGTAAATAGGATTGCAATAAGAGAATACCGATTCTATGAGTATATCCAACAGTGAAATACTTCAGAGTTTGGCAGATGGTCTTGCAATACTTGGCATGCTTATATAAGAGAGCTTGGGTGTGTACTCTGGACACCTGCTAATGTCGTCAGTATTAGCTGTGCACTTTCAAAAGCCATTCTCATCTGGCTGGCTTTTCTGCAAGAACTTGTTCAGGAAGACAAATACAAGGCAAAGTGAAGGCAAATACCGGCAAATGGCAGCAGAGTAACAAATGCCGGGTGAGCCAGCAGAATAACATGGTTGCTCCCAGTGTGCTCTGAAGCTGTAACAAAGGAAGGGGAAGCAGCCCAGACCCTCAGTTTGTTTTACAATCCTTTCAGAAGTCATTTGCATAGTAAAGGGTAAACTAGAACCCTTGGTTTCCCTGTGTTAGTCTGAAGAACATAGTTGACTATACAGCAGATGGTTACATTCAACACCGTGAGTAAATTGCCCCAGTGAGACCACAAAAGTGTGAGCTAGCAAACTGTATTTTGGCTGCTTTGTGAGTGTATGTGTTCACTTTCAATTAGTGAAAGTGAAGCTGCTGGGGGATGAGAAAATGAAGACTTATTCAGGGGAACTGCACTGCTGCATTTTATTCATTCATTCATTCATGGGAATGGGGAAGTCTCCTGGCTCAACCCTCAAAGTCCCCAGATATTTTCTAAATTAGTCTTGGCAACCCTATCTATATGGCATTATACTTTGCTGAGATCCCTCTCTTCCCCAAACTCTGCCTCCTTCTAGGTCCACCCCTAAAATCTCCAGATATTTCACGACAGAGCTGGTAATCCTACCCACACAGGGTTGCCAGGTCTGTGTTGGAAAATACCTGGAGGTGGATCTGGGAGAGGGTCAGGTTTGGGGAAGGGAGGGGCCTCAGCATGGTACAATGCCATGGAGTTCACCCTTCAGAGCATTTTCTCCAGAGGAGCTTATCTTCCAGCTGGAGATCAGTTGTAAAAGTGGGAGATCTCTAGGACCCACCTGGAGGCTGGCAACCCTATCTACTCAAAGTGGGGTAAAACTCACTTTGGCTGGAATGGCCAGTGATCATTGGACCACTGGAACTTTTCCCTGTGTCCATAACAGACATTCTGCCCTTGCAGAAAAGGCATCCAAAGACACCTGCTGTGTGCACAGAAGGCACTTTTGAAACACAGAAAATGTTGCGTTATAAATGAAAGTTAAAATTGGCTTCAAGCTTAGTGCTCCAAAAATCTTAAAGGTACAGCACAGCAAATTCCTTTGCCTAAAAAGGAACCAAACTGTTAAAAACAGGGCTCTTTCCTATTCCTTAAAAAGCTTCCGGCTACTGGCTAGAAGAGAGAAAAACTGGTTATGCCAGTAGAAAACTGGATAGTTGGCAACTCTGTCTATTGCATGTGGCATAAAGAGATGCATCTTAGACAGACACACACACTTCTGAGGGGGGCGGGGTGTAGAGTTCTCATTGTGCAAAGTTTTAAAATGCTTTGGAAAGAAACAAATTCAGACCCTGTTCTCCTGAACTGGAAGATCCAGACAGCTTTATACAGCTGGCTTAACTATGTGGTATCATTCATCTTGAACTGAACTGCTTCATATTTGAAGGAGCTTGCATTTAATTCCCACCCCATTTCAAATATATATGGACATGAGTACTTGTATCTTTGCCTCATTTGGGCAAATAACAACTTCCTGGGAAAACAGCAGCAGAAGGTGTGATGCCCTCCCCCCCCCCAGCTTTAATCTGAATTAGGGCTGAATATTGAATTTTAAAAATTGCTGGGAGTTGCAGTTATGGATCCCTGACTCAGGAGGATCGCATTGTAAACTACCATGCTGTGTAGTTTATACTGATACACTTTATCAACATTCAGTAGGTATGCTTTATTTGAACAGATCTTTTACATTGCATCAGTGCTGTTTTTACTCTTTGCTAGCAAGAATGTCTGTGTCGGATCTTAAGAGTGAAACTGGCTTTCAGGTGAAGCACACGTTTCTTTTTCCACCAGTTCAGTCTCTGTGTGAGTGACTTCTCTTGGCCCAAGAACCGAAAACTTGTCAAGCTTCTGTTGTGTGATGCCAATTTAATAGTCCGTTTTTCTGTTTTAGTTTTAACCGTTTTAATCATTGTTATTTATTACCGAATATGTATTTTTAATACTTATTAATTTTATCGTTTCTGGAATTTTACGCTGTAAGCCGCCCTGAGCCTGCTTCAGCGAGGAGGGCGGGTATAAATCAAATAAATAAATATAAATAAATAAATAAATAAATAAATAGTAGATAATCTGGCAATGTCTTTCTCTCTAGGGGCATTTTTGGCTGATGCCTGCTTGTTGGCTGTATGAAGCCCTGGTCCTATTAATTCCTCCTTTTCCCTCCTACCCTTATCTAAGAAAATAAAATTAGTACTGCTGTTGAAATAGTGTACCTTCTCTTTGTCTGGCAGAAAGAAGCTTAGGTTGAGAAGATGCTAGAGCAGGTGGACAGTTCTGGAAGCACCACTCCCATAGTTACTCCAAATGTATCTGGATGAAAAGGATGCCACCAGGCATGGGGAGACATAATATATAGTCTTGCAGCAAGATCTGTCTGTAGACCATGCTGAGTGTAGGGTTACCAAGGAAAATTTCTTCTGCTCTGAAGCATTGAGCATTTAAATTAAAATCCTTTTTTTTCAGTTGGAAAAATGGATAAAAAGAATGCATCCAGTCTTATTCAATGGAAGAATTCATGTGGCATTTTTTTTACGGGGTGGTTTGCCATTGCCTTCCCCAGTCTTAGGGATGCAATTTTCTAATATTTTCTTTCTTGATTCTGAGCTTGGCTCTCTCAGCCCCATACCTGCTTATGGGCATTTTGCTTCATTTATGATTTTACCCTCTTCTGTATCTTTTACTATGAGCTCTGTAATGCTGAAAAGAAATTAAAATTTAACCAATGTTTTTCTAACTAGCTTTCACTTTGCTCTGTTAAGCGTTTAAGCTACGAGGAGAGAATGGCTCGTCGGTTACTTGGACCAGAAAATGCTGCATCTGTGTTTGAAGCGCAGAGTGAGGAAAATGCACTGGATGGGCAGGTAGGAGGTATTTATGGTATATGTTCAAAGGCTGTTATAATCAGTCACGTTGAGCATGAAATATAAATCATAAGTAACATCACTGGAATAGCCAGGCCTGAAGGTGCTTATCAATTTTTTTTTAATCACCCTTAAGATGAGAACTTTTACCTCTAATTTTTTGTGGGGGGCACAGGGGCTGCCAAGGCTAGCACCACCACTGTCAGTACCTGAGAGAAGAAAATCAGCTTCTCTGCTTCTGAGGAAAAGTTTAAGCCCTTCAGGAGCACTGTGAGAAATTTGGTTCTAGGCTCTATACGGAAGGGGCAAGACAGTATGAGACACATCCCCCAGAACTGGTACTCCACAGATACATAAACAACTTCTGGGAGTAGCAACCAGCAAGGAAAGCCCTTGGCATTTGACTAGGGTCACGCACTGAGGTCATGGTCAAGGTGGGGTTTGTATCCAGTTTCTTGTGCTGCCTGGTTAATGTAGATAAGGCTACTCTGGCCCCTGGCTGACCTTGAATGGTTCTCCGCAATATGCAGAGTGTACATATGCAGAGTGCCCTTGACGGGAGTGTGTCCTGGGAATGAGAGGTCCTGAGTGACTTGTTGGCATTGGAAGATGTTTTTCAAATATATTAGAGCATCTACTTTGGTCCCAGTCCCAGCTCTTACAATTTCACTGGATGGTATAGAGTGCAGAACACATTTCGTAATAAAACTTAGAGGTTTTTCTTCTTTTTAGTAGTGAACGGATATTTGCATAACATGGAGAGGCAGCATAGCTTGAAATAACTAATTAGCCTTGACTGGAAAAAAATATTTTCTGCCATGCTTGAGTGTGGCTGCAGGTTTTTGTGTTTTGCCTGTAAGCAGTTTGCTTAATTAATTTTGCCAAATGAAATCCATTATTATATACCTATTCTCCTATAGATTAACGTCAGGCAGTGTGTGTTGTCTTTTTGTGAGGCTGTCGTTTTAACTTTCTTTCAATATGTGGAATTGCATTGTGTGAGTGAGTGTCATGCAAGCATACCTACCACGTTTCTCCAAGTCTTGCTGTTTAGTGAATCCAGCCTGGTATAGTCAGTCCTTTCTTTTCTCCACAGTAGTATTTCCTCATAATGAAGAGCTGTAGTTGTGCTTCTCAAGAGGAATAACATGGTCTTGGGCAAAGGGCATATATAGTTCCACATAGCAAATTTGCTCCATTTCTGTCTATGCCAAAAATCAGTTTTGCATTTTCTTTCTAGATAGTTGAAATAAAACCATTTCTATATATTGTTTTTATAAAAATAGTGCCCAATATCGTTCATAAGACCAGACTTTGTAAAGGTGTTCCAATTGCAGTCCTGGTGGATGTGAAGGACTTGATATAGAGCTTATATGTTGCAAATACTCAGAACTGTCAGTGCTGCACTTCCTATATTTAACTGTCCTCATTGCTGAAATGGTAGGAATACCACAGTGCCTGAATTATACCAGGTATTGATTTCTATTGCATATGCTATGTTCTTCAAAATGCTAACATAAAATGAGTCCAGTTAGGGAGGGTAAAAACATTTCAGCTGCTAGAAATGTTTCTCTGATTTAGTGAAAAAGCTATTGGAAAGTTTAACTAGTGCTATGATCTAACAAGGAAAATATTTTCCAGCTTAAGATGTGTTAATTGCCATTGGTTCCCTTTTGTGAGTGGACACAACAGTGTGCTGTTGCCAGTACTGTATTAGAATGACTTCTATTCCTGCTCAACTGAAGGACACCATGTCCCTAGCTCCCATTTCAGATATTCCAGTGGGGTAGTATCCCTCCCTTTTCCTCCAACAAAGGCTTAGATCTTTGCCAAAATATTTTTGATAAGTGGAAAGAATTGCATCATGGCATACATGTGACACTTGTTGGCATTTGTTACTATTGATGATGGTGCAATAGAACAAAACTTTACTGTTGCCCTAGGGAATTAATTGCTTGCTTTAATAGGGCTTCATTTGAAAAGCAGGTTGCTGAAATTGGATGTACAGCTCTGACTCAGCTTTAACTGCTTTAGCAGGATCTGATAGTGATGATAATGTACCTGTTTTGGTCTTTCCAGCAGCAGAATTTAGAAACCACAAGACTGCAGGTGCCTACAGCACAAAGCAGGTAACTACCATGCACCACTTTTCTGGTGCAAAGTGTCTCTTGTGTATTTTGATGATACACAGTCTGCAAACATGATCTGCAGTCTACAAACATGGTTTATGTGGAGTGATGCATTTACAGCGCAATCCTGAGCTGTTCCTGCACTGGAGCAGCCAGCCGTGGTGCAGGGTTGGTGGCGCTAATTGGCTCCCAAAGTGGCATTTTATACAACAGCTGAGCAGGGGAAAGAGTTTTCTGGCAGCGAAGCTGGCGGCTTGCTCTGCCATGTCCATGGTGATTCCGCCTTAGCGTGGTATTGTGGTATAGTTTTGAGGCAGGAGCAGCATGAGGGGTGAGTTACTGTCAGCTTACGGGAGTGGCCATTCAAGGGGCCAGATGCTAGTGCATGTCATAGCTAGGGAGCAGAGAAGGGCAGGTGATAGAGCCCCATTCTTCTCTCCTGATGTGCCCCCCTGAAAGAGATCTGTGCCAATGTCAGGCACATGGCTCCCATCTTTCGAGAGAGGGACCACTTAGACTGCCATTCCTTCCACTTGGATGTGGGGCTCCTTCAGTATCTCATGTCCTCTTCAGACTAGGAATCCATTACCCCTCAGGGGGAAGGATGCTGAATAGAGGCAACTACCTGGGCATATGCCTTCTCATGATTGTCCTCCCATCCAGGATGGGATTTGCATCTTGCCTTCCATGGCCATGTTTGACTGACTTGTGGCAGCGGCTGCGGCCCCCACAAATCCGACTTGAACAGCTGTTCACTCTTTCCAAGTCCCCAGAATGGGGGAAGGGGCAACATAACTGTCATTCCACTCTGGGCTTCATTATTCCAGTTCCAGAGCAATCATTGCAGTCATTGCCCAGAAACTTATTCCAAATCCATTCTGTAATCCTCATTGCTTCCATGTGTAGTGATGTAGTTGTGACACATTGCAATGGAAACCTTGCAAGTCATTTGTTGTTCCTGCATGCCAGTATGTCCAATGGCCATACCCCACAAGCCCCACCCCTCTGCAGAAACACTGAGTCTGTCTACGGCACTTGCTCCTCACCAGCTATTGACTCAGGGATCCCTGTGATCCCCTTCCCCTCTCAATGTTACCTTCACAGATGGTCTCCCCTTGGAGTCAGAAGCCCCTCCCCTCCCCAGAGCAGACAAACTGTTATGAACTTCAGTCATTCAGTCTATTTCTGACCCTTGTCCCCCAAGTGGCTTACTTCATTTCTCTATTCTCCATTTCATGCTCACAATAACCCTGTGAGGTTGATTAGGTTGAGAGTGTGCACGTGGGCCCAGGCCACCTACCTAGCTTCCATGGAACAAGTGGGAAATGGAATCTGGGTCTCCTAGATCTAGTCTCATTCTGTAACCACCAACTCTATACCAAACTGGCTCATTCACCCAGACCACCCTCCCCCTCCCCACAGAAGTCTGTGAAGCAAGGGAGAAGCCTGTTGTTAGGTCAGTTTTGGAGGTGCTGCTGCTATGTCTGGCAGATGACTATGGCCAGTGGGACCTGAACAACTATCCACAGCCAACTCAGGCCCTCAAGAACCCTCCCTCTAAGACTTGTCATCAATAAGCTCTCATGGGGAGTCACGGATAGGCTGGGGAGGGAGTGGGGCAGGGAGAGGCATAGAGCTCCTTTCATGTAGTCTAAACCAAACCAACAGATACATAGTTGTGGCACAGCATAGACGTACTGCAAACCATGAATAGGTGTCAAGATTCCATTCACTTTCTTCCTGGGTCCACAAGGAAGAGGAATGAGGATCCCCAGAGTGGCATGTGTCTAAGTGGGATGGCATTGCAAGTGGAGCTTGGAAGGGCTGGCTGGGTGCAATGCTCCACTTCAAGAGGAGGGCTGGAACTGCAGACTGAGCAGTATGTGGGGAGGAGGCAGAACTTGCCACACCCACAAGTCTGCCTGTTGAATCTTCTGCAGGAAAGTAAAAAAATAAATATCTATCCATGGGAAGTGGGCATGAATGGCTTAGCTATGGATGCGGGGTGTCCTGACAGAGTCTGCAGATAGAGCTCTGGGGTGGGCTCACCACAAACCCTCCCTTGTGGCACATGATGGTACCATCCAAATTACACTCACCTGTCCTGTGTTGAGGTGTTGACAGATTGCTGGTGATCCATCTATAGCAGCACTTGCAGCTGCTGCTCAGGGCTCAGATTCTTCAAGGAAATGAGTTAAAGGGTCGCATGGCAAGCTGGTTCACCACATACAGTGGAGCAGCTGTCAAACCCCGCACCCCAGCCATAGACATGCCCTGTCCTCAGCTGAAGGTGGGAAAAAGGCAAATGACAGAGCATTCCCCCCCACCATCTCCTGAGAAATTTTCCTGGGATCTTTTCCCATGGCATGTCAGGACCATGGTGCTGCATGGCTGTGGTTTGTGCTTCAACTTTTGCAGCTGGGTTTGAGTGCAGGAGGCATCATTGTTGCCCCCAGCCACAAGTGAGGGGAACAGGTTTGGGATCCTTGCCCTTGTTTATCTGTGTGTGGTTGCCCCTCTGGGTTGAACCTCCAAAGGTGGAGTACCTGGGATAGGTCAGGCACAGAGAATGACTTTGCTCTCCACCTTGGGTATTCATGCTAAGTGCTCACCCAGTAGTACTGAGTGCCCTCTCTGTGTCTGTCTCACCATCAAAGTGCCTTGTCAGATACTCTACATCCACTCTGCAAGCAGCTCTGAGACAGAGTCCCATGCTGCGTGACCTAATTACTAAGTTATGAGAGATCCTGGCTGAAGTTTTTGTACAGTGGAGGGATGTTTGATTGGGTGCTGGGGAGGGGGCTTGGCTGCCATGGGGAGGGAGGTGATTGGGTGAGCTTGTAGTCAGCATCCTGAGCTCCTCCGAGCCTAAGAGGCTGCAATGGAGGGTGGGGCGAGACTTCAGGTTTTGGTTCTGTTGGTGCCTATGGGCTACACCATGTTTTTTTGTTGGCATAACTTTCCATCTCTGGTGGGGGGTGTTCCCAAGCTGAAAGGACTTAGGGAGCCACCTAATTCTGGCCATGCCCCCCCCCAACCACCTGCAACCATGGCAGTGTAGGGGCCTATGCCTTCGTTGCACCAATGGGTGGCTGCCACAGTCCTCCACTGGTGGCCAAGATCAACAGAGCAGCGCTGGGCTTTTTCATCACTGTAATTGGCCCTTATGCATGTGTATCTGGAACATATGCCAATTTACAGGTCAGGTGGCTCACAGATTGCTTTCAGCCCATCCTCCCTTAGGATTGATCTGTTAGTGTAATTGGTTAAGGGAAATACCTGGAGCTGTGTTCAGTGGAACAACTGGCAAAGTACCAGTTGCCTGTTCAGTGGGGTGGATCTGAGTGATTTGAAGTAATGCACTTCAAGATGTATGCTGGTGATTTGAGAAATAATGGCAGCCTTTACAAAAACATAATTTACTTGCTTTAGGTGCATGTGAGGAAAAACTTTAAAGCATGAGAAATCTGTCGAATATCCTGAGAATGAAGCCAAAAATAGGAGTTACGTTACATGAAAGCAGTTCTCCTGTTCAACACGGTAGTGGCTGTGTTTGCTGCCATTATGAAACTTCACATGTAGGAACATTATTTATTTTATTTATTATTGGATTTATATCCTACCCCCTCCCCAATGGGCTCAGGGCAAGTCATAAAAGATTAAACCTAATAGCAAATACAAATACAAATTCATACAATGTTAAAATTCCTAAAAGCAGCAACAAATGGCAGAAAATTTCAATTTCCAATATCCACAGGTTCCTCCAGTGCTGGACATATGCTGACAAGATAAGGACCCACTAAGCAGATGCCGTGGCAATCTGTAAAAAGGCAATTTACCCAAGCAGTATAAGCAGGGGAGGTCAAAGTATTTAGATGTTCACCACCTCAGCCAAAGGGCTGGCAGGACAGCTCAGTTTTACAGGCATGGAATTGCGTTAAATCCCACAGGGTCCTGATTTCAAGTGGGAGCATGTTCTACCAGGCCAGAGCCAGGGCAGAGAATGCCCTGGCCCTGGTCAAAGCTAATTGGATGTCTTTTGGGCTGGGAACTTCCAGCAAATGTTGCTTGGCAGAGCACAGAGCTCTATGGGACACAGAGGGAAAGAGGTGGTCCTGCAGATATGTCAGTCTTAAGCCACATAGGGCTTTAAAGGTTAGTACCATAACTTAGAACTGGCTCCAGTTCTCAATTGGCAGCCAGTGTGATTGGCGTAATACTGGCTGAATGCACACCTCCACAGACATTGCAGTCAGTAGGCATGCCGCCACATTTTACACTAGCTGCAGTTTCCAGATCAGATTCAAGGGCAGCCCTGGGTGGAATGTGTTATAGTAATCTAACCTGGAAATGACTATTGCATGGATCACTGTAGCTAAGTCTTGGGAGGAAAGATAGGGAACCAGCTGCCTGACCAGCTAAAGATGGAAAAAGGCTGATCTGACAACTGTTGACCTGGGATTCCACTGAGAGTGATGCATCCAGGATCACCCTCCGGGGTTTTCACCCTCATCACCAACAACAATGCCCCACCAAGAGTTGGGAGCCTGATTTCTGATCTCACCTCCATGGCTCAGGTACAGGACCTCCATCTTCATTGGATTTAATCTCAGTCTACTCTGTTTTAGCCACCCAGCCACAGCCCTCGGTGCCTTGTCCAAGGTTTCATCCCTCTGGGAATTATGGTCCCTGGATGACTGTGGAGTGGTGGTATTAAAACATGCTGTGAACGTGATGTGTATGTATGGGGTGGGACTATCTGGAGATACAAATTACAAGAAATTTAATTGCTTTTAATTGGCAAATGTGCTTTTATAGGAGCAGACCATCTTCAAGAGGAGAGAGGAGTGAGCATGGCTCAATCCAGGAGAAGTTTTTTCAGCCACGTTTTGTGCAAGTGCCTGAGGACTTAACAGTTGAAGAGGGACGATTTTGCAGAATTGACTTCAAGGTAATAATAATTCTGAGATGTTGTTTGACACAGTTGAAATCATAATAGCTCTCTTCCACCCTTCCCTGACAATATTACAATGATGTGGCACTGGGTGTTTTTGCACTCACGTTTTACTGGCGCCACGACCCTCCTGACGCCGGCGAATCTGCATGGATTTTGCAACAGAAGCGCCGGCGCTTTCCGTCGCTAAGCCAGCGCAAACGTTTTCCTGCATCTTTGCGATTTCCGTTTGCGCTGGCTTAGCGACGGAAGTAGCCGGCGCTTCTGGGAGCGCCGGAGCTTCTGGTGCGAAAGCCATGCAGATTCGCCGGCGTCAGGATGGTCGTGGCGCCAGTAAAACGTGAGTGCGAAAACGGCCACTGTCTTTTGTATGTCCAGTGTTCTTGGGAAGTTTAGAAACATGAAGATGATAACATTTCTGTCCATCTGTTGTTTGGAAGAACAATGCCACTGATCAGATTTAACTTCTCCATAGTTAATAACAATAATAAACCTAAATCCTCCGTAAATCTTCCTAATCCTCTTTTAAAACACTCAAAGTCATTGTGCATCACATCTTGTAGTAATGAATTCTGTATGTTACCTATGGAACTCTAGTAAGAGGAATTGGTTAAAAGCCTTCTTGAGCAGCCTAATCACCCATTGTTGAAGAACTCTCTTATGTAGCTGTAAGAATGTGAAGAATTCTCTCTCTTATAGACCAAGATCTTCTAATTTTGGACTACGCAGTTACTAGTAACCTTATAGAAAGGAGAACAAGGGCATAAATCTGTCAGCATTGCTATTTGTTAATTAGTTAGATTTTTATTCCCCCTTTTCTTGCCCTCAGAGCTCAGGGTGGCTCACGACAATTAAAAACACGGATAATAAAATAGAAACCTTTTACAGTTCTAAAAATTTGTTATGCATTAGACACATCAAGATGGCCCATAAACCTAGGAGCATGCTCCAATAAGACTGTAGAAGTGCCCAAGTTTAAATAGGGCAGTGGATGCTCACCCCCAGTAGTCACTGAACATGCCAGGTCAGGGTATGGAGCAGGGGAGGCCAGAACAAACAAGACCCTCATCACAACAACTAAAGGGCCAGTGGAACATTTCCATTTTACAGGCCCTATGGAACTGAAGCAGATTCCACAGGGCTCTGATCTCACTTAGGAAAGTGTCCCACCAGGCTAGAGCCAGGGCTGAAAAGCTGAACGGATGTCATTTGGGCCAGGGACCAGCAGAAGCTGTTGTTCATATGAGCATAATGCTTTTGGCCCATCCAGTCCAACACTCTGTGTCACACAGCGGCCAGGTGCCATCAGGCAGTCCACCAGTGGGACCAGGACACTAGAAGCTCTCCCCACCCCCTACCCCCAGGCACCAGAATACAGAGCATCACTTGCCCCAGAGTTCCATCTTTACCTTGTGGCTAATATCTGCTGATGGACCTCTGCTCTATATGTTTATCTAATCCCTCTTGAAGACGTCTATGCTGTTAGCTGCCAGTTTGGTGTAGTGGTTAAGTGTGCGGACTGTTATCTGGGAGAACCGGGTTTGATTCCGTACTCCTCCACCTGCACCTGCTGAAATGGCCTTGGGTTAGCCATAGATATCGCAGAGGTTATCCTTGAAAGGGCGGCTGCTGTGAGAGCCCTCTCAGCCCCATCCACCTCACAGGGTGTCATGGAGAGAGAAGATATAGGAGATTGTAAGCCGCTCTGAGCCTCTGATTCAGAGAGGGGAGCGGGGTATAAATCTGCAATTCTTCTTCTACTACTACCTCCTGTGGCAGTGAATTCCATGTGTTAATCACTCTTTTGGTGAAGTACTTCCTTTTATCTGTTCTAACCCAACTGCTCAGCAATTTCATTGAGTGTCAATACACAGAGGCAGGTAAAGGCAAACCACCTTGGAACATCTCTTGTCTTGAAAATTCTACAGGGTTGGCATGTGTCAGTGACACCTTGATGACACTTTCCACCACCATATTCACGGTCTTTCTTCTTACAGGTCAGTGGACTACCAACTCCAGATGTGGCATGGTATTTGAATGGACGGCTGGTTCACCCAGATGACTTCCATAAAATGATTGTATCTGAAAAAGGCTTCCACTCATTCATTTTTGAAGTAGTTCATGTCTCTGATGCAGGAACATGGGAGTGTGTAGCTTTCAATCGTGCTGGAGAAGCTTCATTTACAGTAAAACTCGATGTCATTGGTACGGGAATGCTTGGATATTTCATGTGTTGTGTTTTCTTACAACTGATTATCTTGACCACTTCTTCATGTGTACTGTAATGCACATTTTGAGCCAGCAAAATTCTTTATACGGTAAAGTTAAATGATAGTTATAAATTTCTATACTACATGTGGGTGTACATTCATGGGCTTGGGTTTGGAAATAATTTTAATAACATTTTTGAAAGTCATCAATGAGATGCACCTGATTTCCCATTTGAATTGGGATACCGGAAGAGTTTATAGTGGATCCATTGCTCTAGGACAACAAAGAATGTCATTTGTAAGGCTTTCTGGGATAGATCTTCTCTTGGCCTTCAGTGTTCATGCCATTGATGTAGATAAGGGCGGGGGGGGATTTGTTTTTGGTCTTTGTGCATGTGTTTAACATTCTAACTGATCTCCTTGTTAAAATCTGTAGCACGAGAACATCGGAAAGCCCCAAGTTTCATCTTTAAACCACAAAGTACAAAAGTTTATGAGGGGGATTCAGCCAGGCTCGAATGCCAAGTCTCTGCTATCCCTCCTCCACAAATCTACTGGAAAAGAAATAATGAAATGGTACAGTTTAATACAGATCGAATAAGGTAGGTAGCCACCTGAGGGGTATGCTCTCGGCTGTTCAGGAGTCAAAGCAGAATCAGTTTTTATTGGTGGTTTCACAAAGTGAAAAGTATTGCAAGTTCTCCTTTAATATATGGATTGTGGGTTGTTGTCTCCGTGGTTCCATTCACTAAAATAACTATTGATCTTTTCATGGTATAGATAAATCAATATCAAAAGTTGTTCTGGGTTCTCTTACCACTTTTCTTCAAAGTGTAGGTCTACAATATACAGTCAGGCAGTTTGCTTACATAAAGATCCAGATCTGGTTATGATTCAGTCTGGAGAAAAGTTGTTTTATCCAAGAACATAAGAGAAGCCATGTTGGATCAGGCCAGTGGCCTATCCAGTCCAACACTCTGTGTCACACAATGGCCAAAAAAACCAGGCACCATCAGGAGCTCTGTCAGTGGGGCCAGGACACTAGAGGCCCTCCCACTGTGCCCCCCCAAGCACCAAGAATACAGAGCATCACTGCCCCAGACAGAGAGTTCCAACAATACACTGTGGCTAATAGCTACTGATGGACCTCTGCTCCATATGTTTATCCAGTCCCCTCTTGAAGCTGTCTATGCTTGCAGCCACCACCACCTCCTGTGGCACTGAATTCCACGTGTTAATCACCCTTTGGGTGAAGAAGTACTTCCTTTTATCTGTTCTAACCCAACTGCTCAGCAATTTCATTGAATGTCCACGAGTTCTCGTATTGTGAGAAAGGGAGAAAAGTACTTCTTTCTCTGCCTTCTCTGTCCCGTGCATAATCTTGTAAACCTCTATCATGTCACCCCTCAGTCAATGACAAAGTGCCTGAAAATTCTAATATCCAAGATGACAAAGTGCCTGAAAATTCTAAAAAATGATGTGTATGTGTATATATATGGACATTTCATGGAGGGGAAAATGAAAACTGTTAATTAAGTTCATGAGCATATTCTCTTTTTTCTCCTAGTATGTTTCATGATGCTTCTGGGAAAGTCTGTTTGTTGATCCACAATGTAATTAAGAAAGATGCTGGCTGGTACACAGTATCTGCAGTCAATGAGGCAGGAGTAGCAACTTGTCATGCCAGATTGGATGTTGCCAGTAAGTGACACACTTAAAAAAAAAAAAAGTGATCGTAAGGTAGACTCATGTCGTCTTTTTGAATACTTTCATTTAGCCTCACTATTATACACAAACCTGATTAAGCAATGCAAGAATAGGGCTAGCAACCTGGAGGTGTGTGCTATAGCTGCCACTCCATTAAGCAACAGGGGAAAAATGGGGGGAAAGCAAAACTGACATTGGCAACACCTTGACATCACTCCAGTTCTAAAATGGAAAGTGACATCATGGTGTTGCCACAGGAATTTTTGAAGTCTCCACCCAACTTTTCCTCTGGGGACCATCAGTCAAAAACAATTTATGCCCCTCAGGTGTGAACTGAGTTGTTACAGAAGTTGCTAAATTATAAAGGGTGGGGAGGTATGTTTCATTTTTGGCACCTCTAGTTAAAAGTTACATTGTGTCATTTTAATATACACTTAATATTGGTCCCCATACAAGTAATGGCACTGTCCCATACAAAGGTGGGTATACTTAATTCTGCAATTTCAGTAAGTCAGCAGCACTCACTGCACAACTCATGAGAGCCACATTGATAATTAACCATAAACCGGAAGACTGCTGACCACAAGCCCACTAGGCAAGAGCCTTGCCCACAATCTTTATGCTGAAGCCAGTTGGTCTTTAAGGTTCCACTATATTCTGTTTCATTTCATACTAGGAATAACGCCTGTTGTGAAGAAAAATATAATGGGCTCTAGCTCTAGAAAGAGGCTCTGGGCAAGTGCCCCCCACCCTTGCTGTCTTCCCACCCAAGTGAAAGCATTCATTCCCCCCACACACACACCTCAAAGAGAGTTGATCTCTGCCATCTGGAGAGCAGTTGTAATTCTGAGTGATCTCCAGCCCTCACCTGGACATCAGCAACAGTGGTTCCTCAGGAGGGCATGGCTGGTTTGGAGGGTATGGCCACCCCTTAAATCTCCACTAATAGGGTTGGCAACCCTATCTCCATGTTACTGGAAATGTTTGAGTCTTCTTTTTTAGATGGGGGAATTAGCAAAGAGAGACTAGGTAGAGCAAATTGTAAGCAAGGATCTTTTCTCCAATGGATACGGAGGTTGGGTTTTCAGAAAGGAATACTCCGAGCAAATATATTTTTATGTTTACTTAAAAATATGTAGAAAGGTACAGTCACACACAAAAATACACAATACAGGCAATCTAGAGGCTAGGAAGGGTAAGGGTGATTGATAGAGAGTTCAAGGGATCGTTGAAGAGGGTGATACTACCCGGTCCAGGAGATAAGACGTCCATTTGGCAGGAAAATTGAAGAGAAGGGCATGCATGACCAGCATGACATCCTGTAGACCCTATTACAAAGAGTAACGGGGGGTACAGACTGTAAATGGTACCTTACAGAATGCACAATTTAATGAAATTTTCACCCAGTTTATATAGGGTCCTGAGGGGTGGGGACCCCTTAGTAACTAGGGAGACCTTAATGGCCGGTGATGGGTCTTAATGGGACACCTGAATGGAATCCCAGTTGAAAAAAATAGATCACGATTACATGGTACTTACTAGGATGGGCCAGGATTCAGTTTGATGGGTTTAAAATGGTTTGGTTTCGACACCCAGGAAGGGAATAAGTGTAGTAGACAAAGACCTTGAGCAACGTGATAGGCATTAGCATAGAAGTAAATAGAAAAAGCTGAGTAAAAATAATGGGCCTAAGGGATGAGCTATTGATCAGTAGCTGAGAATTAGATCATGAGTAATTCTTACCAGCAGACCTCATTGTCCTCATGCATTCTGTTTGGGCAGGGAAGAGGGCCATGTCAAGAGGGTGCCTTAGGTGATGACCAGAGCAAGCTCACTGCTGGTTCTACTTCATTTTGTTTCCAGGACTAGGAGCCCCACTCCCTCTTGCTAGTGGGGTGCTCCTGTATAAGCAGGCAGCGCCTCTTGGCTACATCCTTCCCTTTATCTGCCTCTCTGACTCCATTGCCTCCCCCCTCCCTGCAGTGTCTACCTAGGAAAAGGACAGTCTTTCTCCACAATTGGGGCGGGGGGACCAAAGCAGCTTACTTCGTTCTCCTCTCCCCCCTTTGATCTGAACAACAACCCTGTGAGGTAGGTTAGGCTGAAAGTCTGTGACTGGCCTGAAATCACCCAGTCAGCTTCCACAGCAAGAACCTGAGCCTGGCAGACCCTACTCTGAAACCCTAACTCCTATGCCTTCCTCAAACTCCACCACAAAATCTCCAGGAATTTACTAGCAACTTGGAACTGGCAGCCCTAGTCAGGACCATTGTTTCCTCTAAGCTGAGTTAGCATGAGCTAGCTCACAGATTTTTAGCCTCCAGCTCATACATTTTTGTCTTAGATCAAGAAGGATGACCCCAGAGCACAATAATTTATGCAGTAGCTCACAACTTTATTGCCCATAGCTCACAACTTTAATACCAATAGCTCACAAAATAGAATTTTTGCTCACAAGACACTGCAGTTTAGAGGGAACATTGGTCAGGACTGGTCCCAATGAGTTCTCCCCCAGAGGCCTTTAGTGATACCTTTCAGACCAACTCTCTCTTTGATGGTCTTAAGCATAGAATCTCTGTGTCTTGCTTTCCTTCCCTCCCTCCCTCTCTGTATCTGGTCTGCTGCCACAGGTCACCATTTTCCTCCATCTCTGGCTGTTTCCTTTCCAGAGGAGGAGAGGGAGGAGCCCTCAGCCAATCATAGGAATGCTTTCTCTGGCTCTTTCCCTCCTCCTCCCTCAGCCAATTAAGAGAATGCTTTCTCTGGCTTTTCTCCTCCCTCAGCTAATCAAGGGAAGGATTTCTTTCTCTCTTATGCGAAGCAGTGGCTCAATCCTTGTCTGTTCTGGGGCTGGAGGGTGGGGGGTGTCTCTCCATTGAGATTGAGTGGGAGGCAGCTCAGCCAGTGGCTGGAGGGTGGGGGGGTTACTTTCCATTGAGACTGAGTGTCAGGCAGCTCAGCCAGTGGGAGATTAGGTAAACCTGTCTGGAGAATTATATTACAGAGGAGATTCCTGAAACATGGGGCCCATGGCACTTTGAGGAACAGTGCTCAGAAGAGTCACCAGAGCTTCAGAGGAGAACCCAACCCAGTGATACTAAACTGTGGCAAGATTAGGCTGCTTATGTGCAGCCGAGTCAGTATTGATGCACTAAACATGTGCATGTCTTCCTGGGTGTGAGAGGCAACTGCTGCTTAAGTCCTCTATGCCTCTCATCTGTACTATACAGCGAATCTACAGTAGCAAGATGAAGTGGGGAGTTTCATTTGACTGTCCAGTAGCTCTTTTGTATTGAAACTATGATAGGAATGAATATTGTCATATAACTTTCGAAATTTATTTCAGCTCACATGTATAAACCAGTTCCGCATCCAAAGCAACTGAGAGTTCGACCAACTTTTAGCAAATACTTGGCACTAAATGGCAAAGGTCTGGATGTGAAACAAGCTTTCCTGCCTGATGAAGGCGAGTTTCAGCGTATGGCAGCGCAGTCTGGACTCTATGAGAGTGATGAACTTTAATTGAAAACAGGGAAGAAGTTCTAGGGCTCCTGCAACATACACTTAGGTATGGCACATAGGTGCAATTAAGTGGTGGTTGCACTGATAGGAAACATATCTAGCACATTTTTAATTTATATTTTGACTCAGCTCTTAACTTCCTGCTGTTGTGACTTACAAATTTGTGAAAAATCAATCTTGTGTGACTGTAACAGTGGGAAATATCAAACGTTTCTATTTTTAATTGTAAGGGTCAAGCATCCAGGTCAGTAGATGACTACGAAAATGTAGAAATTCTTGAAGGCATCTAGACTCAGTCACAAGGTTTTTTTTTAAAGTGGTTTTTATTTGTACTGCTTTGTTAATAGTATTACAATTTTCTGTTGGCTGAATACTAAACATAACTTGAGTGTTTTTAATGAAGGTTGTAGATGCAAATAAAGTTTTAAATACAACATGCACATTGACTATCACTCTTCAAAGAAACATCAGAAAAAAATTCATTTTTGATTTTTTTGGATTTTGACTTGTACTTAAAAGTTTTCTAGAACTGCTCATGTGCTGCAAAAGGAGCTTTTCTATACCAAGAAGACTAGAACTCCAGGCTCTAGCATACTTAAACTATATCCAAATTTCTGGTTTGTTGGAAGTTTTCTCTATGTAGCTCACTTTTTACAGTCATACAATACCAGCCAAGAAGGCTCAACTAATAATAAAACAGCAGATCTCAAATTTCACAGGGAAAGATGGCCACAGCAAAATTTATTGAGATCATACTTCGAAATAAATTTTCCCCCAAGGATGAAACATGTCAACTCTTGCTAGGACAGGTGTCCTCTGGAAGGAAGCTATACACCTGAAGGCCCCATTTCTTACATCCACTCAAAGTGGAAGGGAATTCACAGACTGTATGGGAAGGATCTGCAGCCAGGTATTCAGGGATGGCCTATTCAGGGGTGGCTGGTAGCTCTCCAGATGTTTTTTGCCTATAGCTCCCATCAGCCCCAGCCATTGGCCATGCTGGCTGGGGCCGATGGGAGTTGTAAGCAAAAAACATCTGGAGAGATACTGTTGGCCACCCTTGGCCTATATAACCTGTAACAAAGAGACAACAGCTGTTTTGTCATGCAGTGATTCCCTGCTTTGTCCTCAGTGTTGCTACAAATGCCTCTCTGGGTATCCTGTTGTTCCTGCCATTTTCCCCATTACTACAAGCAGGGTTTTTGCCAAGTTCTTTTAAGCAGTAGAAATGCAGCACCATAATATACACATTTCCAACTTTACAAAAAAAGAAAGCCTGTCAGTGGTGGTGATTGGGGGGGGGGGGGTGGCGCATAGCAGAATGCAAAAGTGTCATGCAGAAGCAAGAAAGATGCTGCAGTTGCGTGGGGATCATAAAGCAAAATCTCAGTAATAGTGCACACTACTCCTGTAATACCAGTGATCATCACTTGTTTCCCTGTAGTACAAAGTGTTTCCACAGCAGTTCTTTTGAACCCTCAAATCTACACTGATTGTTTTACAGTCAGGACTGTGTGCTATAGCAGAGTGGAAACTAGTGAAGGGCTATGTGCAACTCTATGGCAAGGACACTAAAAACCAGTGTGTGGGGGTGGGGTGGGGAGAAAACTGGGTTTCATTTTGTGATGATTCAGAATCCTCAGTCAAGAGAGATCTTTGGAATGTTGATCTCCAAATATATTGGGAAAGTGGTGTCATAAAAGTAAACAAACTGAGGTAGTGCTTACAGAAATACATGGGCTCCAGCATCCCTAGAAATTGCTATCTGTCCTGAATCTTACAGAGGAAAAGTCGATGGGTTCTTTCTGATGAGTGAAAGGCACATTCCACATTCTCTGGAGCAAGCTTTGCTATAAACTGATAGTTCTTGCAATGGAGGGAGGTGAATTGTGGGGTTCCATAAGGATCAATATTGGGATATGTGTTATTTGTTTATAAATTATTTGAAATTGGGGATGAGCAGTGTAGTGATCACGGCTGTAAATGATACCAAATTATTCAAGATTGTGGAAACCGAGGCAAATTCTGGAGAGTTACAAGATGATTGCTGGAAACTGGGGGAATGGGCAACAACATGGAAAATGAAATTAATCGCAGGTAAGTGTAAGGTAATGCACTTTTGCAACAACCAATCCCCCAACTTTAAATATGTGCTGATGGGGGTCTGAGCTCAGACAAAGAGATGATGTGGTAGAGGACAGCTGAATCAAAATGTTTATTCAGTGTATGGCAGCAGCAAAAACTCCATGCTAGTGTTAATGGGAAAGGTTCTGTGAAAATAAAATGGCCAGTATTGTGATTACCCTGTTCAGATCTATGCTATGGCCTCATTTTGAAACACTATTTATGGTTCTGGTCACTACATCTCAGAAAGGGTATTGCAAAGCTGGAAAAAGTGCAGAAGAGCACTCAAGAATGGAACAACTCTTGTTACAAGGAAAGAAGTGTGGGGGCTTTGCTATTAAGACAAAGGCAAGAGGTTTATAAAATTATGGGGTGGTGAAAGAGGATAGAACTTCCCCTCCCTCTCCCATAACAGGAAAATTTGGAGGTATCCAATGAAGTCAATGGGCAATAGTTTCAAGATGGACAAAATGAAGTACTACTTTACTCAATTAGTAAATTCACTGCTAGTGGGTGTAGAGGGCTAGCCTAGTTAGCATCAAAAGGGGATTAGACAGATTCATGGGGGAGCAGTCCATCCATAGCTGCCTACGAACCTCCATGTTCAGATGTTAGGGAAAACCTCTGGAAATCAGTGCTAGAAGGCCTCAGCCTCTATATCCTGTTGCTGACCCTGTAGCTGGTTGGCCACTATGTGAGAAAAGTTGCTAGACCAGAAAAACCACTGGTCTGATCCAGAAGGGCTTTTCTTATATACTTATGCCTTTTATTCTGAGTCCTGGCTCTAAATACTGTGAAGGTGAGTTCTGGATACTATTCGCAACACACTTGTCCTGATGCAAAGTCAATCTTTGCTCACACATTTCCAGTGCTGGAATGTGCAGTTAACTGTCCAATCTATATGAATACAGGAATGATCCACACTCCCACTAATGCAGTACATAGCTGATCGTAATGTAAATCCCACAAAGCACAATTTATAGCAACAGATGTCACCCTGAGTGGTAGCTATGTGCAACTCTTGATTTGCAGTAGGCATAAAGGAGGTAAGGGCCAGTCTTTATATGCATTGTACTAGTAAGCAAAACCTAATTTAGGCACATGGGTAGCCTCCATACATGACACCACACAAATTCATGTGAAGCATAAAACAAATCAGTGCTAGGCCTTAATTATAAATTGACAGTACTTTCTCTACAATTATTCCCAGCTCAATCGTATGTGTGTGTAAAGTTTACAGCAGTCTGTGACTTTTCTCCCGCCTCCAGCTGGCCTCAAAGAACCTAAGACTTGTGTCTTCTTTACCTTTATAATTGCGTAGATGACCTTAATAGGTGCAGTCTCTCTTCCTACCTGGTGAAATTCCTTATCTATTTAAGTATTAAAAGGGAATTAATCATATGCACTTAACGCTGCAGCATTTTCATTTCAGGAAAGATACTTAGAACTAGGCTGCAAAGGTATAACAACCCCTCCCCCCCCCCGCGTTTTATGATTTTTACTCTGTCCTTCCTCCAAAAAGCGCAGGGCAGCGTAAAGGATGTTCTTTCCCCGCATTTTATCTTCGCAACAATCCCCTCAGGTCGATTAGCTAGCATGAATGCAACGATTCCGCTTGTTCCTCCACGAGTTACTCGCCCGTCTGCAGCTAGCGGGCCCGGGGGGCTCTTCGTTGTTGGCGCGCTCTCTACCCTCCCCCGAGCCGGGAAACGCCCCCACCTGCCGGGTTCGGCGGCCACGCCCCTCCCTTCGCCCCGGCAGCGAGGTCGTTAACCGAACACGTGACTGGAATGTGGCGCGGAGAACCGGCGGAGACGCCAGTGGGGCTGGGCCGCTCCTTTCGTTTCCCTTCCCGAAGGCCGTCATGGACGCACCTATGCCTAAGGGCGCCGGCCAGGATGCGAGCTCAGCAGGCGGACTAGAGTGGCGGGGTAGCGGTGGGTACGGCCATGTTGCCAAGTCCCGGCACCTCCCCGTCCTTTTGGACGGAATCCAGCCGGTTTCTCCGCAACCTGCCGGTCCCACTTGCCCAGCAGCACTCTTGAGCACGTTTTCGCCGAAGGCGTCCCAAAGTCCCCATTTCCCCCATTGCATCTGCCGTATTTCTCTCCGTTCTCTGTCATCTGTGGAGAGAGACCCTGGAGAGTAATGTCAAGCAGATTAAAAATGTTGCTGGAAGGGAGTTTTGGCTCCACGAGCCTAAAACTTATTTACATCCTGTTGTTGGTGTTACTGCCTGAAGTGTGTGCGTAAATGAGAGTGAGACATCCGTGTGTCAGGGGTGAACTAATAATAATATAATTATAGGATAGTGTGTGTGGGATAGCCAGAAGATCCTATTATTGTATGGCTGCCTGAAGTACTTTTTAGCCTTACGCACCGCTCTTGAGGTTCGGTTTGGCCACCCCTGTACTATTTTTTTTTTTAGCGTTATGCACCACTGGGTGGCGTGGTAGACTTATTTTTTTGGGCTGAGGGAACTGTGACTGACCCAAGGTCATCCAGCTGGCTTCGTGTGGAAGAGTGCAGAATTGAACCTCATTCTCCAGATTAGAGTCCACCACTTTTAACCACTACACCACACTGGCCAACTAAGAACCTGTTAGGGCTTTTTTTCATAGAAAAGGCCCAGCAGGAATTCATTTGCATGTTAGGCCACACTCCCTGACACCAAGCCAGCCAGAACTGTGTTCCTGCTAAAAAAAAGAAAAAAAAACCCAAAGCCCTGCCATTAGTTATGGCCCTGAGAACTTGTTACTGAGCATATTGCTGTTGTTATAACTTATATGTGTGGAGAAAACCCACAGCCATAGAGGTCAAAAAAGTGCAGTGAGGAGTCTCCAAATGCCATCTACCTCATTAGAATAATATGGACATATAGTTCTCTAACAGTTCAAATCAGGGGTCTCCAGCCTTTTTGAACTTGTGGGTCACCTTTTGAGTTCTGACACAGGGTGGTGGTGGGCACAGCCACATAATGGCAGCTGCAAGAGACAGATCCAGTCACAAGACAGGGAGTGAAATTATGCATAAATCTAATAGTAACTTTTCACTATTTAAGGCCGAAGTTCTGTTTAACAGGATGCCTTTTAAAAAATGAATAAATTGTTTTAAACTGTTTTGCTTGCATGCATACAGCTTACTTTCAGTCATTCAGTGAAGAAGATGTTTATGCTGTGGTGGTGGCTGCTGTTGAAACAACTTTTTAAAGATCTGCACAGGCAATCGTACTTCCAATGGCCCGCTGGAAGCAGTGCTGGACAAAAGCCCTCTGGCTCTGAACACTTTCCAAAACACTTGACAGTCGCCATAGAAGGGGGGCCCTGAACTAAGTAGGCACCATGTTGGGGGGGGGGGCTGAACTAAGAAGCAACAAGTACTGCTTGCCTACTTTGCTCATCCTGAGACTACCCAAGGCCTTTTACATTGACTCTGACTTTAGCATGAGAAGATAAAACAATGTGTCTTACTGGCTTAGATAAAGGTCCATCTAGTAGAACAGTCAGTTTCCAAGGGCTGCTAGCCAGAGTAATGCAGACAGCAGCTTTTGTTTCTTCTTTTTTGCCTCCAGGATTTGACAATCGGGTATGCAGCTGCTAAAAATAGAGATTCCACGCTCAGTGTCTAACAACAACTGATATATCTGTCATTTATGAATTTATCAGATCCTTTATAAAGCCTGTTTAGTGTCCACCACTACAACTTTGAATTCCAGTGTGACCACACTGAATTCCATAAATGCAGCAGAAGCCCTAGTTTAGTTGCATTCAGCACAGGCAAGAAACTAGTTGATAAATTTTGGATTACATTGTCCTTTTACCAATCTACAGATAATTCAAGGTTGCTTCCTTCCACCACCCCCCACCCCAGCTTGAAAATTTTCCTGCTTGGTTAGAACTGACAATAGTTACATCAAGCTTTTAGTTATTAACATTCCCTTTGTGTTGCATTTGAAAATGTCACGTTACAGGTGTTACGAAACCACGACTGAGCCGTAGCAGAGAACTAGAAATGAAAACTACTCTTCAAGAGCTATTGTTATACATCATTTTCCTTACAGATCTCTGTATATGTAAGTCAACGAGCAAAGAGGATCATTTTGAATTTATTTTTTCTGCACCCATTGTTTTATGGAGTATGCAGAACAGTATAGCTTCCAAGCTGCATATAGAAAACCATCTTTGTGAACTACTAGATATACCCAAGATAGACAGCTGCACAAAACCTGCTGCACAGATAGGATTGGTAAGGGCGATGGTTATGAAGGTTGTGATCACTGATTAAAGTAGAAGATTGACTGATGAATGATGATAATGTTGATTCACTGACATGGGAAATTAGTGAATAATTATTAAATGACTTGTATATGCACATGTGATTTTGACTTAACTCATACACACGCAACATAATCCTTTTTTATCCTTTAATGTTGGAAGCCTGTGAAGTTGTAAATAAGGTTTCCGTATGTACTATTGACTTGCAAGAGTTACATGTCATTAATACAGCTGAAGCAATAAATCCTTTATGACATTTGCCCTATTAAAAAGTATAGAAAGAATTTCTGTTCTGGATTCCTGTTAATAAATGTGGTAGGTTTGTTATTTACTAATCCGAATAGCCCTCTGCTCTCACTTTGTTGCATTGAGTTTCCCCCTTTTTTTCTTTTTAGTGACATTTGGAATGGTGAGCACAGATATGTATTACCTAAACAAAGTCATGTCGGCTCTCTTTCTGGACACCACAATGTCAGAAACAGATGACACTGACTTCAAGTCCATTGCAAGTGTTGCTGACTTTTGGAAGGTAAAGCTTTCATTAATACCCCCTCCCCCCAGTTCATTTAAGGAAACTGAAGGAGAGCGCACTTCTTAAAATGGTAGTTCCAATGAATTAATGATTTTGTTCTTATACTAAAGTTTCCCAAGTATTTATTTTATTTAATTAATTTATACCCCACTTTTCTTCCACAGTGGGGCCCCAAGGTGGCTTATGTTCCCCACTCCTTATCCTCACAATAACTCTCTAAGGATGGCTGTGTGGCTGGCCCAACATCACTCAGCAAGCTTCAAAGGCAAGAGTGAGGATTCAGATTTGGGCCTCCCACATCCTAGTTTGATGCTGTAACCAGACTAGCTGTTCCTGACTCAGGTTTCCATGCAAGCTTTAGTGATCTGCAGGTACACTGCTGTTTATGAGTGTCAAGCATGCTATTTCTAAATGCTGGTTTTATTTGTACCTAGTAAACAGACTACCTGTTCCTGACTCAGGTTTCCATGCAAGCTTTAGTGATCTGCTGGTACACTGCTGTTTATGAGTGTCAAGCATGCTATTTCTAAATGCTGGTTTTATTTGTACCTAGTAAACAAGCCAGATTTACAGCAGAGTATCACCTTTGTCTTTTCCCCTTTCTTCTTTTCCCCCTTTTTCTCTTCCCCCCCTTTTGGATGCATAATAAATCCATCTGGAACCAGGATGTTTAGTGTAACCTTGTATTAACGGTGTAGAATTCCTCTCCCCCAGATTCACACAGCCATGCCTTATCGGCTCGCAGAGAATGTGTGAGAAATGGAGATGTTGTCATTAGCTAATATTCCTTAGCCATAAAAGAGATACTAGAAAGTAGCCTTTGAACCCTCAACTCAATTTGCATCTTTATGTTATTCTTTTGAAGTTATCTGTAACCCTGCCTTTTGAAGTTTGCCTATAAGATACTTTTCAATACTATGTATGGCATTACTTCCAAGGAATCCGTCCTTGGAGCAAGCTATGGAGTTTTACAATAAAACAAGTCTTTGATTAAAGAACAAACGCTTGATTATTGCGAAATATCGATGCTTGACAATAAGGGTATCTTTTGTTGAACGGATACTTGATGCTGTCTGTTTTTGGTGAAGATGGACTAGAATCAGTTTCCCGACTTCCGACAGAAATTATCAGTCCTTCTCCCTCCTCACACTACTGCTGGATGTGGGGGTTGTTCTTCACACAGCACCTGACACAATCCAGAAGGATAGACTACAGATTTATGAAAATCTGTTCCTGTGCACATTTCATATTTGCTAGACTAGGGAGCCTCCCACCTGATGGCTGGCATATATGGTTTCTCCAATATATCTATGCCCTGTCACTAGACTATTTCAAAATGATCTGTAAGGACAAGTTATATCCTTATTTAAAACCCCCAACTAGCTTGATCACTAGGAAGAAACCTAGAAAAAATATATCCAGGCGTAAAATTTAGGAACCTAAAATCTTCAGTGCACGTGCAAGGGCCCTGATTTGCACATGTGAAAACTTACCTTTAATGTATTTCTGGATAAAGTTTTTAATTGGATGTTGTGAGCCACCTTGGAGTTGGAAATAATAAATGAAAATAAAGCTCCAGATATACAGGGCTTGCTCACAGTCTCCATGTTCTTACTTTGCCAAATGAAAGTGGCTGATTTTGTTGTGGTTGTCTAAATGACTTACATAAGGGACTTGCTTTCTATGGAGGCCTAGGTCATCACAGCAGCCAGATCTGCCTTTCCATCTGCGACAGATCAGGCAGTTAGTCCCTTACCTTTCTACTCAGGATCTTGCCACAGTGACACCATGCAATGGTCACTTCCAGACTAGATTTCTGTAATCCACTCTATGCAGGCTTAACCCTGACCTGGAAACTCCAGCTTGTGCAGAATGCAGCAGCTTGCATGCCTATACAGGTGTGCATGCAGCCAGGGCTACACCAGGTGCACTGGCTGCCAACTGAGTACCAGATCCAGTTCAAGGTATTAGTATTTACCTCTAAAGCCCTGAGCAACTTGGGACCAGCATATCTAAGGTACCATCTCTCCACATATACCCCCCAGAGAGCCTTGCGTTCTGCTGATCAACATCTACTGGTTATCCCTGGCCCAAAAGAGGTCCGCTTAGCATCAACCAGGGCCAGGGCATTTTCTGTCCTGGCTCTTACCTGATGGAACAATCTCCCACTGGAGATTGGGGCTCTTCAGAGCTTGATGGAATTCTGCAGGGTCTGTAAAATGGAGCCGTTCTGCCAGACCTTAGGTTGAAGTGGTGGATACCATACCCTCTGGCCTCCCTGCTTAAAATGGCCTCACTCTCTGCCCACAGAACTATGAATATCATGCAGAAGTGATTCCATCTGATCTGCCTTTTCTAGCTGTGGGACCCCACATGGGATAACAGTTGTATTGCCAACGTGATCATTTTAATTGATATCCTAATTGATATTTTAATTTAAAGTTGTTAAATGGTTTATGATGTCTTTTGATTGTCTTATACTATATATTGTTATCTGCCCTGAGCCCACTTGTGAGGAGGGTGGGCTAGAAATTGAAGATATAAATAGATATAATAAAGCCAAAAAAAAAAAAAAGCTTTTCAGTCTGCTGTGTGACCCACTATATTATCAGTGGCAATATGAACCATTTAAAACTCTAATTAAAGCGTTTAAAAGAAAGAGTTTGCTATGTTAAATATAACATTCATTTTCTCCTTTGTCATGTAATACAGTATGTAGAAGGACCTCTTCTGGATGGCCTTTACTGGGACACGTTTTACTCTAGTAATTCTACACCTGCTCACAGAAATACCAGTAATATCTACTACGAGAACTTACTGTTAGGAGTCGCTCAAGTCCGGCAGCTGAAAATTCGCAATGACACATGTTCTATCTATCCCTCTTTCCGAGCATTTATGAAAGAGTGCTATGGTCCATACAGCTATCTGTCAGAGGATAAAGAAACCTTTGGCCTTAAGAATGATACTGAGTAAGTATAGTGACATTTCACTTTCATGAGCAGTCTTTGTGGATTTAACACATTTTGAACATAGTGAGATTAACAGTGGAATTTGCCTTTGTTGGAAAGGACTGGAAAAACCCGTTGTTAATACTTTTGCTCTGTTTGTGGAAAAGTCTAAAGCAACTTGACAGGCTGACAAGACGAGGACCTAAGTGCAGCAAGGATTGAGGAAAGGAGAGTAGGGCACCTAATCTCCATACTCGCCAAAATACTTAACTCCCTGCAGTGGTTAAAGTGTTGAACTAAGATCCTGGAGATCCATGTTCAAATCCACATTCTGCCACAGAAGCTCACAGGGTGATCTTGGCCCAGTGACATAGTTGTTGTTATTGTTCTGAGGATAAAAAATGAGGGGCTGTGACAATTAAAAAAAGGGAGACAACTAGAGTGAGGGTAGAGAAAGACTCTGGATGAATCTGATGAGGCAGATGTAAGGAATGAATGAGTATAGCATATGTAGTGAGACATACTAAACTCATTCAGTCCTTACATCTGTATTCTCTCCAAGAAGGGCTATACATCCTCTTTATTTTAGTGTATAGCAAAATGGAATAGTGATTGTAATTTGTAATGTATTGCAATTAATATTGGGATGATAGAATGAAATGCATTTCTCAGGTCTTCAAAGAAAAGGATACTGTTAGGAGATGAATGGAGCGTAACAAAGGGTCTTAGTTAATTGCTTTTTAGCATTTCAAAATGAAGAACAATACATTTACGTATCAGCCTCCATATCTGACATTTATTTGCCTCTCTGTTTTTTTTCTATTGAATTGAATCCAAACAAATGGTGGCCATGTGAATTTAACTTGTTGTTTTTATTTGGTCTTTGCATCTGTTAAAACATCTTCATATGTTAAATGGTAACCATATAAACTAAGCTTGTTTTTTCTGAATATGGTAAATATTGTCACTATGTTGCATGCTGATTTACTGTTCGACCTCTATCTATATGTACGGACTGGTAAATTTGATTTCATTGTATCTGAGGAAGTGTGTATGCACACGAAAGCTCATAAAGCAATTAAACTTCGTTGGACTTAAATGTGCCACTGGACTCATACTTTGTTCTTCTTCTTCAGACCAGCACAGCTTACCTGAGTTTACCTTGTTACAATCATTTGTGAAATTGTTTTGGCACTTATTTGTCATTTGCTTTGGGCATATAAACTGAAAAGTGGGGTATATATGAATTAAACTGAAAGAGTATCATCCTTCCCCGTGTTGGTGAAGGGTCCATGAGCTGTCTGTTTCTCCCCTTTCCCCCTCTGTGCATGCCTGGGAAATGTAATCAGGCAGTGCAGTGAACCATTATGGAAAATGGGAAATCTGTGCATACCTTTCATATTGTCCATGCCATGGCTCCAGTCTTCCCCTTGTATTCCGTCTAGTTCCATCATCTGATATAGGAGAGATTAAGAAATCTCTAGTACCCGCCTGTTCTTCTCTGGTGCACTTTTTTGTGTACACACTTGTATGCAGGCACCAAGAAACTGGGAGAAAAGACTATTGAGCTCCATTGGGATCACTCTGTGACTAGGCACTGGCACCCATGTAGAGAAGGATTATATGTATGTGTGCTAGTGAATGCCATTCTGAGAATTTTAAAAAGAATTTAGGCTGCATTCCAAGGTGAATAAACTATCAGAGTGGGGAATAGGTTATTTCTATGGAATAAGTGTAGATGACTGGGGAAGGCAATAGCAAACCACTCCGTAAAAAGTCTGCCATGAAAATGTCGTGATGTGATGTCACTCCAGAGTCAGAAACGACTGGTGCTTGCATAGGGGACTACCTTTACCTTTTTAAGTACCCCAATCCTTTCTTTCCAACAGGTGGCGGTATTCCTCTCCTAAGTCACTATCATTGTGGCATTGGGGCCGTATCGGTTTATACAGTAATGGCGGATTTATATTCACTTTGCCCAAGTCAAAGACTGCAAGTATAGACAAGCTCAGCTATCTCAAGGAGCATGGTTGGCTCACCAGAGGGACAAGAGTTGTCTTCATTGACTTTTCAATGTATAATGCCAATGTAAACCTCTTTTGTATAGTCAGGTGAGATTTTTATATTCACTGGTTTTGAGATTCTGTTTTGAACAGGAAGGTATTTGGTTACTTTTTGTCATTTCTGGAATCAATATTTCAAGGGTAGTCAGATTGATACCTACCTTATGCAGTAACCACAATTAAACTTCTTATACTATACATTTGAGTCTATATTTCACAGGAAATTCATTAATTGTTATTATTCAAATTGTACTGCTACTCATCATCATTATCATTATCTAGCTCAAATATGTATATATAATCCAGATTAGAATAACGGCATTAGAAAACAAATCAGCCAGTATCATAATGCCCCTGGATAAATCGATGGTGCAGCCTCATTTGGAATTCTGTGTACAATTCTGGTCACCGCACTTCAGAAAAGATATTATAGCGTTGAAAAAAGTGCAGAAAAGGGCAACTACAATGATTAAAGGGTTGAACACTTTCCCTATGAAGAAAGGTTAAAACACTTGGGGCTCTTTAGCTTGGAGAAACTTCGACTGAGAGGTGACATGATAGACATTTACAAGATTATGCATGGGATAGAGAAGGCAGAGAAAGTACTTTTCTCCCTTTCTCACAATACAAGAACTTGTGGACATTCAGTGAAATTGCTGAGCAATTGGGTTAGAACAGATAAAAGGAAGTACTTCTTCACCCAAAGGGTGATTGACACATGGAATTCACTGCCACAGGAAGTGGTGGCGGCTGCAAGCATAGACAGCTTCAAGAGGGGATTGGATAAGCATATGGAGCAGAGGTCCATCAGTGGCTATTGGCCACAGCGTATTGTTGGCACTCTCTATCTGCGGCAGTGATGCTCTGTATTCTTGGTGCTTGGGGGGGCACAGTGGGAGGGCTTCTGGTGGACCTCCTGATGGCACTTGATTTTTTTTGCCACTGTGTGACACAGAGTGTTGGACTGGATGGGCCATTGGCCTGATCCAACATGGCTTCTCTTATGATGATATTGGATTTGATATTGGATTTATATCCCGCCCTATACTCTGAATCTCCGAGACTCAGAGTGGTCACAATCTCCTCTACTCCCCCCCCCACAACAGACACTCTGTGAGGTAGGTGGGGCTGAGAGAACTTTCACAGCAACTACCCTTTCAAGGACAACTCCTGTGAAAGCTATGGCTGACCCAAGGCCATTCCATAGACTTGCCAATCCCCAGGTCCCAGCGGGGGTTCTCTGGCTTTCCCAGGCTCCTTCCACCCCCAGTCAGATGACCAGTGGGGGGAAGCCCCACCCCCACATCCATCATGTGTCTTTCCACCTCCAGAGGCTTCAGTCTCTACATGGAAAGGCTTCCTCTTGGGATGGTGTGCCTGCGTCTTTAAGGCTGAAGGGGAGGGGGGGAGGAGGCAGAACAACATGGCTGTGAAAGCAGCCCAGACCCTCCATTTGTTGCACAATCTTTGTAGAAGTTGTTTGCATAGTGTGAAGGAAAACTTGAACCTTTGGTTGCCCTGTGTTACTGTGAAAAACTTGGAAGTTCAGCAACTTGTGAGTAGAGGTGCCAATCCCCAGGTGGGGGCAGGGGATCCCGTTTGGAGGCCCTCCAGAGCTTCAGGGCCATCAGAAACCGGGGTGGGGGGACGGAAAGTCTGCTGAGCCATAGGGTATAATGAAGAATTAATCCTGGGGTATCTGGGGCTCTGAAGGGGCAGTTTTTTGAGGTAGAGGTACCAAATTTTCAGCATAGCATCTGATGAGTCTCCTCAAAATGTTCTCCATGTTTCAAGATTGGAACAGGGGGTCCAATTCAATGAGCCCCAAAAGAAGGTGCCCCTATCCTTCATTACTTCTAATGTAGGGAAGGCATTAAAAAGGTATGTGGTCCCCTTAAATGTGATGGCCAGAACTCCCTTTGGAGTTCAATTGTGCTTGTCACAACTTTGCTTATGGCTCCACCCCCAATGTCTCCTGGCTCCACCCCCAATGTCTCCTGGCTCCACTCCAAAGTCTCCTGGCTCCACCCCAAAGTCCCCAGATATTTCTTGAACTGGACTTGGCAACCCTACCATTCCAGCAGGTGCAAGTGGAGGAGTAGGGAATCAAACCTGGTTCTCCCAGATAAGAGTCCGTGCACTTAACCACTACACCAAACTGGCTCTTATGTTCTTATACTAAAATATGTAAATAGCTATCACATCCAGATTAGACTACTGTATTACAATCTTCGCGGGGCTGCCTCTAAATACTGTTTGAAAGCTTCAAATGGTGCAATATGCAGTAGAAGGCTACTGACTTGTGTTAGTCATAGAAAACTTCACTGACTTCCAGTTTGTTTCCTGGCACAATTTAAAATGCTAGTGCTTATCTTTAAAGCCCTTGAATAGGCCAGGACCCAGGTATTTTAAGGATCACCATGTCCTGTATGAACCTGCCCAACAGATAAGATGAGGCTCAAAGGCTCAGTTCTGCATTTTCAGAAGTTAGGTGATGGGGGCCTAGAGAAATGCCATTTTCAGTGAAGCATCTTGGCAGTGAAGTGTCTTCTGAGCAGAAGTTCACTGTAAATCAGGTACCAAATGAAAACCTTTTTATGTGACCAGGCGTAATGTAAATTATTTTTGTAATATTGTGCTTTTTAATGCCTCGAGAGGTTTATTAATTGTCTCTTCAGAATTTTCTTTATATTTTTATTTTGCTAGTAGTAATATTGTGTGTTCATATTGTGTGTTCATTCATTTGAACATTTTAGGAAAATGTGGCTAATAAATAAACAAATAAAAACTAAACTTTGAGGTGCGGTATTATCTGCTGGTAATAACAGCGAAGGACTGCTGAGATTAGAGTAGGTCACCATGCTTTTGTATCCATTAGAATGTATTTTTAAAGGACCAGGATAGTTTTTAGTGTGTGTGTGAGGGTTTTATGAGATGCCCAGATGCTATTGCTTTCCTTTTCAGGCTGGTTCTGGAATTTCCCGCAACAGGTGGAATACTCCCTTCCTGGCAGTTCTATTCAGTAAAGCTTCTCAGATATGTTACTTACTATGATTATTTCTTGGCCTCTTGTGAAGTCATCTTTTGCCTCTTCATCTTAAGTTTCATCATCCAAGAATTTATAAAAATGAAAACACTAAAAAAAGAATATGTTAAAAATGCCTGGAACTGGCTGGATATATTATTGATCCTGGTAAGTCTCAGCATTATGATTTTGAAAATAGCTTCAAGAAAAAGTAATTGTGATATCATATTGCAAAGGGCAAGCAAAGAGGAGGATATTTATTGTCAGCATACTATTGGAGAGAAGTGAGTATGCTGAGAAAGGACAGGAAAACAAGGGTGCCTTACAGTAGATCAGGAAAGGAATTAGAGAAGTCTTAGGATTTGTTTCATTGTTGTATCTGTCATATTGAGACCCAAAATTCTGTTTTACATGGCTTAGCGGATAGAAGGATAACACTGTAAAGTCTGATTTAAATATTAAAACCACTATGTAAAGGCAACATAAAACCCCCTTGCCCTGGAAGCACTCCATATGAAACTGAAATGATGATGTTGGATCCAGAGATAGGTGGGAGAAATCAGAACTGCCCCTGAAAGCAAAAGTGCCTTCCGTTCATGCAAGATCTTCTCTGGATCTGTCCATGGTAAGGAAGTTGTATGCTGGTATGTTGTATGCTGCCAGTAGGAATGCCTTTTCAGATATTTCTACATGGAAGTAATTTAAACAAGCCTTTACATTGTCACCCTTAAGCTACCAAAGCAACAATTCTGTCTACAGGCCTGGACCTGCTATTGCTTTAACCAAATGTTACTGAGATATTTAGCACAGTAGATGTCTAGTTTGGAAGCTGGAACTATCTGCAAATGTATTTCCTTTGGACTCATATCCTGTTAATGAGTCCATTAACCTTTCATGTAAATTTCATGATTTGGTTGTTTTGGGGAATTTTGTCAGTTTATCCATGCATTGCAGGCTGTTCCCGTAACCAGTCTAAATCAAAGTGCAAGGCTTGTGTTCAGCATTGCCCACTGGCCAAAAGAAAGGTGGCATGTATGAGTTAAACTGGATGCTTTCAAAAGCAGAATAATTTCACATATCTGTGAAATAGAACAGATACACCTGAAGTATCCTCCTTCTCATTGCTTTAACAAAGGGGGGGGGGGAGCCAAGATGGCAATTGTAAAGCACCTGAAAATGGAGTACTTAATTCCTAACAATGACAACAAAAAATATGGATTCTGTGGTATTATTTTAAGATAAAAAGAGTGTGAATGATTGTGTTCCCTGAAGTAAGACTCTTTATACATTCTCTGCCTCCATCAACTTCTTTTAAAATGTAAAATGCTTGCAGACATGCATGGTTTATTTCCCCCACTCTTTTATTGATTAATCTAATTCATATATGAAGAAAATGTAAGAAGCATCTAGATTGTAGTAGCATCACAAACATTTGTGGGTTTTTTCTTCCCAGTTATCTGTTTTTGCTATTGCCTTCAATGTTTACCGCACTATGGAAGTGGCTAGGTTGATGGAAAATCTGCTCTCCAATTCATTTGCCTATCCAGACTTTTATTTTCTTGCGTTCTGGCAGACACGTTACAATAATATGATTTCAGTGAATGTCTTCTTTGCTTGGATAAAGGTACTTCTCAGTATTTCCAAACATATTAATGATGTTTCTATTTTATAGTGCGTGGGGAAACTTCAGAGGGTGAACTTAATGTGAGATACAGCATTGACTGGGAAATATTTTCATGTTTAAACAATTTATTGGTAGCATATGGTTACAAAACTTAACTATTTCTTAATTTTTTTTTCGCATTAACCCATATGACATTTCCATCCCCCCTCCCTCCAATGTTGACTTCCCCGAGGTTATAAATTCAAACCAATACTAAAGGCACTTCTAACTGCTCAAAGTTCCGTATATATATTCTTACAACTAAAAAATTGTCCAATGTTTCTTTACTTTCCAAGTTTTCTCCATATATCCTTTAAATTTTCTCCACTCCCTTTTGAATATCTCTAAATCATAGTCTCTTAGTGTTCTAGTTAATTTGTCCATTTCACACCACGATAAAACTTTCATGGTCCAATCCCATTTCTCTGGTATTTTTTCTTGCTTCCAAAGCTGCGCGTATAAAGTCCTAGCAGCTGATAACAGGTACCAAATTAGAGTCCTATCTTCTTTTGGAAATTTTTCTAATTGTAATCCAAGTAAAAATGTCTCTGCAATTTTCTTAAAATCGTAGCCCAAAATTTTGGAGATTTTTTGTTGTATCATCTTCCAGAATTCTTTTGCTTTTTCACATGTCCACCACATATGGAAGAAAGAACCTTCATGTTTTTTACATTTCCAACATCTATCCGACATTTTCTTACTTATCTTAGCCAGTTTTTTCGGAGTCATATACCACCTATACATCATCTTAAAACAGTTCTCTTTGATACTTTGACAAGTTGATATCTTCATTGAGTTCTTCCAAAGGTGCTCCCATGCATCCATTTGTATTTTTCTGTTCACATTGATTGCCCATTTGACCATTTGAGACTTTACTACTTCTTCTTCTGTAGACCATTTCAATAATAACTTATATACTTTTGATATCAATTTTTCATTGTCACCTAGCAAGACCCTTTCCAGTTCTGTTTGTTCTCGTCTAATTCCCTCTGATTTTATGTCATTTTCCATCATACTTTTAATTTGTTGCATTTGAAACCAATCATAATTGTTATTTAACTCTTCTGAGGTTTTTAATTCAATTTTGTCTCCTTGAATCTTAAGCAGTTGATTATATGACATTTCTCTTTTTTCTTCAGATTCAGCTGTTATTTTAATTACTTCTGCTGGCACTATCCATAGCAGTTTTCTCTCGTCCCCGTATTTCTTGTATTTTATCCAAGTACTTAGTAAAGTATTTCTGACATAATGGTGAGAGAAAAAACCATCCATTTTATTCTTCCCATAGTACATGTACGCGTGCCAGCTGAATCTATTTCCGTGAGCTTCTAACCATAAAGGTTTTTTGTCTAACAGCATTATCCAATCTTTTATCCATGTCAAACAAACTGCATCGTGATACAATCTTAGATCGGGAAGTTGGAAACCTCCTCTCTCTTTGGCATCCATTAAGATCTTCATCTTTATCCTTGGTTTCTTTCCGGCCCAAATGAAATCAGAAATTTTCCTTTGCCATTTGTTAAATTGTTTTGCATCTTTTACAATCGGGATGGTTTGAAACAAATACATTATCCTTGGCAAAATATTCATTTTAATTGCAGCTATCCTGCCCAGTAAAGACAAGTAGAGCTTATTCCATTTCATCAAATCTTTGTCCATCTTTCACCACAGTTTTTCATAATTGTTTTTGAATAAATCAATGTTCTTCATTGTTATCTCTATTCCAAGGTACCTAACTTTGGTTGTGACTTCACAACCCGTCACCTTTTGTAGTTCTTTTATTTTATTTGGTTGCATGTTTTTACAAAGGAATTTCGATTTCTCCTTATTTATGTATAATCCTGCTAGTTCTCCGTACTCTTTTATCTTAGCTAACAGCAATGGTGACACTTGAATCGGATTCTCCATTATGAACACTATATCATCTGCAAAAGCTTTGTATTTATAAGAGAATCTTCTGATTTTTAGACCTTCTATTTCTTCATCTTTTTGAATTTGTTGTAACAGAATTTCAAGGGTCATTATAAACAACAATGGTGATAGCGGGCATCCTTGCCTTGTTCCTTTACTCACTTTCAATTCTTTGGTAAGGTCTGCATTTATACACAGTTTTGCATGCTGATCTATATATATTGCTCTTATCATTTTTATAAATTGTTCCCCTAAATTAATTTTTTCCATTACCGCAAACATAAAGTCCCAATTTAAGTTGTCAAAGGCTTTCTCTGCGTCGACAAAAAATAAGGCCGCTTCTTTTTCTGGGTGCTTCTCATAATATTCCACGACGTTAACAACAGCTCTTACATTGTCCCTTATTTGTCTTTTAGGAAGAAATCCCGCTTGGTCTTTGTTTATAAAGTTGATCAAGTATTGTTTCAATCGCTCTGCCAAAATTCTTGTATAGATCTTATAGTCATTATTCCACAATGAGATTGGTCTATAATTTTTTACATTTGTGCTATCTTTATCTTCCTTAGGAATCAAAGAAATTACAGCTTCCCTCCAGGTCTTTGGGATTTTCCCTTCTTCTCTTATTGTATTTAACAACTTCAACAGTTTGGGTGTTAATTCATCCTTAAGAGATTTGTAAAATTTTGATGTAAATCCATCTGGCCCTGGAGCTTTACCCTCTTGCATTGCTTTTATTGCTGCTTCTACTTCAATTTTCTCTATTGGATCATTTAATGTCTTTTTCATATATTCCGTCAAAGGTGCCACCTGAATGTTTCGTAGATACTCTTCCACTTTTTCTTTACTTATGTTCACACCTTTGAATAAATTTGCATAGTATTTAAAGAATTCTCTTTTAATTCCTTCTTGATCCACTATTGTTTTCCCATTTGCCATGATTTTATTTATAGTCTTATTTTCTTTCTTTTTTTTTAGTTGCCAGGCCAAATATTTACCAGGTTTGTTCGCACTTTCAAACGATTTCTGTTTCAAATTTTTAAAATTCCATTCTAATTCTTTATTCAGCAAATGTTTAACTTGGGATTGTAATATCGTAATTTCTTTTATTAATTTTTTCTTCCCTGGTCTTTTTTTCAAGTCCTTTTCTTTTTTATTTATTTCATTTTGCAGTGCTGACAGCCTTTCTTCTCTTGCTCTTTTGTCTTTATTATTCAATGTAATTAATATACCCCTCATTACTGCTTTATAAGTGTCCCATACTGTTTGAAATTCCATATCCTCCGTTTCATTTATTTGGAAGAATGCTGCAGTCTCCTTTTCTAAGAATGACACAACGTCTTTATTTTGTAGTAAATCCTCATTAATTCTCCATCTTCTTGATTTCCTTTGCAATTTTGTAGACCAGCATATTGGATTATGGTCCGCCCAAACCTTTGGAAGAATCTCAATTTTTTTTGTTATGAGGCCCAAACTTTGGGAACCCCATAACATGTCAATTCTGGAAAAAGAATTATGCCTTGCTGAGAAAAATGTATAGTCTCTTACATCAGGGTTGAACTTTCTCCAAATGTCTTCTAGATTTTCCTGTTTAATCAACTCAAAGAAAGAATTGGGCAGCTTCCCTTCTTTATCATTCTTCTTTGAACTTGATCTGTCAAGATTATTTTGTATTGTCCCATTGAAATTGGCCATCATCAATACCTGATCATACGTCTCTTCATCCATTTGTCGATTTATGTCTTTAAAAAATTTGTCTTTCGCTCCATTGGGTGCATAAAGTCCTAGTAGTAACGTTTTTTTCGCCTCTATCGTCACCTCAACAGCAATATATCTTCCTTCTTTATCTTTAAAGATTAATTTTGGCTCAAGTTGTTCTTTGATGCAAAAGACCACCCCTCTTTTCTTTTGCTCTGCTAGTGAAAAAAATTCCAACCCCAAATTTCTATTCCACAAAAATTTACTGTCTTTGCGTTGTATATGAACTTCCTGTAAACAAATTATATCACATTTTTGCTTTTTAATCCAATGAAATGTTCTCCTTCTTTTCTGTGGTGAATTTAGTCCGTTTATATTCCAAGATAGTAATTCGTACTCCATTATGATGTTGGTTCTTTATTTTCTTCAAAAAAGCTATGCATCTCTTGTTCGCTTCTTATTGTAATCCTCTTGCCATTTTGTTCAAATCCAAGACCCTCCGGTATTATCCATCTATATCTTGTGCCCTCTGCACGTAGCTGATCAGTTAGCCTCTTGTATTTTTTCCTATCACTGATCACTTGTCTTGGTAGCTCTTTCATTATTTTAACTCTGCTCCCTTCTATTGCCCAGGCTTTTTGGTACCCTTTGCTCAAAATCTTCTCTGCCACCTCTTTTGATCTTAGTCTTATGACAATGTCTCTTGGCAGGCCTTTATTTTTCGCATAAACTGAGTAGACTCTATAGGCACCCTCCAACATACTCTTAAATTTGTCAGGGTCTTCTTCTATGTACTCAGTGATGATATTCACCATATAGCCTTTTAAATCTGCCTCTTCCTTTTCAGGTACCCCTCTCAGACGAACTTGTGATTCCATCAACTTACAATCATGTATTATGACCTTTTCTTGAAGTTTTAGCAAGGCAGAGGCCTGTGTATCCACTTTCATCTCTACCTCCTTCACTTTATTTTGAATCTCTTCCTTAAAACCCTCTATCTCTTTCCTAAGATCTCCAACTTCTTTTTAAAAATCTTTTTTCATTGCCAAATGCAATTTGTCCATTGCTTTTAACATTTTTGCCTCCAGAGCATCAAATTGGGACTGCATCTTATCAAATGATTGGGCTCTTGCACGTGTTATTCTTTCTACTGACATATAAAAAATCACCAAACCTTAAAAAAATCCCCACATAAAGTTTAGCATCCAGTCCAATAGCTTAGAGCCAGTTCTTTCAGATGAGACTAATTTCGTTTTCCTCCCTTCTTCCTGAGCAAAGATATTGAATTTTAACAATTTTGACAGTTTTTCTCCCTTTTAAAATGGCAATCGTTATTTCTCTATGGTACAGTTCCAGTCCAGAGAGGTCTCTCTTAGTCTTTCTTGGTCTTGGACTCAATTCCTTCCTGGTTCAAAGGTGGATGTCACAGCTTTTGTAATCCTTATAGGCTCTGAATTATTGTCCAGCCCCTTTTAGTTTCACTTCCTGTTACAGCTTGGTCTAATCTCGTGTCTAAGTCTCGCAGTTTTTTGAACTACATGAAGAAACCGTAACCACAAAAACCCAAAACAATATGTCTTTCTCCAAATATCTTTGAAGGCAATTATTTTTGTAGCATTCAATTTTCACAGGCTGAATTCTTTTCCTACTATGCGCCCACTCAGCTCAGTTCATTCAAAGTTCCACAGTTTATGGGCATATATACCCGGCAAATCTCTTTTCTTTCTTCTGCGTCACCAGCCTCGGACTGCCAACCTTCACTCTTATCTTAAAGTTCTTTTGCTGTTGTTCACTTCCAAAGCCACAGAGCTCAGCTTAACAAGGTAAAAGGGTTTTTTTTCATTCAATTATGCTTTGCCTTCGTCTGTTTATAATCCACTCAGTGTTTAAACTATATTCAAAGTCTCTCAGAGTGAAGATAAGAATGATGAATGTACCTTTTAGATGTTCTCAACTCCCCCAGCTCACGTTTTCTTGCAATTAAAGTCAGTCCGTCTAGAGTGTTTGGATTCCGACAGCCTTGAGTCAAATTATGACTTTAGAGTCACTGCAGACGATGGTTGACAAATCCCATTGCCGGACATCAAGAACTGAAGGAGTCAGTTCCCTGACCCCCCCCCCCCCAGATCGATATCAACAGCTTTAAGGGAAAATAAGTCGTCTTGGATTAACCCTTGCCTAGGGTTAATGAGCATAGACCTTATCAGGGGTCTTTTATACCTGAACAGTGACAATAAAATCCCCCTCTGTTAGGGAGCTGCAGCCTGTCTTCCAGCCAAACAGGAAGTCCCATCGACTGAGAAATATTTTCAAGGGTATATATTATATAAGATCTTTTCTGTCCCTTTTATCCAGTCATGATTTCTGACAAGTCTTATTCTGAACAGAGCCCTGGTACCTTATTGGGGAGAAACTCAAAGACAAAGGTGGCTTCCTCCATTACTGAGGCCCCCAATGCAGAATTCTGAATGATTGTTGTTTCGCTATAATTTTTCCAATTTTAAAAAGGGCCGTAGGTCAGATCCTACTCATTGTCCAGTTAGCCTCTTGACTGTTATTAGTAAATTGTTTACAAAACTTCTGTTAGAGAAGTTGTTGGTTTGCCTTGAGGAAGAAAATATTCTTGCAGATGAACAAGCAGGTTTCAAAACTGGACACTCAACGCTCAGCGCTTCATTTGACAGCACCTTGTAGATAAATACTGTCATAACTCTTCATGGCTTTTATTGATTTTAAATAAGCTTTTGACCTCATACCTAGAGATAGATTATGGGTAAAATTACAGAATATATAAATAAACATCTGGTATCATTGATACAACGGCTTTACTCAGACATCAGATTGAAAGTCATTTGTAACCATGGTGGGCATTTCACTAACTAGTACACTTAGAGGTGTTAAGCAGGATGTATTTTAGCCTTTACATTATTTAATTTTTATATTAATACATTAGTTAAGACCCTTGAACATCCTCGTCCTCCAAAGTTGCATTCTGTTGTGACTCTTCTATATGCAGATGACTTAGTGCTGTTGTCTTTAACTCCTATAGGTTTAAAACAATTATTGAGAGCATTACCATATTTCAGTGTTAAAGGTAGTTTAACGAATTATTTTATTAAGTCCAAAGTTCTTATTATCCATAGATGGAAAAGAGATATTGATCAGGTTAAGTGTTATAAATATTTAGGGGGTAGCTTTTCATGATTATGGTACCTGGCATGCTCAATTAAATGGTATCAAAGCAAATACCCAAAAGAGTTTAATAGTGTTTTTGAGGCTTTTATATATGAAAGGAGAACAATATATTTCTTCTGTGGTTAAAGTTTTTTGTAGTGAAGATATTTAACTAAATGTTACTTGGATCAAAATATAAACTTTGTTTATATGAAAATTTTAATCCTTTGGAAAGAATACAAACCAAAATTTTAAGAACTATACTGGCTCTACATACTGTGTGCCAAATTCTGTCTTACATTTAGAAGCTGGCCTGATTACTATTGAAACTCGAATGTGGCTCTCTTTGTTTAGGTATTGGCTGAAATTAATTTATTTTCCAGTCAACTTGACCCCATTAATATTGATTGACAGTCAACAATCAAGGTGAAAAAAATCTCCTAAATCTGATGTTACAGAACATGGGGCTTCGTCCTAGGGATTTAGTGAATTTAGAATATACAAAAGCCTCAACTGCGATCAGCCAAAGAATTTGCAGTATACAGCTACAATAGCATCTGAGCATGGCTAGGAGATGCTATTATACAGAGCAGGGGCATCAAGCATGTGGCCCGAGGGCCACATCAGGCCCCCAGAGGGCTCCTATCAGGCCTGCGAGCAACTCACTGTCATCTGCTTTCTTCTCTCTCTCTCTTGCTTCCTTCTGCATCACAGCTTGCTTTGTCAGGCTCGCTCAGTCATACAAGAGCTACAGAGCAAAGCCTCTATTTTCTCCATTGACTTACCAGCACATGAAGTGACTTATGTACAAAAGCTCATGTTAGGGTTGCCAAGTCCAATTCAAGAAATATCTAGGGACTTTGGGGGTGGAGCTAGGAGCAAGGGTGTGACAAGCATAATTGAACTCCAAGGAAGTTCTGGCCATCACATTTAAAGGGACAGCACACCTTTTTAAATGCCTTCCTTCCATAGGAAATAATGAAGGATAGGGGCACCTTCTTTTGGGGCTCATAGAATTGGACCCCCTGGTCCAATCCTTTTGAAACTTGGGGGGTATTTTCGGAAGAGGCACTAGATGCTATACAGAAAATGTGGTGCCTCTACCACAAAAAACAGCCCCCCCCCAGAGCCCCCGATACCCATGGATCAATTCCCCATTCCCTATGGGAATCGTTCTCCATAGGGAATGATAGAGTGCCCAGTAGACATTCCCCACCACCACTTTCTGATGACTCTAATGTGGGAGAAGGACCTCCAAACCTGGGGATTGGCAGCTCTCTCTCTCTCACATACACACACACTTACTGGGTCTGGTTCCTCCACAACGATATCTGAAAAGAACAGGAGCTACGCTGCTCTCTCTCTCACACACACACACTCTTACTTGCTCTGAAATGAAAGCAAAACAGAGGGACTGTGCTGCTGACCCTTCCCCATGAAGTACTTCCTGCTTTTTGCACAACTTTAAAGGCACACAGACACACACACATTTTGAAATGGACCTGTTTGCAGGTTTCTAAAGCTGCCCAGATCTAGAGGTGCATTGTGGCTGTGGGGGCGGGGCTTTCCCTGCCAGCCAGCTGGCTGGAGGCGAGGGCAAGCCTGTAAAACCGGGGGATCCCCCGTTGGGACCTGGGGATTGGGAAACCTAGCTCATGTTTTCCTCTGGGTAGGCCCAAAGCATTAACCATGAGATTTCTGTAATGAATGTCAATAAATCAAAACTAGGTTTGCAACTTACACAAACACACCTGAACAGCCTACTGTAGATTGCAACAGCACAGACATTGTCTCCAGATTTTGATGCAATAATTCAGAGCAAGAGGTGTCAGTTATCAGAAACTGTTAAATAAACAAAATACTGCAAGAGTACTAATCTTTTAAGCCTATTTTATTTTTAAAAAATTAATTGTGTTATTCTGTGTCCTTTATAAAGTTTATATCTCTGCTGGCATTACATTTTATGACACACATGGCTCAGCCCAACGGGGGGTCATTTATGTCAGATCTGGCCCTCATCAAATGAATTCAACACCCCTGAATTATAGAGTATAAGCAGTTCAGCAAAGTATTTTGGGAATTTTATAGCTCCAAAAACAAGATTGGCTTTTCCTCAAGCGTGATTTAATGTTCCCCCCTTCTGAGCTGTTAAATGGGAGATATTTTTTAAAAAGCGTATTATGAATGGAATTGCTCTTTCAGTAGTCAAGAAGTGGAAATAATGGGTTACATTCTTCTATATTATTTATTTCCAGGAAGAACGGGAAAATCTTATTGTCCTCCTAGCAGATAAATACCATCAGATTACAGATAGGAGAGCTAAATTCTGCTCAATAGCAAAATCTATTTGTTCTTCATTTGGGAAGTAGTTACATTGTATTCTATTAAACGATGTTAATTTTGCATATAGTGTTTTCCTATTTGAAAATGTATATGTGTTTTTCCTTTTTCATTGATTTTTATAGGATCATGATTATATAATAGAAATATCGTAAATTGATTGTTTAATGTTTGCTGACTATAGCAATAAATATCTATCTTATGTCACCATTTCCCATAGCAGTTGAAAATACAGATATCATAAAATTTAGGATCTGGGAATCTCCTCCCAGCCCTTACACTATGCTTCTTAAACATTAGGTTTTGGATTGGGGGCATTCCAAATCCAAAACCTAATCTTTGGGGGAAAGGTAAGTTAGAAACTGAAGATACAAATAAAAGGGCAAAAATTCTCTCTAGTAACTGCTTTTGTAGATATGCACTGTTTTAGAGGCCCCCAGTCTTTGCATTGGTACAGACTGTTGGCACAGCTCCAAGGATGTTTGTACACTACATGCAATTAGCAGCAAATGGTGAATGAATGGTACACCTTTCTCCTCTTCTTGGTGAATATGTAAGGGAAGAACTCAATATTGTTTCCACTCCCCGTGAGATGTACAAGGCCAAATACATGAAACTCACTATGAGGAATATGTACAAGTTTTCCTTTTGGTAATAGAAATGAAAGCAAGGTCTTGCACCACACTTCCACATGTGCTGTTCTTGTCTGGCATAATGTCTTCTCCATTTGTGCAATAGACATTTCACAGTTGTGCAGCTTATTTTTCTAGCATTTATGAGACCTAAGTTGAGTGAAGATTCAGTTCTGCTAGTGGGCCTCATTTTTTGTGAGAATAATATTACACCTGTGGTATAATCTTCTGCTTGTCTGTTTTCCTTAGGGACTTTTGTAATGTTCAGTAAATTACTTCCTATGGAAAAACTCTAGTGACACAACCATAGAGCATAGGCTTCCCAATCCCCAGATCCCAGCGGGGGATCCCCCGGTTTTACAGACTTCCCCCTGCCCTCAGCCAACTGGCCGGCGGGGGAAACCCCTCCCTCACAGCCACCATGTACCTCTAGATCTTTGGCAGGACCTGCAAACAGGTACGGTTTTAAAATGTGTGTGTGCCTTTAAATTGGAGCAGGAAGTACTTCATGGGGAAGAGTTAGCAACAGCAGACCTCGTCAGAGTGCATCCCCTCCGTTTGTTTTGCTTTCGTTTCAGACAAGTGAGTATGTGTGTAAAAGAGCAGCGTAGCTCCTGTACTTTCCAGACCTCATTGTGGAGGCACCAGAGAAAGTTAAGCGTGTGTGTGAGTGAGAGAGAGAAAGCAGGGGGAGGGGAGGGAACTCTGTTATTCCATATGGAGATATTCTCATACAGGAAATAATGGAGAATTGATCTGCAGATATCTGGGGCTCTTGGGGGGCTGTTTCTTGTGGTAGAGGCACCAAATTTTCAGCATAGCATCCAGTACCTCTCCCCAAAATACCCCCCGAGTTTCAAAAAGATTGGACCAGGGGGTTCAATTCTATGAGCTCCAAAAGAAGGTGCCCCTATCCTTCATTATTTCCTATGGAGGGAAGGGATTTAAAAGATGTGCGGTCCCTTTAAATGTGATGGCCAGACCTCACTTGAAGTTCAATTATGCTTGTCACACCCTTGCTCCTGGCTCCGCCCCAATGTCTCATGGCTCCACCCCCAAAGTCCCCAGATATTTCTTGAATTGGACTTGGACCCTAATAGAGAAGAAAACAATATTATGTCCGTTGCTTTCCGTTTTTCCTTCCCCTACTCATGCACACATTAATTTCTCCTCAGTTACATAATCTTTGAAATTTAGAGAAAGCCAAGCACAAAGTCTGCAGCATGTCAGTCTTGCACAGATCTAGCCCCAGGGAAGAGGTGATGTGTAAAATTGGGCTTAGTGGTCCATAAGACCAATACTGTCTACCCTAGCTGTGCTAACTGGCACTGGCTCTCTTCTACAGATACTTTCCACTTCTATCTGCTAATACTCCCACTTCAGCCCTGAGTATTTACATATATTATTATTTTATGCCACATACAAAGTGAAGAGTGTTTTACTTCTGAGAAAACTTGCATAGAACTGTGCTGCAGGTCCCACTGTATTAAATGGGGCTTACTGTGAGGAACCTGTTCATCAGTTTCAGAGGGTGTCTGGGTTGGTCTGCAGTATAAAAGCTAGCTTTGAGTCTAGTAGCTCCTTGTGTGTGCCTAAAGTGCTGTCAATTCACAGCTGTCTTATGAGAACCCTATACGGTTTTCCAAGCAAGTGACAAAGCAGAAGTGGTTTGTCATTGCCTTCCTCTGCAAAGTCTTCCTTGGTGGTCTCCCATCCAAGTACCAACCTGCTTAGCGTCCAAGATCTGATGAGATTGGGCTATACTACACCAATCCGCATCCCCAGAAGCACCTTCGAGACCATCAATATTTTCACGGTATACACTTTTGAGAGTCAAAGCTACCTTTGTGAGATCACCTGACAGATTACCTGCTGATCAGTTAATTCTGTTGCTGTAGGATGGGTTGGATTCAGTGGCGCATGAAGAGAAAGAAAAATGTACTTTGTGTGCAGTTCTATTAGCAATGACCGCAGCAACACAAAGCACTTCAATATGATTTTAAAGACAAAATAAAATAAAATAAATTGTGCATCTGGAGCAATTGAATGGTTCACATGAATTCATTTAAAATAGTATCGGAAGTAGCCCTGGCCTGTATAGTGCAGGCAAGCCTGATCTCATCAGATCTCAGAAGCTAAGCAGGGTTGACTCTGGCAAATATTTGGATGCAGACCTCCTTGGAATAATTGCGGCCAGGTGGTGGGGGCAAGCTTTATTGAGTCACCTCCCTAAATATCCTCCAGGCCCCCGGTTGGGGGTCAGTCACCAGAGATCACCATGACTGCCAGGTGCACATGCAGACACACATGCACATATAAAAAGTACAATACCACCAACAACAAAGAAATAGTATCAGAATAAATGCTTTGCTCTATGGCTTTTACTCAGAGATAAATTAGTGGAGGTACAGTCACTTCCACTGATTGCAAGCAGAAAGCAAGGAATAAGTTAAATGTTTTAGGTTTCTGCAAGTACTGTTGTGTCTGTGAAAAACTTCTGTGGGATCGAACTCAAAAGGTGCAGCCCCATAATGTAACCTCTTCTGTTTTCTCCTAGATATTTAAATACATAAGCTTTAACAAGACGATGACTCAACTGTCTTCCACTCTATCCCGTTGCGCTAAGGACATCATAGGATTTGCAATCATGTTCTTTATCATCTTCTTTGCATACGCACAATTGGGTTACCTGGTTTTCGGGTCACAAGTGGATGAATTTTCCACCTTTCAGAATTGCATGTATGGAGTATTCCAACTTGTCTGGTACTATTCTATCATCAATAGGAACAATAGAACATAGAGTCCATTTGCACCTTTAAGACCAACATGACAACTGGAAAAAAAATGCCGTTATTTTTCATTTTCCACATCACTACTGAAGGAAGAGGCACCCAAAGAGGGCCTCTGAAGAGCACCCAATTCAACTAGAAAGTTCATTCAGGAGGAGACACCATACCATATCACTGGTATTTTGAAATCCCATCAATCCCATCATGATGTGAATCATATTAATCTAAGGGGACAATCCAATCCTTTCCCCACCACAAGCTCTCCTCCTTCTTCAGCTCCTTTCCTATGTGTTTATGGGGTACAGCCTTTTGGGGCCATTTTTCCATGGACCTCAACTCTGGAAGTTTGCCCAAAGCAGTTTATCTGGCATCTAAGTTTTAGGAGCCCAATAGAAACTGATTTTTCCCGTGTGACAAAGTATTCTTACACTGAATCCTTGTCTTCTTCACATCCACCAATGTACCTACTTACATTTGTGTTGAATTCAGCCAACTTTTTCATTCAATCACACCCAGTTCTCCCCCTTGTTATGGTCCCTATCTCACACGCAGGGCTTTTTTTGTAGCAGGAACTCCTTTGCTTATTAGGCCACACACCCCTGATGCAGCCAATCCTCCAGGAGCTTACAGGGCTCTTAGTATAGAACCTACTGTAAGCTCCAGGAGGATTGGCTACATTAGGGGGTGTGCTTTTCCATCTTCCTTCTCCCAGCAGGCTTCCTCATGTTTTTAGAAATTTATCCCCTGTCTGTCCCTGACCTCATTGTGTGGATTTTTTTGATCTGCACTCTGGACCCTAGTTTAGAATTAAATTTAATGATGATAGTGGCTTATTCTGTGTGTTACTTCTTTCTCACTAGTTTTACCCAGTTTCGTATTGTGCTTGGAGATTTTAACTTTGCCAGTATAGAACAAGCAAACCGGATCCTTGGACCCATTTACTTCATTACGTTTGTATTCTTTGTGTTCTTCGTATTGCTGGTGAGTGGTGTTTTAGATAATACGAAACATCAGCTCTAAAGCTGAGCTGGCTGAAAAATAAAAGTAGATGTAAGATGAAGATGTTAATGGTTCATTATGTCTGTATTTTAGTTGATTTATATTTTGTCAACAAAATGTTTGTTGTAGCCCCTAATATCCCTGTGAAATGTAGTATTTGCCTATGAGAATAGAGAAGCCTTTGCACACCAGAGCTCTGTTGGTGCATGAGATCCAAAGCTGTAGTTCATGGACATTAAAATAACCACTTCAGTCCATTTTGGAGGCCACATAGGCCAGGTTTATTGCATATTTGGGCTGCAGTATTCATACTGCCACAACACTTGCCCCTCTCTCTGGAGATTTGTTTACCTAAGGAACTGATGGGAACAGCATGGAGGCTTGTCCAGTGAGTTGGGGACCAAGGCTAACTGGCCTGGATTCATCTAGACTGGGAAGCCCTGTGCTGCCACTGCTGGGAGGAATGCATGTGGACCCAGCGACGTGTCTAGTGAAGTTCAGGGATCCAAGGGGGAAATGGATCATCCTGACATACCCCATCCCTTTGACCTGTCTCAGGTGCCTTCTGAAGAAGACAACGACATTGGATTTATATTCTGTCCTCCACACTGAATCTTCCCCACAAGACACCCTGTGAGGTGGGTGGGGCTGAGAGAGCTCTCACAGCAGCTGCCCTTTCAAGGACAGTTCCTACGAGAGCTATGGCTGACCCAAGGCCATTCCAGCAGCTGTAAGTGGAGGAGTGGGAAATCTAACCCGGTTTTCCCAAATAAGAGTTTGCACACTTAACCACCACACTAAACTGGCTCTCTTGTTTAAGAGAGGTTCTGCCAAGCTTGAAGTTCAACAGATGTCTTCATATTTTTATTTTTTTTGACAATGTGACCTGATGGAGGACAGGTCTGCACTCTTCCACCTGGAGCTCTTGAGTGGAAGTGTGAGTCTCTGGGGTGCAAAGGAGAAAAACAGGTTGCTTACCTGTAACTGATGATCTTCGAGTGGTCATCTGTGCAGTCACACACATGGGTCTTGCTGCAGGCAACGGATCCATACCTCGGAGCTCCAATAGCTCGCCTATAGCGTCTTTTGGCGCGCTCTCCTCCCGCCCTGGGGAGCAGGCAGCGACTGCGCATGCCTGGAGCGGGGGGAAGAGCGCCCATTCCACTCAGTTTCTTCCAGCCGCCGTTGGCACTGACACTATACAAGGTTAAGCAACAATTACAAGAGGCCAGCAGTGGGGAAGGCTGGGTGGGCGTGTGTGACTGCACAGATGACCACTCGAAGATCATCAGTTACAGGTAAGCAACCTGTTTATCTTCTTCGTGGTCTCTGTGCAGTCCCACACATGGGTGACTAGCCAGCTAAATGTCCTGGAGGAGGGCGCTGGTAAAAGAAGAAAGTTAGTCACATAACCCAATCACATCATATTATGCAACATAGAGATGGAAGCGGATGCACTCACCCCTGACTTCAATGGAAGATGGATCTGAGGACCGCTTGACCGAAGGAGGCGTCACGTCTCGCACGAACGTCTAAAGCATAATGGGAGACGAACGTGGATGGTGAGGACCACGATGCAGCCGCACAAATGTCCTCTAGGGAGACGCCTTGCAGGAAAGCCGAAGACGTCGAGACCGCTCTAGTAGAGTGGGCCTTAAGACCTTCGGGCAGAGGCTGTTTAGCCAGTTCGTAACACAACCTGATGGCACTAACTACCCATTTAGATAGTCTCTGGGTAGAGATTTTGTGCCCTCTGTGAGGATTTCCGTAGGCCACAAACAGATTAGGGTCCTTACGGAAAGGTTGTGTACGATCAAGGTAGAAAGATAAAGCCCTTCTAACGTCCAGAGAATGCAGGGCTCGTTGACCCTGGTCGGATGGGTTGGAGAAAAACGGTAGAGAAGTTGAAGTTGATAAGTGGAACTGGGAGACAACCTTAGGAAGGAACGCAGGGTCCGGTCGCAGAACAACTTTGTCCTTGTGGAAAATGGTGTAGGGAGGATCGTGGCGGAAGGCGCATAAGTCACTTGCCCGTTTGCCTGAGGTAAGGGCTACCAGCAATGCTGTCTTCCAGGAAAGAAGGTTAAGGTCTATGGTAGCCATAGGTTCAAAGGGAACTTTCATCAAGCAGGAAAGGACTAGTGACAAACTCCAGGTCGGGACGAAGGGCTTAACAGGTGGATTGAGGTGCAACATGCCCTTAAGAAAGGACTTAGACAAGGGATGGGAGAACACAGTTTTGCCCTCAACAGGGTTATGGAACGCAGAAACCGCAGATAAGTGAACTTTTAAGGAGGAATAGCAGAGTCCTGATTTCTGTAGAGAAAGTAGATAATCAAGGATCAGGTTAAGGGGTGCTGATTCTGGCTGCAGATGATTAGATGTCGCGAATGAGCAGAAGCGCTTCCATTTGCATTGGTACGAAAGTCTAGTGGAAGGCTTCCTTGCGTTGAGGATGATGTTGGCTACCTCTGTGGAGAGGCAGGCGGATGTATTCTCCAGGCTGCCAAGGCCAGAACCCGAGGGTTGTGATGTAGAACCTGACCACTGGCCTGGGATAAAAGGTCGCCCACAGGAGGAAGACGGCGGTAAGTGTGGCGGGACATTTGAAGAAGCCTCGTGAACCACGGTTGCCGAGGCCACCATGGAGCAATGAGGATGCAGTCTGTGCCATCTCGTGCTATCTTTACCAACACCCGTGTCAGAAGGGGGGTTGGTGGGAAGAAGTAGTGAAGAGGACCTGTCCAGCTGTGTAGGAAGGCGTCGTTGCCCCTCCTGGAATAAAATCGAGGACATTTGGCATTGTCCCTGGAAGCAAAGACGTCCACCTTGGGTGTTCCGAAGCATCGGAAGATACGACGAAGGTAGGTCGGATTGATGGACCATTCGTGGTCGTCTATGCGAACCCTGCTGAGGGAGTCGGCCAGAACATTCTCCACACCCGGGAGGTGAATGGCAGTCATGTAGATGTTGTGCTTGACACACCATTCCCAGAGTAGTACGGCTATACGGCACAGACGGAGAGATCTGGTGCCTCCCTGCTTGTTTATGTAGTAAACTGTTGCCATATTGTCCGTGGAGATCTGAACGTGCCGACCCCTTATCAGTGGGAGGAACGATTGAAGGGCCCTGTGCACAGCAATCAATTCTAAGCAGTTTATGTGCATGGCCCTCTCGGAGGGAGTCCAAAGCCCCCTGACGGTCTTGTCCTCTAAGTGGGCTCCCCATCCCCACTTGGAGGCGTCTGTTGTCACGATGGCCATCGGAGGAGTCGGTAGAAACGGCTTGCCTGCGAGGAGATTGTTGGGTACAGTCCACCACGTGAGAGATAGAAGTGCTCTCTGCGGAACAGTAAGCAAAACGCTCTGCGGTTGCGCCTGGGGGTGGTAGGCTCGTACAAACCAGAGCTGTAGTTGTCGCATCCATAGCCTGGCAAAGTAAAGGACAGATGTTGTGGCGGCCATGAGGCCCAGCAGGCGTTGGATTGTGAATGCAGACTGACGAGGCTGTTGTTGAACTGACTTGGCCAAGGCAATGATAGTTAGTGCCCGATCCTCGGGGAGGAAAACACGATGGAGAGAAGTGCGTAGAAGGGCCCCTATGAACTTTAGGTCCTGGGTAGGTGTGAGGTGTGATTTTGACGCATTCACGCGAAGGCCCAGGGATCTCAGAAGGGTGAGAGCTGTGTTGAGGTTGTGCTGCAGTTGTTGTTGAGTCGGAGCTATGAAAAGCCAGTCGTCGATGTATGGGAAGACTGGGATCTTCCGAATGCGAAGCGCAGCTGCCACCACTGCCATGCACTTGGTGAAAACGCGGGGTGCAGTGGAGAGGCCGAATGGTAGGGACACATATTGGAAGTGGTCCTGGCCCATGGCGAACTGCAGATACCTCCGATGTTGAGGTCGGATGGTCACATGGAAGTAAGCGTCCTGAAGATCTAGAGAAGCCATCCAGGAATTTCTGGGAATAAGGGGCAAGATGGACTGCAGGGAGATCATTCTGAACTTCCTGTATTCGATGTGCTTGTTGAGCTTCCTCAGATCTAGAATGGGACGCTTGCCTCCATCCCTCTTGGGGACCAGAAAGTATCTCGAATAGAAGCCTGTCCCTCGATGTAGAGGAGGGACGGGTTCTATGGCGTTTTTCTGGAGCAAGTCCAGGATTTCCTGATGGAGGAGTGAAGACGGGGGGGTAGCAATGAAGTAGTGGTGACGAGGTGGAGAAATGAACTCGATTGCGTAACCTAGGCGCACGATGGTCAGCACCCAGGAGTCGGTTGTGATCGAGTTCCAAGTGGGAAGGAATGGGGAGAGACGTGTGCGGTAAGCAGGTGGGGTTTGAAGAGAGTCAAAGAGACTGTTTGGGAGGGAGGGAGGACTTCTTGAGTTGTTGTGACCGAGTTCTTTGTTGAAACTGAGGCTTCTGCTGCACACTCTTCCTCTTCCAGAAGTCGTTTCGCTTGGGTGACCGTTGGCGCTTTTGGAATGATGGTCTCCAGGGTTTTGTACGGTTGAACTGTTGGGAGAACGGTTGGGAAACTCCCAAGCGTTTAGCACGCTTGCGTCCATCATCCATTGAGGTGAGAACCTTGTCAGTAGAAGCATGGAAGAGGCCCAGACCATCAAAAGGGAGGTCTTCAATCTTCTGCTTAATGTCCGGCTGTAAGTTGGTGGACCTTAACCAGGCGTGGCGACGCAGGGCAACAGATGACGCAAAGACCCTGGATGAGCAGGAAACAGCGTGGCGTATGGTATTTATCTGTTGTTTGGACACTCTAGACAGTTTGGATACCAAACTAGAGGCCGTTCTCTGGGAAGGTTCGGGAAAGGAAGGGATGAGAGGCGTAAATTGGTTAGCCAAGTTGAAGATGTAAGCCGAAAAGTAGGCTAGATAGTTATTTAGCTTGGAATTTGTGGAAGCGAGGTTGAACATTTTCCTGGCCAAAGTGTCCAACTTCCTGCCCTCTCGGTCTGGAGGTGTCGGATGTCTGGAGGCTTAGCCTTAGTGGCTGAATGCACAATGATAGAATTAGGTGCTGGATGGGAAGCAAGGAATTTGGCCTCAGGGGCGTGAACTCTGTTGAGAGATTCAAAACGTTTAGAGGTGGGTGGGACTGAAGCAGGCTTGTCCCAGGTCTCACGGAGGCCTTCGAGGTGCACAGGTAGCATTGGAAGTAGTGAACCCGGTGGGAAGTCTGCTTGCACCAAGTCATGTACAATGTCAGACACCTTTGGTGAGTCCGACGGAAGAGTAATCTTTAAGGCCTCGGCCATGGTGGTGATCAGATGGAGATAGGCCTTGGACGCGTCCGATGGGGAAAGCCGGGGCTGTGGCGCCGAGTCGGAGACTACAGAGTCAGGATGGTCTTCAGAGTCTGATGATGCTGCCGAGTCACCTTCGGAGTGGAAGTCCTCACCCGAAGGAGGATGTGGAAGCGGGATCGGGTCCGAAGTGCCAGTCTTAGGCTTTACGATCTGATCACGCTGGTCCGTAGGAGCGGAGACCGGGGGAGCAATCGAAGCCGAAGCTGATGGAGTGCGCAGCCTAGCAACATCACGATGATGATAATGGTCCCGGAGTCGGAGCGGCTCCGCATGGGAGTGGTATTCGTGCTCTCGAATCTGACGGTGGTCACGGAGTCGAGGAGAATCACGAGAATAATCAAGTTCTCGGGTCCGATCCTGATCACGGGGTCGTGAAGAATCCCGAAGCCGATCGCGTCCACGGGGTCGAGGGGAGTCCTCGTACCGGATCAGAGGTGTGAGAACCTCACGGCCGAAGAATTGTGCTGAGTACGGGGAGTAACGCAATCCCTCTACAGATGGAGAGCGAGAGGGGTGGTGGTAAGACCGGCGTCTGGGCGAGGGAGACCGAGAGTAAAGGCGGTCGAACCTTCCAGGGGCATAGTAGTCTTGATAGTAGCTAGAAGAGCCGGAATCGCGGCGCCTACGTGGAGATCTGGAGCGACCTCGGAATGTCGGCGACCGGGATCGGATTTGATGTGCAGGAGGATAAGCAGGCGAACGAGAGCGAGCTCGATTAGCGGGAGCCTGAGTTGCAGAGTCCTTGTACAGGGGAGAAATCCCGATATCTCGGAAGGATCCGATCCAAAGAGGTGGTTTAAGGTATGCTTGAGTCGAGTCGGTAGTCGGATCGGGCTCTAGAAACTCCGAAGGAACCACGCTATGCACCGAAGGTGAACGGGATTGAATTGGTATCACCTCCACTGCTGTGGATGAGTGAGGCGTCAGTTGCGGCATGTCGGTGATGACGTCCGACGGGGCCGACAGTTCGGGCGGAAGTGACGGCTGTGCTGGAGGCGTGGGATCCATGAATGTCGAAGTCGAGGTAGGTGTCCGAGGCTTCTTGGGAACCGAATGTGACTCGTGGAGTTTCCTCGAAGCCGAATCAGCCGATTCGGAATGACGAGCTTTTTTGGGCGCCGAATCCGTGGATTCAAAATGGCGCGATTTCTTCGAAGTCTTATGGCCGGTATCGGCGTGCTTCGAGGGTTTCTTTTCGGACTTGTGCTTCTGTTTTGAGAGAACCACGTCTGTAGAGGCCGAATCTCCCGCTCGTTGTTGGGGAGGCGGCGAGCCCGACGCGGGCATAGCCCTCAGGGACAATTCAATCAAAAAACTCCGGAGCCTGGCTGCACGGTTCTTACGGGCCTGCTTGCCGAAGTTAGCACAGTGAGGACAGGAGTCGACTCGATGGGCTTCCCCCAGGCAGAATAGGCAGTGGCTGTGGCCGTCCGAGGTGGGGATTTTGGTCCCACAGCGCGTGCACTTTTTAAAGGTAACTTTCCCTTCCATGCGCTCCGGACAGGGGAGGGGAGGGAGGGAGAAGAGGGGAAAGATAGCGCATAGACGGGCCTTTTTTTTTTTTCGGGACGAAAATAGGAGAAATAAGAAGGAGAGGAATACAATACCAAGCGGAGATGAGAAGAAAGAGAAACGCAAAGGATGAGGTAACTGACGAGCTAAGAAGGAACGCAGCGAGGAGGGTGTTGTCCGGGCGGCGGTAGGGAAGAAACTGAGTGGAATGGGCGCTCTCCCCCCGCTCCAGGCATGCGCAGTCGCTGCCTGCTCCCCAGGGCGGGAGGAGAGCGCGCCAAAAGACGCTATAGGCGAGCTATTGGAGCTCCGAGGTATGGATCCGTTGCCTGCGGCAAGACCCATGTGTGGGACTGCACAGGGACCACGAAGAAGATCTACGGACTAGACTTCCCTTGGACCTTAGCCTTGCTGGATATCTCTGGCTGCTCCTAGGTGTGACTGTACAACTGGCCTGGGATTTGGGCCAATTTTCCAGCCAGAAAAACTGAGCTTAGTGCTTTTTACCATCTTAATTTAATATTGAACACTGTTTTAGACTAGGTACAGTATCCTTCCCAACAATTCATAAAACACCTGAATATTCTGTGATTCTTTGCTGCTGCTTAGTGAGTTTTATTTTAATTAACTTAGGATAGAGTTAAACAAGTTTTATTGATTCAGTTGGGCAATGTGTAGAGAAGCTTTTTCCTATCCATCATAAATTATATTGTAATCTTACTTGGTGGTAGGGAGAATTAGTAGGAAGGGAGGTTTGAGCAGGAGGGTAGTTAGAGTAGGTGGTTAGTTGTTTGTCTAATTGGGTTAAATTAAATTGTTTTCAGGCCATTGTTAATATTATATTAATTTCAGTTATACTGTGGGTTGAAGGTGGGGGAAGAATAGGGGGGTGGAGTCTGATACCATCCTGTTGGGTGCCAGGCCTGGACTGGGGATCCCAATGATCGGGGGCAGAGGGAGATATGGCAGTGGGAAAGGTCTAGAATTGGCAGGGGATGGAAATATGGTTATGCTCAGTCCCTTTCCAACCTTCATTCCATCCCAAGACACATTGGTGTGAAGACTAGGACATCAAAAACCCCTTTCGTCACTGATGTTGTTCAATGCCAGATCCATTAATAATAATATCAGAAGCTGCAAGGCTATCTTGTGGTGAAGAACATGGATTTGGGCCTGTGTGACTGAGACCTGGGTTAAAGAGGGTGAAACTGTTACCCTGTAAAAACTCTCTCTCTCACACACACAGGTTCTTGATCCTTCATCAATCACAAACTTGGGGGCAGGGGTAGCTTTACTCATCTGGGAGGGTTTCTCCTTCAGACCACTCTGTACACCAAAGATCATCAACACTGATTGTGCTGGCCTCGCGTGGGATGTTGAGGTGAGCTTGGCTGTCTGTCTGGTGTATCAACTGCCTAGCACACCGGCTGACAGCCTGCTGAGCCTGTTGGAGGTGGTAGCAGGGTGGGCCTTGAAATTCCTAAGGTTATTAGTTCTTGAAGATTTATTTTTGTTAAAAACAATTTATTAATTTGCAATATTTTGTTATCGAAATCTATAAGACAATTTTAAAATAATACAAAATAAAAACATCGCTTTCCCCCCCTTCTCCTCCCTCCCTTTTTCTTGACCAGTGCCGGTGTTTACTTAAAATTAAAAAAAGAAACAAGGTAACTTAACAAATCAAGAATCTCCATTTTAGAACCTTATATCAATATGGAAGAAATAAAAACATAGAATAAGAAAAGTTAACTCTATAAGTTCATCTTCATTTTTCAAAGGAAAAATGTTCCCTTTGTAAATTTTAGTCCGTTGGTTCCACTCAATTCATCTATTATCAAAAATCACTAAATGTCTCTTTACTTTCCATTGTTTTTCAACATATTTTTGAAATTTCTCCCATTTCTTCCTAAACTTCTCCAAATCATAGTCTTTTAAGATTCTTGTAAGTTTGTCCATTTCACTCCATGACATAACTTTTAAAATCCAGTCCCATTTTTCTGGTATTTTATCTTGCTTCCATAGCTGCACATACAATGTCCTTGCAGCTGAAAGCAGATACCACACCATCGTTCTATCTTGTTTTGGAAAACTTTCCATTTGTAATCCCAACAAAAAAAGAGTCTGGAGACCTCTTGATGTCATAACCTAAATTTTTTGACATTTCTTTCTGAATCATTTGCCAAAATTGTTTTGCTTTTTCACAAGTCCACCATATATGGTAGAAAGATCCTTCATGTTTTTTACATTTCCAACATCTGTCTGACACCTGATTATTCATTTTTTTCCAGTTTCTTAGGTGTCATGTACCATCTATACAGCATTTTAAAACAGTTTTCTTTAATATTATAACATGTTGAAATCTTCATAGAGTTCTTCCATAAATACTCCCAAGATTCCATTGTATTTCTTTGTTAAAATTAATTGCCCATTTTATCATTTGAGATTTAACTATTTCATCTTCTGTTGACAACTTCAATAGTAATTTATAAATTCTTGAAATCAACTTTTCATTATCACCCAACAGCATTTTTTTCCAATTCTGTTTGCTCCTGTCTTATACCTTCATTTTTAATGTCCTGTTCCACCAAGCTCTTAATTTGTTGTAGTTGAAACCAATTATATTTATATTGTAATTCTTCAGCTGATTTTAGTTCCACCCTTCCTCCATGTATTTTTAATAGTTGATTGTACGTTAACCACATCCCTGCATCAGTTTCTGAAGATAATTTTAATACTTCCATTGGCACAATCATAGCGGCTTTCTCTCATCACCATATTTTTTATATTTTACCCAAGTACTTAGCAAATTTCTTTTTATATAATGATGCGAGAAAAAGCCATACATCTTATTTTCCCCATGAAACAAATATGCATGCCAACCAAAAATATTTCCATGACCTTCTAACGCCAGCAGCTTCTTATTTAGTAACGTCATCCATTCTTTAATCCATACCAAACATACTGCATCATGATACAATTTTAAATCCAGCAGTTGGAAACCTCCTCTTTCTTTTGCATCAGTTAAAATTTTCATTTTAATTCTTGGTTTCTTGCCCGCCCATACAAATTCTGAGACTTTTCATTGCCATTTACTAAATTGTTTATTGTCCTTCACAATTGGAATTGTTTGAAATAGAAACATAATTCTTGGTAGAACATTCATTTTGATTGCAGCAATTCTGCCCAGCATAGACAAGTTCAGTTTATTCCATTTTATCAAATCTTCATCAATTTTCTGCCAAAGCTTTTCATAATTATTTTTATACATATCTATATTTTTCATAGTAATTTCCACACCTAAATATCTTACTTTTGAAACAACTTCACACTTTGTTACTCTTTGCAGTTCTTCCTGTTGACTCTTTGTCATATTTTTACACAAAATTTTCGATTTTTCTTTGTTTATATAGAAGCCTGCCAATTCTCCATAGTCTTGAATTTTATGAAGCAGCAATGGTGTCACGGATAGGGGATTTTCATTAATAAACATTACATCATCAGCAAATGCTCTGTATTTATAAGAAAAACCCTTCAGTTTCAGCCCCTCTATTCCTTTATCTTCTTGTATTTGCATAAGCAATATCTCTAGCGTCATTATGAATATCAATGGAGATAGAGGGCAACCTTGCCTTGTACCTTTCCTGGTTATCATTTTCTCCGTCAAATCTGCATTTATACAGAGTCTTGCTTGTTGCTCAGTATATAGCGCCTTAACCATTCTTATAAAAGCTTCTCCAAGTCCTAATTTCTCCATCACTGCAAACATTAAGTCCCAATCCAATTGTCAAAGGCCTTCTCTGCATCTGCAAAGAATAATGCCACTTCTTTTTCAGGATGCTTCTCATAATATTCAACAATGTCTATAACAGTTCTGATATTATCTCTTATTTGTCTCCTGGGGGAAAATCCTGCTTGTTCCTCTTTAACAAAGTTGTTCAAATGCTGTTTGAGTTGTTCAGCTAGTATCCTGGCATATATTTTGTAATCGTTGTTAAGTAATGAAATTGGTCTATAGTTTTTTACATTTGTGGTGTCTCTATCTTCTTTTGGTATCAACGAAATTATTGCTTCCTTCCAAGTATTTGGTATTTTCCCATCAATCCTTATAGTATTCATCAATTTTTGAAGTTTTGGTACTAAGACTTCTGCGAGGACTTTATAAAATTTTGCTGCAAAACCATCTGGACCTGGTGCCTTTCCCAGTTTCATTGAATATATTGCTGCTTCAACTTCAGTTTTTTCAATTGGTTCATTTAAGACCTTTTCTATATTTTCTGTTAAGGGGATTACTTGAATTTTCTGTAAATATGCATCTATTTTATTTTTATCCACCTTTTGACCTTGAAGTAACTTAACATAGTATTTAAAAAATTCCCTTTTAATTCCTGCTTGGTCAACTATTTATTTACCTTCCAATACAATTTTAGTGACAAATTTACTTTCCTTTTTTTTTTTTCATTTGCCAAGCCAGGTATTTTCCAGGTTTATTTGCTCCTTAAAAGGATTTTTGTTGTAATCTTTTAAGGTTCCATTCTACCTCTTTATTTAACAAATGTCTCAGTTGATTCTGCAATATTGTAATTTCCTTTATTATTTTCTTTTTTCCCGGTCTTTTTTTAAAGTTCCTTTTCTTTTTTTCCAATCTCTTTTTGAATATCCAGCAATTGTTTCTCTTTATCACTTTTGTCTATATTATTCATAGTAATTAAAAAACCTCTAGTTACAGCTTTATACACATCCCACATGGTTTGAAAATGAATGTCCTCATTTTCATTTATTTGAAAGAAAGCTTTAGTTTCTTTTTCTAGAGACACCACTATCTCTGTTTTCTGTAGCAAATCTTCATTTATTCTCCATCTCCTAGACTTTTTCACACTTTTTGCCGACCACATCACTGGGTTGTGATCAGCCCCAACTTTAGGAAGAATCTCTGTTTTTTTGTCATAAGTCCAAGATCTTTTGTAGTCCATAACATATCAGTTCTTGAGAAAGAGTTATGCCTTGCTGGAAAAAAGTATAGTCACGCACTTTGGGATTGAATTTCCTCCATATGTCTTCCAGATTTTCTTGCTTCACTAAATCAAAAAACGACTTTGGTAATTTCCCCTCCTTACTTCTTTTTCCTGATCTGTCCAAATCATGTATAATTGTTCCATTGAAGTCTCCCATTATCATCATTTGATCATAAATCACTTGGTCTAATTTTTGCGTAATATCTTTTAAAAAAGAGTCTTTTGCCCCATTTGGGGCATACAATCCCAACAACAACGTCTTTTTATCATTCATTGTTACTTCCACAGCTAGATATCTGCCATCACTGTCCTTAAAAATCAATCTTGGATCTAATTCTTGTTTAACATAAAAAATCACCCCTTTTTTTCTCCTTAGCCAAGAAGAAAAATTCTTTTCCCAATTGTTTATTCCATAAAAATTTGTAATCCAATTGTTTAATATGTACTTCCTGTAGACAAATTATATTACATTTTTGTTTTTGATCCATTGAAATGTAGCCCTTCTTTTTTGCGGTGAATTTAGTCCATTTACGTTGCAAGATATTAATTTGTAATCCATAATGATTCTTCTCTTTATTCTGTATCCCCAAATCCCCTATTTTCTTCAAAAAACTTTTGCAGTTCCAGGACATTTGTAATTGTAATCCTTTTTCCTCCATGTTCAAAACTTAGACCTTCTGGCAGTATCCATCTGTATCTCATGTCCATATCCCACAACTTATCTGTTAACTTTTTGTATAATCTTCTGTCATTTATTACTTTTCTTGGCAACTCTTTCATAATTCTTACTCTGCTTCCCTCAATTTCCAGTGTTTTTTCAAATTGCTTTTTTAAGATCTTTCCCACCATATCTCTTGTAATGAATTTGACTACCACATCTCTTGGTAATTTATTTTTCTTGGCATACAGGGAATTAACCCTATATATGTAATCATACAGATAACTAGAGTCATCAGAGTCTATTTCTAAAAACTCAGCAATGATTCTTATTATATATGTCCTTAAATCAGATCCTTCATCTTCAGGCACTCCTCTCAAACGAAATTGGTTTTCCATTAACTTGCAATCTTGCAGAGCTGCTTTCTTCTGCAATTTATTAATCATGGGATCTTGATCTTTCACCTTATTTTCAACCACATGTACTTTGTTTAACGTTGCTTGTGAGTCCTTTCTGAGATCTTCAATTTCTTTCTTTATTTCTGTCTTCACCACCTCTAGTTCTTTAACTACTTGCTTTTTATTTTCTGTTATTAGCTCCTTCATCACTTTGATCAGTCTTGTCTCCATGGCATCTAGTTGTTCTTGTATTTTTGGCATTTTTTCCCTCCTCAAGTGAAGCAGTCCTTGCACGTGTCTGTTTTGGCAGCCTCTGCTCCAACATTCCACTCCCCTCACTGCCAAAATAAGCTTTCAGGTTGATCTCTCCAAATTAAAAATAAACCACTGGATCTTAAAGATTGGGAGATGCCCTTTCCAATGCACCCAAAATCGCCATTCTCAGGGCTTCCTAGCCCAAGATATTAATTTTTAAAGTTTTTAAAATAGACAAAATGGTGGCCGTGATTTTTCTAGCCCTTTTAAAATTTTCTTTTTTCCCAAAAGGCCACCAAAATTAATACCACTCATATATTCCAATATATTTCACTCTGTAGTGATGAAATCTGCCGGCTCCAATAACTTTTAAAGTCCATTTTGACCTTCTTTTAATGGTGGCCGCAATTTTTCTATGATTTTCAAGTCCTAGAGAAGACCAGGAGGTCTTTAAATTCCCTTCTTCTAATAGCCTCTTCCTGCTTTTCTTGCCACGAAGTCCCGTTCTCAATGGTTGAAAGATCTCGCAATACAATTTTTGCGTCACTTCCTGTGCAGTCTTCCAGCTCAGCAACTCAGTGACGATGGGGGGTTTTTACAGAAACTGCAAGTATTCCAAACATAAGTTGTTTTTCAGCCTTTAATTTTGCTTCTAAATCTCCAAAAAGTCTCAAAATTGCCCCCTTCTCGTTTATAACTTTAGAATATTGTAGCTAAATCCAAATTTCAATCTTTATCTCTAATAAAGTTGATTTTAGTCCCAGAATGAAAGATAAAGATCTCTTTACCTTGCAGTCAAATTTAACCTTCTTAACACCGTCCTCTTCAAAAATTAATATTTAAAAATTTAGATAGTCCAAAGAAAGCTTGAATCTTGATGAGTGTAAGTCAAGTTAATGACCACGGAGACCCTCTGAAGACGCTGGAATGCAGTTCCTCAATGAGGATTCTTCAAAGCCTAAAAGGAACCCTGCTGGGACTCCTCGTCAGCCAAAGTAAATCCCCTCAGAATATTCCATGCATGTCTTGGCCTTTTCCCTCACTGAGAAGTAGGCAGCAGGCATTGGATTCGCCTTCTCTGCCCAGAACAAAGGCTCCGGTCAGCTCCCCTTTTGAGAAGCGGTTCAATTCTCCATGATCCAACCTCGGAAGTCCAGTTCTTGGAGATTTCAATTTCCATGCTAGTACTTCTGCCTCCACTCAAGCCTCAGACCTGGTGTCTTCTATGGCAGCACTGGATCTCACCTCATTTGTATCAGCTACTACAGCTTTGGATCTCATGCACCAACAGGTGTGCTTAAGCTTCTCTATTCTCTTAGGCAAATACTGCATTTCACAGGGATATTAGGGGCTACAACAAACATTTTGTTGCCAAATATAAATCAACTAAAATATAAATCAACATCAAGCAGGCCACACATTGGAATTGATCTTTGGTGCAGGAATTGATATTGATCTGACTTCCAGGGAAGAAGTGCCAAGGTCAGATCATCTGGTTCTGAAGGCCCAGCTGGGTGTTTCTGCCCCTTCCTATCTAGGCAGTGAGCTAATTTATGCTCGCCTGCAGAGACTAATGTATCCAATAGGATTCCAGAATGCTCTGTAGGATCCAGTGCCTTCCGGCTGATTAGCTGATAAGAGAACTGAATTCCCATCTCCTTGAAGCCATCAATGAGGTTGCCCCCTTATGTCCTCTGAGGTCCTGTGGTAGATTGTCCCTCTGGCACTCAACAAACTCAGGAGGATGAAATGGGAACTCAGACGACATGAGCAAGTTTGGTGATGAGATTGCAATGAAGTGGCAAGAACATCAATTAGAATGTTTACGAAGTCCTATGAGATTGTGGTGAAAGCTGCAAAGAAAGAGTTCTTCTCAGCCTCCATCATGTCTGCTAGTTTATGCTAGCACAATTGTTTAACATAACTAGGTCTTTGACGTCCCTGACAAAAGGAAAGCAAAAGTGTAGAAATTCAGTTATTAGTTGTGAAGCATTTGTGAGCTTTTACATGGATAAAATCCTGTCACTCCGCTGTGACTTGCCTGCAAACATTGATACAGTATGTGAACTGGAAGCCCCTTGCCCACCTTTGGATTCAGGTTTTGACACTTTTAACCTGCTCTCACCTGCTGATGTTGATAGGATCCTGGGTGCTGTCAGATCAATCATGTGCTTTCTAGATCATGCCCCTCATGGCTAGTAAAAGCCAGTGATGAGAGGAAAAAGGATCCATCCAGAGAGTCTTAAGGATGCTGTGATGATACCACTCTCAAAGAAACCATCTGTGGATCCTTCTGATCCTGCTAGTTAGGTACCAGAATCAAATTTATCATTCATGGGCAAAGTAATTGAGAGAGAAGTAGCTGAACAGCTCCAGGGTTTCCTGGATGACACATCAGCATTAGATCCAGTCCAGTCCAGCTTCCACCCCGGCCATGAGATGGGAGATGGTGTTGGTCGCCTTGACAGATGATCTCTGTAGACAGCTGGATCGAGGTGGGTCGGCGCTGCTATTGTTATTAGATCTGATAGCAGCATTCAACATGGTTATGATCTTTTGACCCACTGCCTTGCAGACGTAGGAGTTTGTGGGGTGGCTCTTCAATGGCTTACTTAATCTTCATGGTCAGGGACAGAGGGTGGCACTGGGAGAGAATGTGTCCTCTAGACACTTTCTATTGTGTGGGGGTCCCTCCCTTCATGAGGAGTTATAAATTCAGACAAACACTGATAAGTGTTCCCTACTCCAGTCTAGCAGCTCAATTTGCATTTGCATAATGCCAGTCAGAAAGTAAGCTATATAACCAGGGAGAGCGAAGGGCTGGATTAGGTTCATTTGTGGCTTCCTCCTCCTGCCTTTGCAGCTGATCATCACTGTAACATAACCAGGTACTGCACAGCAACATGAAGAGGTAGTGCATGTATGTATAGCTGGACTGTGTGTGTGTTTATTTTTCTTTGTGTTCTTCCATCTTTTAAGATATATATTAGAGTCCAACTAGATTTGATAATCTGACAGTTGAGTTCTAAAAATTTATCTTCATCAAGTAATTAGCACTGACATCTGTTTTTATCCCAGAGCTATGCCACCAGTCTGTCACTATGCCACTGTGTCAGTCTGCTAGAATTCCTTGAAAGAGAGAGATTTATGCAAAGTTGGACATCATGATCACCTGCAGTAAGAAATGATTCTGCTTTTGAAGCACTCAGGGCTGGCTTTCATTTCTGCAGTCCCCACAGTGCTAAGCTTAGTAATGATTTGTTAATGAGTCAGGGAAAAAGGAGAAGAGTGCAGGAATCAGGGATGTAATGAGGAGAGGAAGAGAGACTGTAGACTGCAAGTATTCTTTGCCCCCCAAGGACGAAATAACGAGACAGACACCAAGTATTGGAATAAAATTGGACCACTTTATTAATTAACTTCATAAACAGCAAGGGTACCCCACCAGAGGTGGCCTGGCCAGGGCTAGGGGTCACCGCGACCGCTCCCCTGCCATATCGGGCGAGAGACCCAGCCCCCCGGCCAGAGCTGAGGGCCTCAGCTCCCTCCGGGCAGGCCCAGCAGGGAGGCCCGCACCAGAGGGCCCAAACCCAGACGCACGTCTCGCCAGAAAGCACCCTCTAGCTGAGTCTCCCGGCAGTCTGCATTCTCCACCCGGGTCTTCAAACCCCAGGGTTGATCATGCCAGACCCCAAAGTCCCCAAAAGGGGGATGCTTCACAGTAGTGGCCCAACCCCTTCTCGAGCAACTTTTTTTTTTTTTAAGCTCCTTATTAGCCTTGTACCTGGCCCTCTCTACGGCTGCGGGGTCCAAAGCACAATGCCATACCAGGCGGGGCAGCATGGCTGACCACACTATGATGGTCCCCGGCCATCGCTCCCAAATGTGCAAAAAGGCAGCAGGCCCGCCCATTGAAGGCCACGGCGCCCCCGCCAGGCGGGGCAGCATGGCTGACCACACTATGATGGTCCCCGGCCATCGCTCCCGAATGTGCAAAAAGGCAGCAGGCCCGCCCATTGAAGGCCACGGCGCTCCTGTCACTCAAAAACAGTGTGCTGGCTGAATCCCAGCTGAGAGCCCACCGCAGTTCTCTGTGCTTGCAGAGCGGCCCAAAACACGTGGCTATGGCCGCAGATGAGAACTCGGCTCCGGCTCTTCTGGCCAGGAACAGCAGCATCTAAAAAGAAAAAACAGTTAAACACCAGCCAAACAAACATTCCCAAAACCCAACTCATACACGGCCTAAGCAAGGCCGCACATAAGCCTTATGCCAATGAATGCCCTATAACCTAGCGCCTTGCTGGACTTTTACCCGAAAGTCCTCAAACTGCCGCACAGCCCGTTTATAAGACTTCCGAGTACTAGGCGCAATGGCTAGACCTATCGCTCTGCACGCCTCGGCTCTCCAATCAGCCATAGCTCCTGGGGCATTGCAACTGGCCCTCTGCCGGCCTCCGGAGCCAGCTGATGAAACCTCTCCATCTGCTTACGAGATAGAGCATCAGCCACCCCGTTACTCACACCCAGAACATGCTTGGCTAAAAAAAAAACGTTAAGCCGCAAACAGCGCAGAGTGAAGGCCCTCACCAACCTCATAACCTGCTGGGATTTGGATGAAAGGGAATTAATGACATGGACTACCACCATATTATCACACCAAAAATGCACTGTGTGATTGGCCATATCCTTCCCCCACAGCCAAACCACGACTAAAATGGGAAAGAACTCAAGAAACGTAAGATCTCGGTTCACACCTATCAGCGCCCAGGAGTCAGGCCAACTATCAGCGCACAATGTCCATGAAAGTAGACCCCAAAACCTAATGATCCCGCAGCATCAGACATGACCTGGAGCTCAGCTTCCAGCCTCAAATCGTCCCTCCAAAGAGACTCCATTAAAGGACTCCAAAAATTCCTGCCAAACCTCCAGATCATCCCTCATGCTGCGTGTGACCCTACTTCTATGCTGAGGCAACCGTAATTCTGCCATAGCATCACACAGAACCCCCAGCTCCTCAGCCAACTCACCAGGCATCTTCTTGGGTACCACCCCCAGAGGAGAGACTCTAAGAGTACTCACTGGAGGACATGAAAAGGGGGCCCAACACCCTACCTTCACCTAGCTCCTTAGCAATTTTATCTCTAACCACGTGCTCTAGACCCAGCACAGACTTAAGGTAACCTAAAAGAAACGGAACTCTAGGCCCATGAAACGGGATCCTAACACCAAACCTAAAACCATCCAACAAATACAAACTATCGGCCCTTCTGGGATATTCTGCCAGCCACCGTTCAAGAGGCCCCACCCTTATCGGGCTGGGGCCCTTTTTTAGCTGGAAAGGCTCCTCCACCTCCCCCAGGCTTTTTCGGGTTCTTATGTCCTCTGGCTCTGGGGCAGCTGTCAAAGGAATGTGAGCCCCCACACAAGGGGCATTCGTGTCTAAACTGGCACGCTTTCCTGTTGCAAACCCCGAGGGAACCGAACTCCCAGCAGAGCAAGCGGGGATGAACTGCCTGCCCCGCAGCATCGTGGGGAGATCCTGACGAAGCCGACCCAGCGGAGGAGGACCTATTTACCAAAGGGCCGCTGTCGGAGCGGTCACCCAGAATAGGCCTGGCAGGGAACATAACCTGCAGCCAAAGCTGCTGGTGGATCCTGTCCCATGGAAGAGACGGATAAAGGGCAGCCCTCATCCGAAACTCTTCGTCATACTGCAGCCACGCCGGGCCACTAAAGGCCGTATAGCCCTTATATATAATATCTAAGTACTGAAAAAGGGCTGCAGCCCTCCAAGGCTGGGCCCGGGCGATCACCCCTGCATATATACAGAACCCTGGAAGCCAATTGGCCCAGGTTCTGTCCACCTTATGCTTCTTCAATTTTTCCTTCTCTTTTTCGTCTAAATCCTCCTTATCTTTTTTCTCTAATTCCCTAAAGAGCAAGGAAAATATATCTACATACTCCCCTTTCAATATTTTCTCACGCGTTGCGGGGAGCAGGTGGTCACCCAGTGGCAGAGCAACATCCCCAAAGGGCAAAGAAGCAAAAGGCACCATCCCATAAAGGGAAGGTGCCCCGAGAAAGGGGCTAGCCATACCCAAACTACCAACACCCGAACAAGCCCCACAAGGCCCCCCTTGCCCACTAAACCCAGGCCAAGTAAAAGGGGACCCAAACCCAGAGGCAGAAGGCATGGCTGAACTAGAAGAGGGGCAACCTTGCCCAGCCAATAAGGTAGGTCCACAAGGACCCCATGGCCAAGCCAAACCACTGCCTTCCTGCAAATTACCTGCCGACTTACCAGACCATCCAGAAGGAGCAACCGCCAACCCCAGACCAAATGCTCCAGCAGCCGCTGCCGCATCTGCCCCCACTGGACCCAGAATCCTTATCCATAGATGCACCAGCAGACCTGCCCTCAAGGAGAGAAAGCCTAGATAAAATGTTGGCTTGGCGACCCCTCATGGACGTCCCAGCACCGTCCAACCCACCAGGACAAGGCAGACCAGACGCTTGTTCAAGCGCCCTCAGTCTGCTCATAATATTAGCCTCCACCACCCCGTCACCCTCCTCATCAGACAAGGATGCAGGAGGTGTAGGTCTTTTAGGCGGCGCCCTAGGTGTCTTGGGCGCCGGCTTCTTGCCCTTAGACTTCCCAGACCCCTTGCCACCAGCCATAATGGCAATACCACACTCTGATGGATGAGCCCTAAAATGGCCGACAGCCTTGTTACTGGGCAAAATTGACACCTAAAATGTCCGCCGCTGCCCCCACTGCTGATCAACCTCAAAATGGCCGACCGCCCTGTTACCGGGCAAAAATTGTAGCCTAAAATGGCCGACCGCCCTGTTGCCAGGCAAAAATATAGCCTAAAATGGCCACCGCCCCCCCTCTGTCAATAAACTCTAAATGGCCAGAAGCCTTGTTACCAGGGCAGAAAATGAAGCCTCCAATGGCTGCCTGCCAGGCCCCAGCAGCACCACCAGCCGCACTACGAAGGGGCTGCTCCAAAGGCAACAATCCAGCCCCCCTAACCCCCCTTTGCTAATTAGGGAGCCCAGGAACACACACAAAACCAAACAGCTGGCTCTAAATGAAGAGAACCTGGGACCTTCTGCTTCCCAAGCAGATGCTCTACCACTGAGCCACTGTCCCTCCCTAAAGTCAGTTTTGTCTACTCAGACTGGCAGCGACTCTCCAGGGTCTCAAGCTGAGGTTTTTCACACCTCTTTGCCTGGACCCCTTTTTTGGAGCTGCCGGGGATTGAACCTGGGACCCTCTGCTTCCCAAGCAGATGCTCTATCACTGAGCCACCATCCCTCTCGAAAAACCACCAAAAGAGCCTCCAGTATAACAAACAGAGAGGACTGACTGAGCCCTTATGGAAGATCCTCCAATGGAGATGCTGGGGATTGAACCAGGGACCCTCTGTGTGCTGAGCAGAAGCTGCTCCGCTGAGTCCCACTGCCTCCCGGATCAAGAAAACTCAGGCCAGTTCTCCCTCCTGGGATGCCACAGGAACCCCAGCCAGATCCCACACCTCAAAGGAGCCGTTTCAAAGGCCCCAATCCAGCCCCCTTCACACCCCAAAGCTCAGCTGCTGGGATATAAGGACGTGAGCAGAGCTTATGACTGCAGTAACGCAGCTTAACACTCTGCCCACAGGCTGCTCAAGGGGCCCGCGCCTGCCTCCAACAAAGCCCACACGATCCTCCCCTTTGAAGTAAAAAAAAAAAAACCACCCTCAGCAGTCCCGAGCCCCGCGCCTGACCACCCCCTTTCCAAGAAGGAAGAACTCAGCCAGGAGGCCAGCAGTCACGACGACGAAAAACGCTCCCAACACCGGAGACAGCCAGTGGCACCCGGAGCTCTTCAAAGACGGCCAGACCGAAGACGCGCCCGACGCAGACTGAGAGGAGCGCAGGTCTAGCTGTCAATCAGCCAGACCTCGCTTCCCAGCCTGCGCGCCAGAACGGGCGCCCTCTGTCTCTCCCCGTCCAGGGAGGCAAACTCGTGCCTTTGCAGCCCAGCCACTGCACGGTGGGCTGCAGGCACCCGAATTTGGGAAGCTGAGTTAATTTGAGAAGGTGTTCATCATAACTGTTTAGCTATTTCCTCTGATTCAGAAGGTGAAATCAGAAGGCATGGGAAGGTGGCTGTGGTATTAATGGATTTTCTAATACTTTCTTTTTATTATACCAATATGAGCCTTGATATCTTCAGCAAGATAGCAAAGAAAATGCAAACAGTTGCTTCTGTAAAAAACAGACATGAGTGAAAAATACTTGTGTTTCTTTTTTCAGGGCTTTTTTTTGTAGCAGGAACTCCTTTGCATATTAGGCCACATCCACGTGATGTAGCCAATCCTCCTGGAGGTTACAGTAGTCCCTGTTCAAAGAGCCCTGTAAACTCTTGAAGGATTGGCTATATCAGGGGGTGTGGCCTAATATACAAAGGAGTTCCTGCTACAAAAAAACCTTGCTTTTTTCATTGTCATAGTGACCTAGAAGAATAATCCAGTCCATTAATTGCCAGGCCTCCTGACCTAATTAGCTCCAAATATTGAGATGTACATATATAGGATATGATTCTAGGATCCAAACTACCCATTACATAGAAGATCTCTAACCAGATCTTCCACTGTTTTCTTTCAAAGTAAAAACCGCAGAGGGTCAAACTGGATTGGGTTTGTGACGCTAAAGGAAAGGATTTAACCCCACTCCATTGCTTGTAGAGTCTGTCCAAAAATCAAAAGGAACATTGTGGAGAAGTTTGTGTGTATCTCTTTAATGAAGTGACTTCCCACTCAGAAATGAAGCCCTAATCTATTAACATAAGATCCAGATTTAGAAAACCATTATTCCTGTGATTATTCTTAAGACATATGCTGAGGTATGGCATTGTCCTAGTGAGGGGATAGATACAACTGTGAAATTAGTAGAAATCATATCTATGCCAATGATAAATGTGGTGTTTTGTGGTCAGGTATAGTCACATTCCAGTGTGGATTGCAACTTATTTTCATGCTAATTACTTGTTGAACATGGTCCTTCACCCTGAGTAGTGTTGTGATCTCATATTACAATTGTGAGTGGGATTGATCAGATCAGGTAACTCTTAGGATTCTGTCAATTCATTCTCTGATTCTTTTTTGGACAGAACATGTTCTTGGCGATCATTAATGACACATACTCTGAAGTGAAAGCTGACTTTTCTGTTATCCCTAGCAGAGAATTTGAGATCAGTGACCTTATTAGACAGGTAAGTACTTCATTGTTTTGGTCAAAAATACTCTGAGCAACAGAACAGTGAAGCAGATTCCTTTTCTATACCATTTCAGCCATGACATTGAAAAATAGGTTTAATTCATCCCCCCTGCTTGAGTATGGGGGGGGGGGGAAGGGGTGAGTTAATATCTTTCTGGATTTCCAGCAGCAGTTCACATGGCTTGCACTAGCGTCTGGTACTATTCATCAGTCGTCTGGATGGAGGAGTGGATGATGCAAACATGAAATCCATAGGTGATATAAAATTTTGAGGGATTTAAAACACTCAGTTTTAAAATGATCTTAATGAATGTGAGAGGAGCCATATTTTAGTGGCAGAACACGATTTGCATGCAGAAAATCCCAGGTTCACTTCCCACTATCTCGAAAAATCTTTGATGGGGATGGGAAAGATCTCTGCCTGAGCCCATGGAGAGCTGCTGTGAACTGGAGTACACAATGTTAGGCTATATGGACCAATGAGTCCGTATAAATCAGCTCCATAGGTTCTTCATAAGTGGCAAGGTTATGGCAGCAACTATTCAAATATCTTATAACCAGGGCTTTTTTTAAAAGCAGGAATGCACAGGAATGTAGTTCTGGTTGGCTTGTCATCGGGGGGTGTGGCCTAATGCAAATGAGGTCCTGCTGCGCTTTTTCTACCAAAAAAAGGCTTGCTTATAACTAATGCACAACCATACCAAAGGATACTTTGTCCAACACCACCATACTTTGTCCAACAAGAAAGATTAAGAGGCTGATTTTGCTTCCCTCCCCCAGAAGTAAATCTCAGTTCAGAAGGACTTAATCCTAAACCACTGCAGATAGAATTTAAGTCTTAGATTTTATGGTAGATTAAATGTGATGCTGCGGGCACAAAAAAAAACAGTTAACATGACCACGACTTGAGGAAATAATTGAACCATTATGTTCAGTCGTTATAAATCCACATCTGAAATAGTTGGACAGCTTCAGAAACTGCATTTGAAAAATGCTGCTTTACAAATTTAAAAAAAGTACAAATCCTGTGAATACTTACAGGGACTGCATATGTTTAGCTCAGGGTTTTATTTGTAGAAAAGTCCAGGAGGAACTCATTTGAATATTAGGCCACACCCCCTGATGTCACTATAGTTTCACATGGTTTTTTTGTAAAAAAAAGCCAGAAACTCATTTGCATTTTAGGCCACATCCCCTGATGCCGAGCCAGCCGGAACTGCATTCCTGTGCGTTCCTGCTTTAAAAAAAAAAAAAAAAAGCTCTGGTTTAGCTTAAGGAAAGGAAGATTAAGGTGGGAGATGTTGATGGTCTTCAAATTAGTAAAAACGTCATAGAGAGGAGGCACATCAGTTATTCCTCCTTGCCTGTAGGGAGAGGGCAAAAAAGATGGTCTTAAATTAAAGAGAGGTTAATTTCAATAATACTACTGGTTGGAACTTGACAGTTTCAAAAGCCTTCAGCTATGAGCTTTTAATAAAATAATATACCATATGAGAGGGATTGCAATACAATACACTGCCTTGGAAGGCTGTGACATCTCTATGGGATTTTTTTTAAATAAAAGGTTGGATGTGTATCTGTTGGGGATGCGATAAGGTATAGGATGTTGTATGGGGTAGATCTAGATGATCCCCACCACCAGTCCTTTTCCATATCTATGATTCTGTCCTACAAGATTAGTTGTTCAGTGTTAAGAAGTTGAAGGGAAAATTAAATGGGTATCATGTACTTGAATGGGACACAACTTTATACACTGAATTAGGTTATCGTTCAGTTTGCATCTGAGTACAGGAAGCCATTTCTGGGTTGTTTGTTTTACCTGAGACAAAAGATGCCAGCTCTTTCACAGCAAATATACCACTTTGTGATCTGAGCATCCCTGTATTGGAAAGATGTGGTAAACATTTATGTGACTTTTGAAATCACCCATTCCCTCTCTATAATGTTCTTGGGCTCATTTTAAAAATATGTTTTTAAACTTGGTACTAGAAATGATTCCCAAGAGGAGCTTATAGTTGCCCATTTTATATGCATTGCACTTATCATGAAATGCAAATAATGTCTGCTCAGTGCTTGGGATGGAAGCTTCTCTCTATTCAAAATCTGACCAGTCCTGACACAACTAATTTACTGGGGCTGTTTCTTATTTTGTGCTTAGAGTTACAATAAAGCTCTGGTGAAACTGAAACTGAAGAGTGCATCAAAGACAGAAGATTTGTATGCAGTAAGGTAAGAATTGTCATCCAGCAGATTGCTTAGCTGAACATTTCATCTGTTTCATTTTCTTGAGCAGACTAAGCATGACATGGAAGGTCAACACACGCAGGAACTCCTCTTCCCCTGCTAAGACAGCATTCAGGACAGGTTTGCTTTGTGTGTGTCTGAAGAGATCCAGGTGGGCAGCCATGTTGGCCTGCAGCAAAGTTAGGGTCCAACCAAGTTTTATTTAAGGTGTGAGCTTTTGTGTGCAAGCACACTTCATCTGGAGAGGTCACTTTTCACAGTGTTTGATTTGTGAAGCAGACTGGAGCACCCTAATGTGGGTCACGAGTGGATAACTTACCCATGATTTCTGTTTAATGTGGCAGTTCCAGGTAGATGTTCTTCACAGCACATTTATAGCCCACTCTTTCTCTAAGGCATTCAGGATAGTGTAAACAGGCATTAAGAGGCATGTACCCCTTTAAATGTTCTACAGTTGGTCTCATCTGAAGTCTTGCACAGCAGAAACCTTGCACTTCCTGGTCATGGTTCTGTCCCTCCTAATTCTAATGCCTGTAGAGTGGGGGAGGGGAACAGGGGCACAGTAGTTTCATTTATTTAAGTAGGAGGTGCAGTTAACATAGTACAAATTACAAGTAATTTAAAAAAACAAACCCAAGTGAAGATTATAGAATGGAGGAGTGAGTAACTGAAATAAAATGTGGTAAGACACAACTAATCAGAAATTTTGGGAGGGGGGGAGGCTGAAAGCAGTAGGATTGAAATGATCTTAATTTTTGCTGCATGGTGATCTAAGTTGCCTACTGGCTTCCTTACAAGGATATAAGGAAAGATGTGCAAAGAGTATTGTACCCAATTGTTCAGTAAGAAACAAAGCTGCTGCTGACTTTCACAGTATTCTAGCCAGTGGGTATGAGAATATTATGATTGAGAACTGGAAGCTACTGGTGGGACGGGAGTTTACAGCCCCTAGTAAAGATGAGCCTAATACATAAATGTTTACAGCAAAGATAAGTCTAGACTGGAGTTTACAGCTCCTAGTAAAGTCTTGGAAGTAAACCCACAAATCTGCTTCCAGGCAAATAAGGCCAGAATATAAGACCATATTGAGTGTCCAGCTGTCATCATTCTAGTTCTATTGCATGATGTTTTGAATGCCCCGGAAGTCTACATTTCTGTAACTAGGGAATCCACAGAAACATTTACCTGTTTTCCAATGGACCAGAAGTCTTGGGTCAAGTTGGTCCTATCACACAATCAAAGACTGAGGCCTATGGAAGAATGGGCTAGATCTTTCCTTCATTGTTAGAATAAAAGTGACTGTAATAGCTACATGGGTTGGTGGGCTGAACTAAAGGAATAGAAGGAAGCAGAAGCATTCCTTCCAACCTCTTCTGTCCGTTCAGTGTCACACCCCCGCTCCCCTTCCTCACTGTAGCTCACCAACCTGTATGGCTACTCCACATGGAGTAACCCTGACCATCAGCCATCCCTGAGCTGGAAGGGACTGAAGGAGGAAGGGAAATCATGGCAGTTCTGCAATCCTGCCTTTGTCACTTATATTCGGTGAACCTTCAAGCATTTGCATTTAAGTATCAGTGCTAAATCCAGCAGTTTGTTCAACCATACAGCTCTTGGAACAATATAAATTGGCTTGTCCTATTTTATTCTCATAATAGTTCTCTGCAGTAGATAAGGGTGCAGGACCTTGGGTACAATGTGTCCATGACACTGTCCAAAATATGAAAAGATAGAGAGCTTTACTTTTCTCCCACAATCTTGAACTTAATACTCTGTGCTAATAGGTGTCTCCCTAAACAGCATATGCTTACATGAGCAGTTGTTACCATTAGTTAGCACTATCTGTGACTGAAGATGAGTGGTGGAGTCCCATATAATTTAGAGTAGACAAACAGAAGAATGGCTCACAGGAGAATTTTGCTATAATACATACTATGAGTATCATCTACTATTAAAATCAAATAGCAAACCGACTTTAGTGGAGCCAGATTGCACCCTTAGAATTTTAACAGTGGATGGGGGTGAAATGAGCTCCTGGCCTTGGCCTATGTGAATTAAAGTCAAAAGCAGATGTGTTTTGGTTCTGAAACACATGGCCACCACCAATCCACACCTTTGCATCTGTTGGCATCTAGTTGAATTAGAAATCAGATGTAATGTAATCGCATTCTGCATTTCCCTGGCCCTATGTCACTGCTGCATGTTAGAAACAAATAAAAGTTAAGTGTGATGTGGTGTCACATGTCTGTTTCAGCAAGAAGTTACTGGGAGATGTGAGATGCATAAGTGGAGTGGCAAAGGCCACAATTTTCAGGTGTTGTCTAGTTTTGCCCTACTGTCATGGAGCTTTAAGTTGTCAGCCATTGGAGGAAAACTATGATTGTTGCCCTTCAGTAATGGAAAAAAAATGCCTTGATATTTTACTCTTTTCACACAAGATAAAGATAATTAATTGATATTTTCACACTTGGATGGATTTTTTTTATACAAGCCTTAGAAGAGGACAGTCAACCTCCAGAACAGACGTAGACACAAATATTTCCGAGACTACTAGTACAGAGAGGGTAAGGCTGTTATGTTCTATTGTATATTTTATGGATGTTGTTAGCCGCCCTGAGCCTGCTTAGGCAGGGAGGGCGGGATATAAATAAAATTTTATTATTATTATTATTCCCTTTCCCCTTCATGAACTAACCATATCCAGTTGCAAGACAACAGTGTAACATGAATTGGATCTGTTCAGGAAGGAGTAAAGAACAGTTTTTGTCATTGCAAGAGTGGGATTAGTTTTGATATGGTGAAGCTGGTAATTTTCTTTTACAGCAAAATTTATTTGCAGTTTCTTCAGAGTACCTCAGCACCACAATTTTGCAATCTTCAGCTGGAGAACTAATTACTAGTTGGCATGGTAACAGTCTGAAGTATCACAACTGCCTTTGAGTGAGGCAGGAGGCGTGTCTACCTAAATTGGCCTCCCTGCTGTAGTTCCCATCTAGCTGAGGTGTCTGTCCACCTGATCCCACCTATGTGGCCCAAAGACATCTTTATGTAATGTGCTCCCACCTGTTTTAACCACTTTATCTCTTGTTAATTGTATATTGTAACGGGTTGTCGTGATCCACCCTGAGCCTGCTTGCAGAATAAAAAACCTGCACATAAATGAATGAATAAATAAACTGGTAGTCTGTGGACCAAATCTAAAATAAAATTAACTCAGAATGTATCCTGTTAATGCACTAAACCCTCATAAACCCTATCCGTAACGTGGTTTGATCTGGATGGTCCAGGCTAGCCCAGTCTTGTCAGATCTCAAAAACTAAGCAGGCTCAGCCCTGTTTAGCAGGGCTTTTTTGAGCAGGAACACAGTTCGGCAGGCTTGGTGTCAGAGGTGCGGCCTAATATGAAAATGAGTTCCTGCTGGGCTTTTTCTACAAAAAAAAAAAAGCCCTGCTGCTTAGTATTCTGATGGGAGACCACCAAGGAAATCTTAGGTTGCTACACAGAGGCAGGCTATTTGTCTCTTTTCTAGAAAATCTGATGGGGTCATCATAAGTCAGCTGTGATTTGACCACCATTGTTGACACGCTGAACAAGAATTTTCTTGCCTCTGTTCAGGGGGCAGATTTCTACCTCTAAAACTATGTGCTTAAGCATCGAGATGAATTCTGTAATCTGTACAAGTTATGCATGGAGCACAATTGTATGGCTGTTATTTTGTATGATGTATTTTGGTGTTGCTAGTCATGTGAAGGAAGCCACCAGTTGCTACAGACATTTCCAAGCACATAAAGGCTAGAAATGTAGCATTTTTAAATGAATGGAAAATGGCTTTGTCAGGAAGGTGAATTCTACATCTTAACCCTCAATCCAGTTTTTATGTCCTCCTGCAAAATCATTGCATTCACCCAGCCATTCATAAATCCTCCTTTTTAAGCCTTATATTTACATAAATCAGAACGAGGAACTTGTGTTAAAGACAGAAACATGTCTAGTAGAAGGTATCTTGCCTTGACAGATGCAGCATCTTTCTTTTCCTGGAGTAAGTACATCACACAGAATGTGCACATACAGAAAGATGTCATTTTGCAAATGACATTGACTGTTCATTTCTTGGACAGGAAAGAAGGCGAAGAAGTCATGCTGCAGGACTACATGATTCCATTTCTCCTGAAGAATTTCAAAGGTATGTTGTTCAATGCCATAGTCTCTGGCTAAAGGTGTTAGCTGTTTAGCTATCTGTTGGACCTCTTTTTGACCCCACCCTTCAAAGCACTGCACATATTTCCCCTTCCTCATTTAATGCCATAACTCTGTGTAAGTAGGATTGTTTGAGTAAGAGTACCTACCCATTTAAATTTCATTGGCAAAGGCTCAAGCTAGACATTATGATTTAACAAGTCAGAAACCCAGACCCAGCTTGCATTCTTTGCAGACAAACAGGAGCTGCTTTTTAAAGAGCCACAAGGGATTGATTCTACTGGGGATCACAATGTGGGGAGGAGGAGGTATTTCCACTTTCAGCCCCCCCACCCCAAAACCCTATTTTACTGAGTCAAAGTGTGCCTGGGCCATTATTTGCTCCTGGATGCAGCTCATTAAATTTCGTCATGTCTAGTTTGAGTCAAGGCAGGATTCGAACCTGGGTCTCCTTTGTTACCTAGTACAGCATGATTAAAATAAATGGCTCATGCCTGGGTAACTCTTGCCTTTTTAACATACTAATTTATCATGGATTCAAAATGGAGGCAGTGCTCTGTCCACATCACAAAAGTCCCACCCTGTTTCCAAAGTAACTGTCATACATGGGTGTCACGGTTTTCATGTATATGGTGCCCAATTTGTATTGTGAACATGGTATACGTAGAAAAGGGGCTCCCCCATTGTCCTGACCTGAACTATCTGGGGGGGGGGAGTCAATCTGATCCATCAGGGAAACCCTTCTCCATGCATGCCAGTCTGAAGAAGGCACCCCATATGCAGGAGCTGAGAAACTCACATGTGACACTGGAGACTGAATGATGGCACCGGATCCAAATGTTTAGTATGAAAATCAGCCCTGAGGGTGTGGCTGCTTTTTGGTTTGTGTTTAAAGATGTTCTAGGTTGAGATGAATCTGAAACTCAAATTTCATTCAAAAAGAGCATAGAGCCATAGGCCAACCAGATGCTCACCAAAATGGCCCATCTTTAAGAAGTGAAAAGATCAATAGTAGTAAACCAGTAAAATCTTTCAAAAAGCCCAATTCAATTAGGCTTTGTTCAAAACATATCTAAATGATGCCATAAGGATATACTTTCTATGAGGTGTAGCATTTGTTAGCTGCTAGCTACTCAGGCAATCATTTGTAGCCTATTTACATGCTCAGCCTGATCTGCTAATTTTTATGCAGCAGGAATATATGTGTAAATGCTTCCCTGTCTTTAAAAAAACCTGTGGAGATAATATCTAGATTGATACTTTTCTCTCCTCTGGGTGAGATAGGATGAGTAGGGGAGGTCCTCCCTCCTAACAAATGATGTTTTTATGCTTTGTATTTGAACTGCTTTTAAAATTGTTTTAATGATCTTTTTTTGGAAGGGGGTTAATTTTAATGGTGTTAACACGTGATTTTATCTATCTAAATAAATGTTTTAAATTGTTAGCCAACCCTTTTAATGGCAGAAAGGCAGGAGACAAATTTTGTAAATAAAGTATCTACTGGGCTGTCATCGTACAGGAAGAATGCTATAGCTTTAAGACAGTACACACTTAGTTGTGACTGGAGACAAGAGCATGTAAGAAGAAGAATGAATACATACATGAAGCAGCCCAGTTTTGTCTATTGTCCATGGTCCCTGGAAGAACTCTTGCATTATCTCCTACTGCCAGGTCCTTTAACTGGGGGTGTTAGGAACACAGTCTGGCACCTTTTGCATGCAAAGCAGATGCCATAATACTAAGGGTAAAAAGAAAAAAGTAAAAGAGGATGTGGGAACACCAAAAGAAGAAAAGAGGGAACAATATGAACCTGTAGAAAGAAGAGATCCACAGAGAATATTATATGGTACGCTAGCCACAATCTAAAGATGAATGTATAAAGTGGCTCCTAGATGCAATGCCAAAAAGGCACAGAGGATTTCCGTAATGCTCAAGAGGTTTCATAAGAAGCAAGATGAAAAAACAATGCACAAAATTGTGCAAAGGGAAGAGGACCTTATGTTGGTAACCTAATTTTTGCCACTGAAGCTCTGTCTTCCATCAAAAAGGACAAGTAAAATCAAGTATATCAACAGCTTGCATTTCCGTTATAGTGGGTTTTCTTTCCTTTCTCCCCTAGGCTTTCCAGATATACACAAGAACTGGAGAAACAGTTGAAGCATGTGACTGCTAAACTTGATTTAATTATGAAAAATCTACCTGAAGGTTCAGGATCAGGAGATAAGAAATAGAAATAGCAAGAGGTGAGAGGAAGGGGCCAGTTTTACAGTTCAGGCCTAAGAGGGATCCTGCTGCATCAGGTATCAAGCTCACTTCCATGATTTACTTAAGGTGCTCCAAGCAAAACCAAAGCAGCATCCAGTCAATGCTGCTTTGGTTTTGCTTGGAGCACCTTAAGTAAATCATTTGGCCAAAGAGAAAACCAGTAACATAATGCCCCATCATTCGTCCCTAGTGATAAGCCAATCTTTTGACCTGTTTCTCAGTAGAAAAAAGGAACGTAACAGGACATGTTTGCTGTGTGGTCCAAATACTGATGTAGTAGAGACTTTCACATCAGCTGAAGTAGATGGAGAAGATTGTATATTCTTAATTCTCACTTATCAAGGCATATAGCAGCCCCTGTGAATATATTAATCCCCCACCCCCAATCTACTCTCTACATTTACACTACACTGATGCACATACATCCATACTGGCAAACACTGTACATAGAACCATATCATCATAGGGCATGGTCCTTTTCATGGTGGGTATACTGTTAGTTTTAGTGCTGGGAACAAATCCATTGTTTCACTCATAAGAAAACCACCACAGTTTTTCTGTACCATGGAGGAAATTTTTGAAAGGAGCTAGTACAGCCTCATTCTAATTCTTACAGGTCATTAAAAGCATATTTTTAGGGGATTTTCAAATAACTGGCAGTTTAAAATCCCCGTTTTTCACTTTTATCCTGTCACTTTCATACACTTTCCTCCACCCCAACATGTCACACATATCATGACACCCTCACTATACATTTTAATGGATTTCTTGCTTTTAAAGGAATTGGTTTTTACTGACAAAACAGAAAACTCATTCAAACCCAAGACATGGAACTAGCAGAGATGGAAGACAGCCAAAGATTTAACCAAAGACAGACTGTATGAAATCAAAAGTTGAGAGAAGACAAAGCTAGGTACCTGTAGGGACCAATTAACACTGGACCAAATGATTGTCCTGGACAAGTGAATCTGAGATACAACTACTTTTTTCTACTCACCTCTTCCTTAATGCATGGATACTCCATGTTCATAGCAATCAATCTGGCTGAGTTCATGATGCACAGTTTTGCTTTCTCCAGCTTCTAGGCCAGCTTCTGCAGTTAATTACCATTCTGACATTGCTAGACATATAAAGGGAAACCTTTCAAAGAGTATGTTCTAAATATCTGCATAGCAATGCAGATGTTGTTCACCAAAGGTACAGGAATCAGGAAGCTATGTGTTAATTTCCTTTTTGTGATAAACATGCTACCACCAAGACATTAATGTTCACATTTGCCACATGTTGTCTCAGTGTCAGAGAAAACCTGATGATAATCTTAAATTATCTCTCAGTACATTAAACCCCACTGTCAAGCATCACACATAGAGGGCTTGGACTGAAGATACTGGGAGCGGCACAACTGTTTTGTGTAGCTGATCGTGCCAGTGCTTTGGCAGACATGCTTATTGCAGCTAAATCTGCTTGATTTTGATGGAAGGACCAGCTGTAATCAAGAAGTCTCAGATCCCCATCTGCTCTGCCTTATTCATTCTGTGAAAAGGAAAAGCTGAAATTTTGTTTTGGGATTTAAGCACTATCAGGGAAATCTTCTTGTGCTTAGAAATGTATTTTTAATGTGGAATAGGGAAATGCATATATGTATTTGATGTTGGAAAGACAAGGTTGCCTACCTGGGATGGGCAGCTGAATTCTCTAATTTTACTGAAATTTCGGGCAGGGGGATTGTCTTTCAATATGTAATCACATAGAAAGCATAGAATACTAATCTCTTACAGATAGAACAATTTCCCACTAGACTTAACTCGCTCTCACTCTCCTCAGCGGGGCTTCTGTCGGATTTCGCACAAGCTGTTCCAAGACTGCAACTCACTTCACCTCTTTTGCGCAGCAAACAAGATCCTCTAAAAATCAGTTTCTGTTTGCCACGTGAAAAAGGTAACGCTAGTTGCAGCCCCTGGGCAGATAGTGTGAAATCCAACAGAAGCCCCGCGGAGATGAGCATGAGACCAGCATAAGTCTAGTGGGAAATCAGTCGTAATGTCAAGATGACGTGTAAGGTATGAATGCTGCTTTCCCATAACTTATATCCAGTTTGATTTGAATGGTAGGCATGACGAGTTACATGCAGTATAAAAGGAGCTACTAATGAGTTGGTCTGCTGACTGCCACTGGCTAATGTCTTATGTGACAGTTTGGCTGAGTTTAATTTCTGAGCTGCTAGGCATGTTCCATCAGGTGAGAAGTTTTAAAGAGGACCAAGGGCAAAACTGTGCTACTAATAATTTGGAGGGGTTTTTTTATTTCTTTGGGCAGGGGGAAAAAAAGCAAATGTCTCATTTCATCCTGGAAGCTGGCATCCCTTCAGATACCTAAAAACAATATTGTGGAAGAACGGTTTACCAGTGAGATGTTAGCCTACACAATGTAACAGAAAAATAAATTTTTAGTTTGTCTGGTTTGTTGTTGTTTTTTGTGTGTGCATGTGTACATACATGCCTGGAAGTCATGGTGACTTCTGGCAATCCCTACTGAAGCATGGAAGACATTCAGAGAAGTAGCTTGATACAGCCTGCCTCTGCATCCTGGCTCTGGTATTCCATGGAGGTCTCCCATCCAAGTATTGGCCAGGGTCAGCTCTGCTTAGCTTCCAAGATTTTATGAGATCAGGCTTGCCTGGGCTATCCAGGTGAGGGCTAAATGTCTTTTAGTTTTGTACCTGATAACTTCTTAAAAGTATTATGTATTCAAGGGACAGTTTGAAAGGATTGAAATACAGATGCCCCATCTAGAAAATGCAGTATGCTATGAAGGCAGGCTTCCCTATGGGGTGTTAGGAACAGGCATAACTCAGAGGAACATCTAAATGAGAATGCATTCTCACAAGTATGCACATGTACATTCTCTTGAAAGTAATCCAGCATATACAGAATGCATTTGAAATAACATCCAGTTAAGCCTTTGTGTTTCTGCTACACAGGCTTCTATACATGGATTGCCTTCTCTGAAGCTGAGAGCTAATTTCTAGAGTTAATTCTGATGTTCCATAGTCTTACTCTATTTAAAATTCCCTGCATTCTCTTGAAAATTTAGCAGGTTTACAAGATGATAAACAAGATAAAATTACAGCATTAAATCAGACTAGCTATATATATATATATATATTTAAAAATATATTTATTGAGATTTCACAAAGGATGCTACAGTAAATACAAAAATCTTACTTCATGCATACATCACATAACCGTAGATCAAATATTTACAGATTGTAGTGGAACAGAACAGTTGTAGCTTATAATGGTCATCTAGGAACAACTCAAAATATGACAAGGCATAATAATTTAAAGAATCCAGACAATATTGTGAAGCAAATTGGTAGCATAAAATAAGACAGACAAAAAATAAGGAAAATATACAGAACGTATACCTGAGTTCCTAGATACCTATATCTCATGATGCACTCAATTCAACTCTGCAAGTTCAATCAAGTGTGAGAAGATAGAAGTGTCTGATTGTGTGTTGAAAGACAGAAGTGAAACATGCTGGAAAAGGTAGAGTTGTCAGAAGTGATATTATTGGAGGAAATGTAGTTCAGAAAATGTAGCCATTTTTCTGAGAAATTAGTATTTTGGGGATAAATTTCTGTTTGTTGCAGGCTATCTGTGACCTTTTCCATGATGAAATGCTCTAGTACTTTATTAAACCAGGAGTTTCTTGGGGGTGCAGAAGTGGCTTTACAATATGAAGCAATGGGCATTTTGGCCACCACTTAGAGACCAATTAAAAGTTCAAGGCAGATTTTGGGAACTCATACACCATTCCAGTTAAGAAATATTATCTCAGGAGAGAGAGAGATGGAGTGGGATGTAATATCTTTAATATGTTGGAGAACATCAATCCAAAAAGTTTCAATTTGGGGGCACTCCCATTAACTGTGTGTGAATGATCCTTGGTTTTCACATTTCTTCCAAAAAAGGGGCAAGAAGTTGGATGAAAATAAAGCAATTTTCAAAATATTACCAATTAAGGATTTTGAAGGACTGAGAGCAAGTTTGAAGTACTGGCAAAGCAATGAACTTTGCCTAGACATTTAATGAGAGGGTAGGAGGAAAAAAAGTCAGTAATCAGTTTGCCCAAGTGTTTGGTTGAAGAGTAGAGTTGTTGATAATATTTACGAAAAATACAGTTGATATCCACTGATTTAGAGTGGAAGACACCTTTAGAGTCCTGGATTGCTGTGACAAATCTAGATGAGGCTTTGTCTTTAATTCTCCACAAAAGTAGTTTTATTGATTGAGGCAAATGAATCCAATATTTTTGTTTAAGGTAGAGTTGGTTCCTCTGGATACTGTCACATTCCAGAGAGTCCAGTTTTTTCCATTCCATTCAGAGTTTGTAGTAGATTTTCTTGCTATTCCTTTGCTTATGAAGAGTTTCCAGTTTGCAAATGTTGTTTAGGAGTTCAGACCTTAGAGCTGCTTTGCTGTGATTCCAATGTGAGGAAATAGAGATCAGGTTGCCTCTAATAACAGCTTTCAGAACACAGTAGTAGGTGAGCAGTCTCCAGTGTTGTTGAGTTTTAGATATTGCTGAATGGAGGATTCTATTTTTTGCATACAGTGTGTTGTAGAGCAATGCTCTGGGGAAGGACCAGCATCTTGGGGATTCTTGATTGGAAGAAAGAGATATCAAACAATTCACCCAGGCATGGTCCAAACAATGGAACCAATACCTGAAGCAACTGTAGAGTTGATGAGAGACTTTGATAAAATAATATAGTCAGTTCTGGAGTAGATGTGATAATCTTGAGGAATAGAATGTGTAATCTCTGACAGAACTGTTCAAATGCCACCATATGTCAGTCAGTTAACAATTTCAAGGTACAGAAAACCTTAGAGTGATGTTGAGAGAGTGTATTAGAGCAATTGAGATCAGGATCAATAACAAGATTGAAGTCGCTGCTATGATTTCGCCTTCCTGGAAGGAGCTGAGCACATTTCAGAGATCTCTGACAGAGAGCAGAGAAGCTCTGAAAGACAGCAGATAAATAAGTGCTATAAGGGTGAGGTTTGGCTTTCTAAGCAGCTGGGAAAGTTGCTGAGAATTTCTGAGTTTGTGTGACTGCTGAAAATTCTGAGTTTGTGGTTGCTGGAGAACTGCTGTCTTGTTTGGTTTGGGTGTGCTGAAGGTGATTGTTGCTGATTGATTAGGAGTGGCTGTGTTCCCCACCCTCTCTGCATTATTAAGCTGCGCCTTGCCAGAGAGCTAAACGGCTCTTGGCCTGTGGCTCTTAGCCTGGGGGCTCTGTAAGGACCAGGAACCCAGATCCCTATTTCCTTGTGTTCCCAATAAGATAAGTTGACCCTCCAGAAGGGGAGCCACATAAACAAACAGGATTTAAAAGGGGACTGTATATTTTTTAAAAAGCCATCATGAAGGTAGAATGCCAGCAGGGGGGTGGGGGCTTTCCAGCGTTTTGCACTGAGTGTCACATGTATGACTATCTGCCCACAGGACAGAAGTCCTGGGTGTGTTCTCGATGCAAGGAGCTCCTGGTCCTCAGGGAACGAGTTTGTACCCTTGAGGCCGAGGTGACTGACCTGGAAAAGCAGAGACAGGCACTCGGAGAAGATTCTTGGGGACATATTAGATGAGCCCCACTCTGAACGTGGCAGCCCCGTTGCTGCCAGGGAGCATGAGGGTCGAGAGGGAACAGGGCACCATGCTAAGGATAAGGGGAATGCACCCACAGAAGGGACCTCTTCTTCAGTTGGTGAGCGGGTATCCGTTCACACCAAGGAACCATCCTTGGGCAGGGAGAGAGGGGGGGTCTTGGTAGTTGGTGATTCGATCCTTAGGCAAGTATACAGCTGGGTGGCTAAACCGCGTACTGAGCTTATGGTGACTTGCCTGCCTGGTGCGAAGATAGTGGACATTACGCATGTAGTAGATAGGCTGATAGACAGTGCTGGGGAGTAGCCAGTGGTCGTGGTGCATGTTGGCACCAACAATGTGGGGAAATGCAGTCGTGAGGTCCTGGAGGAAAAATGTTGGCTGCTAGGCAGGAGACTTAAAGCCAGGACCTCCAAGGTAGCCTTCTCAGAAGTGCTACCTGTTCCACGTGCAGGTCTGGAGAGACCGGCACAAATTAGAAGTTTCAATGTGTGGATGAAATGATGGTGTAGGGAGGAAGGGTTTAAGTTTGTTAGGCACTGGGATGCATTCTGGAACACGTGGGAGCTGTACAAAGAGACGGTCTTCCCTTATCCCCAGATGGAACCAGGCTGCTAGCACTTAAAATTAAAAAGGTGGCAGAGCAGTTTTTAAACTAAATCTTGGGGGAAAGCCGACAGGAAATGAAATGTCTCTGGTTTGGGAGGACTCATCTCAAAGAGATGAAGGGTTAGCTCTTACTTTTCTACCGGGTAATGGATCAGAGTTGGCTACTGAGATGGTGACAAACAGTATGGACTGTCTGCCAAAGTCTCGAGGCAGCAGGAGGAAGGTTGCGGGCCGAGCTTGCCTGGGAAATTATAGATGTTTGTATACAAATGCTAGAAGTGTTCAAAGTAAAATTGGTGAATTGGAATGTTTAGTGTTGGGAGAAAACATAGACATTGTGGGAATTTCAGAAACTTGGTGCAATGAAGAGAATCAGTGGGACGCGGTGATTCCTGGATATAAGTTATATCGGAAGGATAGGGAGGTAGGGGTTGGAGGTGGAGGTGGAGTGGCTCTGTATGTCAGAGAGGGTATACAGTCCAGGAAGACTGAGGTCAAAGAATTAGATTGCCTTCAAGAAATGCTTTGGGTTGAAATAGAGGGCCCAAAAGGAAATTTAACTATGGAAGTTTGTTATCGCCCACCAAATCAAAAGATAGAGGACAATTATAATATGATGGAAGGATTAAAGATAGTGGCTAAATGTAAAAACTGTGTCGTAATAGGTGATTTTAACTACCCGCAGATTGATTGGGTCAATATGTGTTCAGGTCGAGAGAAAGAGATTGAGTTTCTAGATGCTCTCAATGACTGTACTATGGAGCAGATGGTCTCAGAACCTACCAGGGGCGGGGCGATCCTGGATTTGGTCCTAAGTAATGCCCAAGACTTGGCAAAAGATGTAAAAGTGATTGCACCGCTTGGGAGCAGTGACCATAACGTTATTGATTTCACCATTTGTATAAATAGGGAGTTGCCAAAAAAGACCGCCACAACCACATTTAACTTTAAAAGGGGTAAATTCTCTGAGATGAGGAGGCATGTGAGGAGAAAATTGAAAGAAAAGTTAAATACAGTCAAAACCCTTGGGGAGGCTTGGAGGCTATTTAAAACTACAATCCTAGAAGCTCAGATAAAATATATACCACAAGTTAGGAAAGGCACAAACAGGTATAAGAAAAGACCGGCATGGTTAACAAACAAAGTAATAGAAGCTGTAAAAGGTAAGAAGGACTCCTTAAAGCGGTGGAAAGCGAGTCCAAGTGAGATTAATAAAAGGGAACACAGGCTGTGGCAAATCAAATGCAAGACTGTGATCAGGCAGGCAAAAAGGGATTATGAGGAGCATATTGCAAAAAACATAAAGACCAACAATAAAAATTTCTTCAAGTATATTAGAAGCAGAAAACCAGCCAAGGAGGCAGTGGGGCCCTTGGATGACCAGGGGGTAAAAGGATTACTGAAGGAGGATAGGGAAAGGGCTGAGAAGCTGAATGCATTTTTTGCCTCCGTCTTCACTGTGAAAGATTAGAAGTGTTTGCCTGCTTCAGAACCACTTATTTTGGAAGGGGTGTTGAAAGACTTGAGTCAGACTGAGGTGACAAGAGGTTCTACAACTGATAGACGAATTAAAAACTAATAAGTCACCAGGTCCTAATGGCATACATCCAAGAGTTCTGAAAGAACTCAAAGTTGAACTTGTGGATCTCCTGACAAAAAATATGTAATCTTTCATTGAAATCTGCCTCTGTTCCTGAGGACTGGAAGGTAGCAAATGTCACCCCCATCTTTAAAAAGGGTTCCAGAGGAGATCCAGGAAATTACAGGCCAGTCAGTCTGACTTCAAAACCGGGAAAGTTGGTAGAAACCATTATCAAGGACAGAATGAGTAGGATTGATGAACACAAGTTATTGAGGAAGACTCAGCATGGGTTCTCTACGGGAAGATCTTGCCTCAATAACCTGTTACATTTCTTTGAGGGGGTGAACAAACATGTGGACAAAGGAGACCCAATAGATGTTGTTTACCTTGACTTCCAGAAAGCTTTAGATAAAGTTCCTCATCAAAAGCTCCTTAGTAAGCTCGAGAGTCATGGAGTAAAAGGACAGGTCCTCTTGTGGATCAAAAACTGGCTATAGGAAGCAGAGAGTGAGTGTAAACGGCCCATTGGACTTACCGTGAGGGGTCCTTCTCCTCAGAGGTTCGGAGGACATCTCTGTGGGTTATTCCTACTGTTCCTTCAGGGAGGCAGGAACACTTTTTTCACCTTCCTGTTGGCACCTTCGGAATAACCCCGCCCTCAGTTGTGGGACTCCGAAAGCAGTATCGTCTTCCCTCTAACTAGAAGGACTATAAACACACTAACAACTCATACTAAAATGCAAACTGTAAACGTGAACTCCAATAATACTGAAAGAAACATAGTACAAGGGAGATAGGCTGTAGAAAGAAACCTAAGCGATGAAATAAACCTGGGCGTGGCGAGATGTCCTCCGAACCTCTGAGGAGAAGGACCCCTCACGGTAAGTCCAATGGGCCGTTCTCCCTCAGAGGTTGTCGGACATCTCTGTGGGACCTACCAGAGCAGTCCCCTTTTAATCGGGTGGGTCTTCATCGCTGACCTCCCCCAGGACATGTTGCAATACCTTTCTTCCAAATGCTGCATCTGCTGATGCCATGGAATGTATCTTATAATGCCTTATGAATGTAGACGGAGAGGACCAAGTAGCAGCTCTACACACCTCTTCGACTGAAGCCCTATTCAGCAGTGCCGCGTTTGTGGAGGCACTCCTAAGCGAGTGTGCCGTGATTCCTCCAGGTACCTGTAACCCTGATGCCCTATAAGCTTCGCTAATGCAGGCCTTCAAAACTGTACTAATTGAAGAATTAGACATCTTGTCTCCAGCTCTAGGAGGAGAAATGTTAATGAACATATAGTCAGATTTTCTAATTGACTCCGATCTTAGAATGAAAATCTTCAAGGCTCTGCACACATCTAGAGTATGCCAGACTACCTCCTTTGGGTGTTTGGGATCTGGACAAAAGGTGGGTAAATAGATTTCTTGTGATCGGTGGAACCTAGAAGCAGCCTTGGGCATGAAAGAGGGGTCCGTGCGCAAAACCACCTTTTCTTTGTGAAACACGCAAAGACCCGCTTTCACTGAGAGGGCCCCCAGTTCCGAAACCCGACGAGCCGATGTAATGGCTACTAAAAAGAGAGTTTTCTTTCGTACCCATTTTAAGTCCACTTCTCGAAGAGGTTCAAATGGTTTCTTAGTAAGCGCTAATAAAACAGTATGGAGCCGCCAAGATGGAAAGCGATGGACCGTCGGAGGAGACTTCAAGTTTGCCCCCTGCAAAAACAACTGAATGTGAGGATGTTGAGATAGTCTGTATCCTCCCACGACTGGTAAAACCATGGACAGGGCAGCTATCTGCCTTCTTAACGTAGCTGGTTTTAACTTGGCATCTAGTCCCTCCTGTAGGAATGCTAGTATCTCCGCCACTGAGGGATTAAGCGAGGAAACCTTTTTTCTACGACACCACCGGACAAAGGCCTTCCAGGTAGTGTTGTATATGCGGACTGTGGAGGGTCTTCTTGACGCTAGCATAGTATCCGTCACCTCCGGTGAGTAACCTAGACTTCTGAACGTCTCCCGCTCAATCTCCACGCGGTCAGATGAAACCACTCCGGGTCGGGGTGCCACACCGGACCCTGATGGAGCATGTCGGGAGAAACTGGTAGCGACATCGGGAGGTCTATTGATAGCTCTGTCAACATTGAGAACCACGGACGCCATGGCCAATAGGGAGCTGCCATGATGATTTCCGCCTGAAGCACTCTCACCCTCCGCAGAACTCGAGAAATGAGAGGGACCGGAGGAAACGCATACAAGAGACCTGGAGGCCAGGTGGCTGACAGGGCATCTGTCTGTTCGGCCTCTGGATGGAAGAACCTTGTGAAGTACCTTGGTAACTGGGAGTTTGTATCTGAAGCGAACAGATCCACCTCTGGTTGACCCCAACGCTGGCAGATGAGATCGAATATGTCTGAGCTGAGGGCCAACTCGGCCTCGCAGATTTCCTGTCTGCTTAACCAGTCTGCCTGTATGTTGTCCTGGCCTCTGATGTGTTCCACCCTGAGAGAGGCCAGATTCTTTTCTGCCCATGTCAGAATCCTTGATGCTTCCCGGTGCAATTGCGAGGATCTGGAACCCCCCTGGTTGTTCAGATACGCCTTGGCTGTGATGTTGTCCGTTCTGACAAGGACATGCTTCTGGAACACTTGGGTCTTGAAAGCCACCAGAGCTAGGCGTATGGCTCTGATTTCCAGAAGATTGATGGGGAGTAGACTCTCGGTGTGTGACCACCTGCCTTGGACTGGTTTGTCCTGAAGAGAGGCCCCCCCAGCCCCCCAGGCTGGCATCCGTGAACAGCTCTAGGAAAGAAGGAGGATGGAACAATTTGCCCTGGCGAAGGTGAGACAGATCCGTCCACCATAGCAGACTCCTCTTGACCTTTAAAGGAATTAACAGATTTAAGACCCTTCTCTCCATTATCTGAAGCTGAAATGGTCGTAGGAACAATTGAAGAGGTCTGGAGTGGAATCTGGCCCATTGAACCATGTCTATGGTCGATATCAAAAGTCCCATTAGTTTGGCAAGCAACATCAGTGGTGCTGATTTGCTCTGGATGACCTCGGTAGCCAAATCCCTGATGGACCTGGCCTTGGACAGAGGCAGAAACAGCGAATTGCAGGTGGAGTCGATCATTGCACCTAGATGTTCCAGTCTCTGTGTCGGGTGAAGTGAACTCTTTTCTGTGTTCACCAGGAACCCGTGTGACTGAAGGCACTGAATTGCCAGGGATGTACCCTGAAGAGATTTCTCTTTGCTGCTGGATCTGACCAAGAGGTCGTCCAGATAGGGGTGAATGTGGATCCCCTGCTTCCTCAGCTGGGCTATCGGATGTATTAACATCTTGGAGAAAACTCTGGGCGCTGTTGACAGACCGAAAGGTAAGGCCCTGTATTGGTAGTGTTGATTGAGTACCACGAACCTTAGGAATCGACGATGGGAAGGGTGGATAGGTATGTGCAGATAAGCTTCGGTCAGGTCTATGGAAGTGAGGTACTCCCCTGTCAAGAGAGAGTCCATAATGAATCTCTTTTCATTCCTCCTAATGGATTTGGGCATGGCCTTCTTTTTATCCCTAGTCTCTACTAGGATCTTGTCCAAAACGTCCCCGAAGAGACGGTCCCCCTGAAAAGGATAAGCTGCCACCGTGGACTTAGAGAGGAAGTCAGCCTGCCAGGCCCTAAGCCACAGAAGGCGTCTAGTCACAGTGGTAGAGGCCATGATCTTGGAAGCAAATGTTAGAATATCTAACGTGGCATCAGCTGTAAATGACGCTGCCTTAAGGATGCGTGAGGCACCTTCTAACATGCGTCTGCTATCCTCTAGTAACATCTGGATTAACTTGCGTACCCAGACGATGGATGCCCTGGAAACCAGGGAGGCCGCAGAGGACGCCTTGACTATCATGGCCACAGATTCATACAACCTTTTCAAGGTCGCCTCAGCTTTTTTGTCCAGGGGATCTCTAAGAGAACCCTGGCCATCCTCTGAAACCAGTCCCGAGGACTGTAAAGCTGCTACTGGTCCGTCCACAGTTGGCGCTTGTAACAACTCGTTGGTATAAGCAGGCAGGGCATATAACTTCTTCACTAAGTGAGGAAACTGCTTAAGAGAAGCTGGTTTTTCCCATTCTGTTCTAACCTGTTTTTCAAAGTATTCTGTTCAGACGTTTCCCCCCTGGGCAAGAACTCAGAATTTCCGCTGGTTCTAGACTTAAACTTCTTAGACTTAGCCCCCTTTAGCTTCCTCGTCTATGGGCCCCTCCTGAATTTCTAAAGCCGACAGCGTTTTGGCCAGTAGAAACTGGTAATCTTCCTGACGGAAGAAACGACTAGCCTGCTCAGGAATTTTGACCTCCTCCTGTTCCTCCTCAGAGAAACATTCCCCCTCTTCCCTGTCTTCCTGGTCAGAGCCAGATGCCATAGACTCAGGCTCAAAGGATAGGGACTGGGAAGACTGCACTGGGGCCTTCCGCGCTGCCTTGGTGGGCCAGGAGAAGGAATGGGGAAGCTCTGAAGAAAGGGTTGGACCCTGAGGGAGAAGCCCCATACGGGCGCAAAAGGAGCCCATTTCTTCCTGCATGGCTCTTCTAATAAATAGCATAGCCTCTGGGTTCAGAGGGTTGCCCATTTGTACGTTACCCCCAGCCTGGAAGCCGTCGATGTGCGTGTGCAGATAGTTCCGATCCTCCGGAGTGCCTGCTATTGGGGGGTGGAAGGTGTGAGAGCGACGCTCCGCACTTCCAAAATGGCCGCCGCTGCTTTCTGCCGCCTCGAGGAGCGTAGCCTGGGCCTGCATTACGCGCCGTTTCTTGGCGCTAGCAGCTGAGTCTTCTGCGGCCGCGTCGGGAAGGGTGCGAACAAGCCGCGAAGGCAAGTCGGCTCCTTCGGCGTGAGTCGGCGCTGCTAGAAGCGCGGCGCACGACTCTCCCTCCTCGTCAGATAGGAAACCGTCCCTACTGCAGGCCATTCTGAACGACCCGGGTAATTTTCCTCAGAAGTCTTGGCCAGTAAAAGGCAGAAGGAAAGGAGGGGCAAATAGATGTGGAAAAGAGAGATATGGAAGGAAATTTAGAAAAAGAAACCGAGAACAAAGGCTGAGCCTAGCCTTGTGCTTCTGCTCCCTGTAGAGGCAGGAACAAAACTGAGGGCGGGGTTATTCCGAAGGCGCCAACAGGAAGGTGAAAAAAGTGTTCCTGCCTCCCTGAAGGAACAGTAGGAATAACCCACAGAGATGTCCGACAACCTCTGAGGGAGAATGGGCAGTCTTCGTAGTGGAGGACGGTAAGCAGTGGGGTGCCGCAGGGCTCCGTACTGGGTTCCATGCTCTTTAACTTGTTCATAAATGATTTGGAGTTGGGAGTGAGCAGTGAAGTGGTCAAGTTTGCGGATGACACTAAGTTGTTCAGGGTGGTGAGAACCAGAGAGGATTGTGAGGAACTCCAAAGGGATGGGTTGAGGCTGGGTGAGTGGGCGTCAACGTGGCAGATGCAGTTCAATGTGGCCAAGTGCAAAGTAATGCACATTGGGGCCAAGAATCCCAGCTACAAATACCAGTTGATGGGGTGTGAACTCGCAGAGACTGACCAAGAGAGAGAACTTGGGGTCATGGTAGATAACTCACTGAAAATGTCAAGACAGTGTGCTGAGCAGACAGGTTAAAACGGATAAAGGGAAGTACTTCTTCACCCAAAGGGTGATTAACATGTGGAATTCACTGCCACAGGAGGTGGTGGCGGCCACAAGCATAGCCACCTTCAAGAGGTGGTTAGATAAATATATGGAGCAGAGGTCCATCAGTGGCCATTAGCCACAGTGTGTATATGTGTGTGTGTGTGTGTGTGTGTGTGTATATATATATATAATTTTTTTTGGCCACTGTGTGACACAGAGTGTTGGACTGGATGGGCCATTGGCCTGATCTAACATGGCTTCTCTTATGTTCTTATAGTATTTGGAGGGGTGAGGGCCCACCCAGAGCCATGACGACTCTTAACGGTCATTTGATGGGCCTTTCCTGGGTTCCTGAATGGATATCCAGTTCAAGACAAAAGACAGAAATGACTCTTGATAATGGGTCATGAAGAGCCATCATGATTTATGTCTGGCAATTATTTAACATCAATACTCTGAGGGGAGGGGGGGCAGGAAGGAGAGGGTTGTGTAAAGTCTACAGATTAACATAAAGTAACATAAAAAGGTGTCAGGAAGGGGTATTGGAAACAGGAGAGATTAGCCAGCAGTTGCTAGCCAGAGATTAAGCCATGAGCAATACTTTACCCGAAAATCCTTTGTTTCTACATATTGCATTGCTGGGTGAAGGAAGGAAACTTAGCCCAGGGCTGCTGCTGTTCTGCTGAACCACAAACACTGTCTACATGCTGCATTTCCATTCCAGCATGGCTTCTCTCTCTTTGCCTGCTTTTTGCAATGAATCATGGTTCAGAGTGAAAGACTGGGATACCCCATCTCTTAGTGGGGTGTTTCCCAAGGTGAAGGTAGGGCCCCTGGGTAACAAGACTCCTTGGAGGTAAGGCCTTTACCTACCAAGTCATCTGCGGCCACCTTTGAATATGCTTCTCATTATCCTATCCTGGAGGGTTGGTGTTACCTGTTTTTGCTAGTATTGCTCTATGCTGCTTCAAGCAAAGCTCCTGTTTCATTTTAGGTAGGGTTAATTTAGGTTGAGCTAAGCTATATGTTCTCAATACTTTTCTGTGTTGGGGTATATTCTGGAAGTCCTTAATGTGATTAAAAGAAAATCCTTGTTAGAACGTGTGCATTAATAAAATCCCATGAAACTGCATACCTGGGGTCCATGTTCTTTCTTTTCCTGGAAGTGTTATTCCCAGATTAAGATTCAAAAGATCCATTTTGAAAAACAGGTTTAACCAGGAAATAATGTAGCTTAACACCCTCTTCAACAATATTTTTGAAAACACACACATAATTATGACAATAAAAGTTGCTTTTATTATAAAAATCTATACAGTGAATACCAGACATAGCAATCATTTATATCTGGTTTATTTATATATATTTATATATATATATATCCACATATATAGTTTTTACTTATACCAAAGTAAAACTATGTTATATCACAAAATGCCTAAACCTACCATTTATTGCTCAATAAGAATGGTACAACACACACTCTTAGCATAACTGATGCCATGCTACCTATGATACTGAACAGCCAAACACTGCATAACACACACAAAAGCAGCTGTTAATAATTCTGAATGTGAACCAGGTGGATCACTCACTTTATAAAAATATTGGAATCATATAGATTTAAGCATTATAAAGGAGGAATATATTATTTAAAACATTTAAATAGTGCATATTGACATTTTGCATGTGGTATATAAAACATTCATGTACAACACTATACAGTACACATAAGTTTCAATGTTTGGATGCACCTGTGTCTGCAGACTGATAGAAAAGTAACTGAAGTGTACATTGCACAATGGAGCTGAATAAAAGCCACAAATCATCTCCAGATTAAATTTCCAACCTTGCAATTTACTATGGTCCACTAACAAAAGAAAATTCTCTAATTCTGTAAAAAGGCAAAGCATCAATATAAGCTCATTTTACTGCTCTCTTTCAGGGTTCAAAATTACATGCCTACAATCACACACACACAAAAAGCCTTTTTGTAGCAAACAGACAAGTCTGGAGTATCAAAACCCTACATTTAAAAAAAAATCTATCCCATGTCAACATACTGACCTGATGAATTCACAGCCACTTCTTACTTTGTAAAAATTCACTTTTTGGTCTTTCAGGAAGCAGTGAGAAAAAATGTTTGTGCTGATATCAGCTGATCATAAATACATGCAGAAAATAGGCACATGCAAGAACATGGCCACAATCAACACAAAAGAAAAATCCCAAAGAGCACCGATTTAAACACTTAGGGCTCAATCAAGACAAATACCCAAAGTCATAACACAGATGAGACTGCCCACCCCAACAAGCAGTATTTGTACATGTTATTCATTTGCTTGTGAGGGTCTGAAACAGTGCCTGTACAGACACTGTGGGACAAGAGGATGAAAACAGAGTTCTGTTATTCCCTACCTGGAAGCCCTCTGTGTGCAGGTGCTGTGCCCATAGCAGTACTGTAATGAGCTCTTAAGATTTTTACGTATTTGAAAAGAAAAACATTAAAGGTTGTTGTGTCATCTACATTAGATAGGGTAAACATCACCAAAATGTTTCAGTTCTGAAGCTGTATCATGCAAGAATCATTTGATACCTGCTTAATACCAAAGGTTAAATCACTTTACTTTCTATTTCTGACATAGCAGAAAGCTCCTTTCAAAGCTTACTCTATCTATCTTAAGTCCATTGATTTTAGCCCTTGATAAAATACACTTATTTCAGATACAGCAGTTAAATAATTAACACAGGTCTGCTGAAGCTGTACGGCACCATCACATTCTTCCCATCAAGGATACGATGCAGGATCCAATTCAGACCACCACTAGGTCACCATTAGCTGATTAACTGATAAATTAACAGTAATGCAAGTCTCGTAGGCAATATGTGATATAAATGTTCAGTTTTCCAAGTTTTAAAAATACAACACGCAAGGTCACTTTCTGGTTTGTCCACTGTAATCTGAAATTGAAGAGCAAATGGGAGTTTTAAGTTGCAATATCCACAGGCCATAAACCATTCTATTACATGACAGATGTCATTTGAAACCAAACAAAAGTTATTCCACAGCTGTCTTCTGAAAGGCATCTCAGTTCCATTTTGGTGCTGAGGAACACAGTTGTGTTCTTAATTTGCTGCCATTGTTCCCCTTAAGAAAAAAAGGCAACTGAGTAGTTCTGTGTTACACTAAGAAATACAGACGAAACGAAGATAGCAGGTCCAGAGTTTTTGAATAGTTATTGTTCTACAGTCTTTTGGGAACATGTAATAATAAAAAAGAAGAAAAAATGTTTGCTAAAGTTGAACAGAGCAGTCTCAAATTGGGACAAATTTTCATTAGCTCTCTAGACAGGACCTACTTGCCCTTCAAATGTGGCACCATAATAAAGTGTACAAAAACAGCATTATTTCAACTGCGCAAGACAAAGCAAACACCTAACAAGTACTATGACAGCATAAGAAAACAACCGCTCAGTGTTATGAAGAAACATAACTTATATTGACTTTGCAGAATCTTGTTTGCTGATGAGAACTTCAAGAAGCCGAAGTTTGGCCTTAACTTTCTTGTACTCTCTGTATTCATCAAGCATGGGAGCACGATCTTCTTTCTGAACATTTCTGTAAAAAAGATAATACTTACTATTAAGAAAATCCTGGCCAATGTAAACTGGTTCAAACCAACTTAAGATAAATCTAGGACGGTAGTTTTTCATGCTGTATCAGTGATCTCATAAGGTGGTACCTGCCACATCACATCCTGTTATCCTATCATTTTTGTCCATCCTTCTCATGAATTGGGCTCTGAATGATGAAAGTTTATGCTGTAATACCTTTGTTAGTCTTCAAGATGTGACGCTGTTTAATCTAATTAAAGTAGTACAAACTGTCCCTCTCTTTGATTATTCAGCAGTGCATTACAGAAAATAAACATATGAAGCTGCCTTGTACTGAATCAGACCCTTGGTCCATCTAAGTCAGTATTGTCTTCTCAGACTGGCAGCGGCTCTCCAGGGTCTCAAGCTGAGGTTTTTCACACCTATTTGCCTGGACCCTTTTTTGGAGATGGTGGGGATTGAACCTGGGACCTTCTGCTTCCCAAGCAGATGCTCTACCACTGAGCCACCATCCCTCCTGCATAGAGAAAAAGAATTAAAACACAACTGGATGTACTAATCAGGGCAATCGTAGCAAATGTTCCATTTAGTTAACTGATAGCCCTTTTCTTCCACGAAGTCAACTAATTTAAAGTAGCAGCTGGAAAAGAAAATACATAGCACTTCACTTTGCCAAAAGAATGTGGCATATGGGATTTTCTACAGAGTTTTAAAAATGGTTTTAAACATGTATAACCCAGTTTAATGGTCAAGTCAAGTCAAATTTATTTTTATATCCCGCCCTCCCCCGCCAAAGGCAGGCTCAGGTAAGGAGGCAGGTAATGGTAAGGAGGCAGGGGTTTTTTTGAGCAGGAACGCAGAGGTATGGCTTAATATGCAAGTATGTTCCTGCTGGGCTTTTTCTGCCCTATGCAAAACACTGGTGATATCAGGAGGTGTGGCCTAATATGCAAATGAGTTTCTGCTGAGCTTTTTCTATAGAAAAGGCCCTGTAAGGAGGAATTAATGTGGTTCCTATTCAACTAAAATCAGTGCAAAACATGGTGACATTCAATAGAGTGGGTTGCAGATGTCAGCTACTGAGGGTTTGAATGAACAAGAACTGGTTGAACAAAAGTCAGAAGGATTGAGACCCCAAGTCTCTCAAAAAGAAAAATCAACAGGCCTGAATTGTTATGACTGTTGTATATAAATAATTGCTGTTTCAGTATAATGTTTTGCTGAACTGGGTTTGTTGGTATTCTCAACACTGCAAGTGTCACAAGGTGGGATCACACTATTATAGATGTGAACTTTCCCTCAGTTCTTTAATAAATAATATTTTTTTATTTGGCATTGTTTCCATAAATTCCATAGGCTACAGAAACATTTTGAAAGTCCATATCTTTTAGCATAAAATGAATTTATAGTTAAAGTAAATGCAAGACTTGGCTGTGACAGCATGGATGCTGCTTAGTTCTGAGATATGCAATGACTGAAGAGACATGCAGGAAAGACAGAACTATCCTAACTTGAGATTAAGGCATCAAAAACAAAAGTTACAGTACAGGGCACAACAGATGTTTCACTAGTTTAATCACTAGTTGTTGTTGTTTTTTTAAATCACCATTGCTGCACATACTATACAAAGCTTTTAAGAAATACAGGTGGGCAGCCGTGTTGGTCTGAAGCAGTAGAACTCCTGCTTTAAGAAATACATTCACAGAAAACTCTGAAAAAGCAGGTTAATTTTGAAACTTATAATTCTTAGAATTACATTATCAATGTATGCAGTTCTCAACATAGCTCCATATGTGGATACCACAGGGCAATGAAAAAACAGGACACATCTTTCTACAAACTGGAGAATTAGCCCCAGGTTTGCAAAAAAAAAAAAAAAAAAGGTCTGAAATCTTTTTTTTTAAGATTTTGGGGATTTAAAAAAACAACACCTGTACCCTTAAGAAACAAAACTCTTCTGCAGTGGCCGTCACATGGTTTGCTAGGCAACCACAACAATACTGTCAGATTTCAAGCCTTGGTACCTGTCAATAAGAAGAAGAGGGGGCAGCGCCCCTACCAATACTGTTTTGGGCTTTGAGAGAGGACTCATCAGGGCCAAGACTGACAGTCACCACTACTCACTACTAGTCACCAACAGCCACTGCATGAAAGTGTGGTGCTGTGGTTAAGAGTTTCAGACTAGGTTCTACAAGATGTAGATTTAAATTCCCACTCTGCCAAGGAAGCTCCACTGGGTGATCGTGCGCCAATCACACACTCCCAGACTAGCCGACTTTTGTTCTCATGATAAAACGAAGCACAGAAGGACAATGTAAGCTTTGGGTCCTGCTTGGGAGAAACATGGCGTATAAATGAAGTAAACAGATAATACAGCTGAAGATGGGAGGCAGTTAAAAGGTAGGTGGCTGTTGGGCAGGAAGGCAAGAAGGAAGCAGGGAAAATGCTGAGGATATGGGGGCTGCCAGGAGGAGGGAAAAAGAAAACACTGGGGGAAGGCATACAGAGGAAAATTAAAAGATCCACTTGTAGTTAAATACAACATGGCCTTCATAACACCAACGGGGCTGTCCCAAAACATCCTGGTACAAATACAAATGGCAGGTCACACTTTTGATTTGGTTTTCTCTGGGGATAAAGTACTTGGCTTGGTAAAGCGGGAATCTTCCACTGTGCACTTGTCATGGACCAATCATCATCTGCTGATGTTTAGAATCATGGACATTTGGAACCTCCACAAAGATCTGTGCATGGGGGGGGGGGGGACGACAATTCAGACTGTCCACTACAGGAGGAGGATGGATCCAGAGGGATTCCTGATGTCTCTTGGGGCTTCTCCAGTCAGAAAGGTTGGTGCTATAGTTGCAGCCCTTGCTGGCCTGTGGAATATGGAGGTTACCAAGGCTGTAAACCCTCTCTCCTTCCATGGAGTCCTGAATACCTCTTGGTTTCTTGAGGAGTTATCAATAATGTAGTTGGGCAGATAGTTAGAACTGAAGTGGAGAAAAACTCAAAGCAAATGCAACCAAACAGGTGAGAGCACATTATTGTGCCTACTCTGTGGCAGTGAAGCAAACTGACTTTCCTGTCACTACTGTGTCTGTACAATACTATCAGTCTGAGCTTTTCCAGGTTTTGAAGCAGCTTTTATTATCAAACCCCAGAGAATAGTGACATAGAAAAAATACAAACCCACTGTGATTCCTTGCAACACATTCTGCAAATAAAGTTGGATGCATCCACCATGACTCAGATAACACAGATTAACTGGCTCAACCTGAGATGTTATTAAAGCACAGTCTGGTCCTAACTTTATAAGGTCTCATGAAGTGGACAAGGTGCTTCAAAGTGAGCAGCCCACCACATCCAGTCTTGCCCCTCATGTCTGGGTTAGTTGACTGGATCCAAAAGTTAATAAATGCCTCTCTGTTGGAAGGGCATTGTTCCAACCACTTCAGAAATTTCTTCCAATACTATCCCAGCTTATCAGTTAAGACCGGACTCAAGATTGTCTCTGTGCCCTCACCTTCAGAACTGAGCCAAGTGGTGACTAGAGACAGGACGTTCGGTGGCACCTCACCTTTGGAACACCCTCCCTGCTTGAGGTTCGATTGGCATCTATTTTACTTTCTTATAGGCACCTAGCCAAAACACAATTTTTAAACCCAGGTTTTTAATTAGTAGTTTTATCTTAATAGTTTTTAAATGGTCTGCTTCTGTTTTATGGTAACTTTTTATGCTGCTTGTGTTCAGTGGCTTGTTTTTCTATGGTTTGTTTTTAATATTATGACATGGTTTTAACTGTAAGTCTCATCAAACAAGACTCTGAAGAGGCAGCATAGTAATATCCTAAATAAATAATTAAAATCCTTTAGTAATAAAACCCATGTTGTGGTAGCAAAATGGAGCAGCCTGATTCATTGGGACTGGGTGAGTCTGTGGGGACATCACAAGTCTGTCAACCCTTCTGGCCTCGCATTGGCCGACTCTGCTCTCCCTCGCCCACTGCTGGCCCAGGAATGTTGAACTGCCAAAAGCAGTCTTACCTCAGAGACAGCCACATCTCCAACTCTTTTCTCTGTGTCCTGTCAGCTGGCCTCAGAAAGGGCTGCAAAACTATTGCAGCCTCACAACAGGCCTCTCAGCACATGCAGCCTCCAAAGGCCACAGAAATAGCCAGGGAGGCCAGGCCCCACTGGGAGTGTTTCCTTAGAGGCCATGGATACCACCTGGGAAGTGCTAGCCAAAGGCTGTTGCTAGGCAACCCAGGCTGCTTTGTCAGTAAAGGGAGAGGCCTCAGATGAATAGAATACCATAGAGTCCACCCTCCAAAGTTATTTTCTGCAGAATGGAGAGAAAGATCTTTTGTCTGGAGTTCAGTTGTGATTCCCAGAAGATCTTCAGTCTCCACCTGGGGGTTGGCTATCCTATGCCTGGCTGCTTGCTACTGTTCAGCAGCAGCCTCCCTATGACAGCTAGTGTGGCATAGGTGTTAGGGCTTCAGAGAGAGGTCTGCCAGACCCAGGTTCTTGCTGTGGAAGCTGACTGGGCAATTTTGGACCACTCACAGACTTTCAGCCTAACCTACCTCACAGGATTGTTGGGTAGATCAAAGAGGGGAGAGAAGAATTATGTAACTTGCTTTGTCATCCCCCCCCCCCCGTGGAGAAAGACTGTCCTTTTCCTATATAGAGGCTGCAAGGAGGGGGAAGGTGATGGAAAGCTAGTCAGTCAGAGGGGCAGATAAAGGGAAGGAGACAGAGTTGCAATCTCCAGGTTAGGAAATTCCTAGGGATTTAAGGGGTGGGGCCTGGAGAGGGTGTGGTTTGAGAAGGGATGGGATCTCAGACAGGTACAATGCCATTTCCTCGTGTGGAACCACTGTTGCCAATCTCCAGGCGAGGGATGGAGAGCACTCAGAATTACAACTGCTCTCCAAATAGTATAGATCAGTTCCCCTTGAGGTGAGGGGGGGGGAGTGAATTTCACTTAGGTGGGTGGGAAGACAGCAAGGGGGGGGGGAGCACTCACCCAGAGCCTCTTTCTAGAGCCCATTATATTTTTCTTCACAACAGGCCTTATTACTAGTAAATATATAATTCACGAGGCCAAAATACACTTTCCGTAGTTCAACTATATCATAATCACTCAAACTGTACTTCAGACAAACATTTAAAAGCCAGATGCATCAATATAATCAAACAGGCAATCTTAAAGGCCACATCTAAAAGAAAACGACTAGAGAAAAATTTGCATTCACTCTAATCCCCCAAACCACAAATGAGTTCCATTGGTTCAGCCCCTTCTTACCTTTAAGGTGCTATTTATGATCAACGTTATGAGGTAACATCATTCATTACCAGAAAAGTGGCACGTTAATGAGGCAGAGTAGTACCATTCTGCTATGCTGAAATATGGGGATTTTTCTCTTTTTTTGCGGGGGAAAGTGGTTGCATTTGTGTCTGCACATGCACACACTTGGAAGTCATGGTAACCTCTGGTGACTGACCCTACTGGGGGCATGGAGGACATTCAAGGAGGTGGCTGAATACAGCCAGCTACTGCCTTCCGACTACAGGTATTCCAAGGAGATCTTCCACCCAAGTACTTGTCAGAGTCAACCCTGCTTAGCTTCCAAGATCTGATGAGATCAGGCTTGCCCAAGCTATCTAAGGTCAGGGCTTCTTGAAGGTTCTTAAAGTTGTGGTTGATAGAACAATTTCAGAAACAGACCCTGCTTCCATAATATCCATTTTGTCTGGAACAAAAGTCATTCCCACCATTTTATGGAGAATCTAACACTGTTGCCAGTACTTTGTATTCTGTGTTTTTTTCCTGCTGCCTTCACATCTTTTGCATATAAATCAAATAAAATGAAATGAAAAAAATGAAAAATGCATATCTGATTTATGATTTTTTCTTTCTTAAGCACACCTGGAGCAACATGTTTTCAAGTTTAATGGGAAAAGCAGTACTGAGGTCTCTCAGGGGTACTGTCCCTTTAAGTGTCATTGTTTTCCTCTTACAGCTGGTTCCCAACTTGCTTCCTGTTCAGCCACTTTAATTATCAGTTCTTGAGGAGTGGGTGTCACTTTAAGCAGTGCTCTCTTTTCAATCAAATAGATAGCTTATTTGCTTTTATTTCCTTTATCACAATTGTGTAATTATAAAAGTATGATATGGTTGCACAAAACCATTTTTTTCTAGTGTTTTTTTGTTTCAGGCCTACTCATCAGAAGCCTAAGATTGTCTTAATGTAAAAGATAGTCACCTACAAAGTTGTGCTGTTCAATGAGAAAATAAAAATATTATAGTTACTTGCCACAGAGATTCTATGATCAAAGTTATTTCTCTCTCCCTCCCAATAATTTCAATATCTAATAGCACGCACATGCATTAAACTTCTGTTCGGGCAAGTCACCATCCATGTTGAAGCCTCTAGTATAGAAATACATTTTTGCATGGGGAGGACTTCTGTACCACAGTTCAGTAAGTTTCCCACTGGATTTTAATGTTTTTAATCTGTTCTGTTGATTTTAATTGGCCACTGCACATGTAAAACTAGAAATCCAATGGCACCTTAACAAACTAATATTTAATCAAATTTAAGTTCACTTCTTCAGATATTTAAGTAGAATTCCCAGTATGATTTTCTTTAAGGGGAAGATTAAAAGGTAGGAGTGGGGATTAAGGCAGAAAGTAAAATCCACGACAAATCTTTCAGATATAGGTTTTGTGGGGGGGGGGGGAAATAAGAGGTAGTAAATTTAGATGTGAATCCTATCAAGTGCGAACTCTGTGTCTGAAACCAAATAAGCAGTTCCAAGCAGGGTGGGTAAAAATCAATGATTTTTTTTTTTAAATTTAAAAATCGGAATTTTTTAATGAAATGCTTTTTGAGGAAAATATAGTATCATCCAAAGGTTATTTATTACATTAAATTTCTATCCCGCCCTCTCCACGAGTGGACTCAGGGCGGCTCACAACATTCATTGTGAAATAAGTATTAGTTTTTAATTCTGAAGCATAAGGCTGTATATTCATGCAATGTTTAAATTTTTTGGTAATAAATTCTATTAATCCATTCACAATGTCATGCTCTTCCAGAGGTTTCTGTAAGATTACTAGGCAGTTTCTCTGTCTACAAGATATTATCACAGAACACAGATGCTTGGTTTTGCAGTTCTCAAACCTGTAATTTGTGTCTGCAGAGATCACATGCCTCTTCTACACAGCAAAAACGTTATAAAATGAACAGAGTTGAGAAAAAGACCTTAATCTCATTGTTCTACAAACCTGTGTACACAAAATCAACCCCTTAAGTGCTAAATTTCAAAAAGTTCAATGAACAGAAAAAGATTGCTTGGAGTGGAATAGATCTGCACAAGAAGAAACTTAATTGTGAAGAGGGAGGGGCAAGCAGTAAAAATGAAAGCGAAACCTTTTGAGCAGAATACTCCACAAGACTCTGGATCTTTTGTGTGTATAACCCAAGGTTTATCACATTATTCTTTCCCTGGAGGAGAAAACTTATAATGGCAGCAGGCCATAAAAGAGACCCAGTTTGGGAATATTTTAATGAAGTTCCTCTATCTATTGGTAAGGCAAGCATGCGTGCAAAATGCAAACACTGCAACAAAGAAATGCAAGGTCTGGTGGCCCAAATGAGGCAACATCATGAAAAGTGCTATGGTGAAGATGACAAGAGAAACATGTTTGAACAGGCAGGATTTTCAGGTTGGTAAACATTTTCATTTAATCACATTTCTTAAAGAGTGCCTTGTTTGCGCAAAATTATATTACAGCATGTTACTGTTATTTTGATACAGTTATGAAGAAAAGCAAATATTCCTTTTTAGACAGTGCTGCACGGCACTGAATACAATAAGCAGAAATTGTATACATAATAAAATAACAGCATTGATTTTTTTTGTTGTTGTTTAGAGGAATTCATCATCAACACTAAGGATTCTAGAAACTATCCACCTTCAAGATCACCATCCTCCTGTTCTACAGTTTCAGAGTTATCTATCCAGGATAGTGTTTCAGTTGCACCATATAAATCATCATCAGACACCTGCAGTATATCACCTAAAAGAAAGTAAAAACCCTTCCCTCCTGGAACCACCATAGATAAGTTTTTGATAACAACCAGCAGATTAGAAAAAGAGTTAACGGATGAAAAAATTACCGAGTTTGTTTATGCAACAAACTCTTCTTTCCGTCTGACTGAGAACACACACTTCATTAATATGGTTCAATCACTGAGACCAGGATACAGTCTACCCAGCAGAGCAGATGTTTCAGGGAAACTGCTGGATAAAGTGTATGATAGAGAAATGGAGCAATGTGCAACAGCTCTGGAGGGCAAAATTGTTAACCTAAGTCTTGATGGGTGGAGTAATGTCCACAATGATCCAATTGTATGTGCTTGTATAACAACAGAAGGGAAAGTCTTCCTTGCACAAACAACTGATACGTCAGGAAATGCACACACAGCAGAACACTTACAAGGAGTGGCAGCAAAAGCTATAACAACATGTGAACAAAAATTCAAATGTCTAGTACGCAGTTTGGTCACAGACAATGCTGCAAATGTATCCAAGATGAGAAGAAATTTAGAAGAGCAGAAAGGGAATACAAAGCTAATAACATATGGTTGCAGTGCTCATCTGCTGCACCTCCTAGCCAAAGACTTTAGTGTTCCAGAAATAAAGACTAATGTTGATATTGCTAAATACTTCTGTAACAATAATTTTGCTGCAGCAGCTCTGAAAAGAATGAGTGAAACCAAGCTAACACTCCCACAAGATGTTAGGTGGAACTCTGTGGTGGACTGTTTTGAGCAGTATATCAAGAACTGGCCTATTCTGATGACAATTTGTGAACAAAATTGAGATAAAATAGATGGCACTGTCACAACCAAAATCCTCAACAATGGGCTTTAGAGAAATGTTGAACATATGCTAAGCATCCTGAAACCCTTAAACAAAATACAGATAAATAGCTGTTTTATTGCTGATGCTGTTGAAATTCGGAAAGAACTGAGTGGGCACTTAAAAAACAGAACTACACATTGACAGAATTAAATTACAAGCATTAAAAAAAAAACGAATGGGACAAGCACTGTCTCCATCTCATTTTCTGGCAAATATTGTCAATATCCAGTACCAGGGTCAAAACTTAAGTGCTGAGGAAGAGGAGTTTAGCTATGACATGGGTATCCAGCAATCATCCATCTATAATGCCAACTTTAATAAACTTCAGAGCTAAGGGGGAAATATGTTTGCTGAAGATGTTTTAAAGAAAGTCACACCAATGAACTCATGGAAGGCACTTAAGCACTTGGATTTAGAGACTATTCAAAATTGATTTCACTTTTAGCAGCAGTAGCTTCTTCTGCAGGTGTAGAACGAATATTCTCTTCCTTTGAACTCATTCATTCTAAATTGAAAAATCGTTTGGGACCTGACAAAACAGGAAAGCTTGTTTTCCTTTTCCAGATTATGAACAAAGAACACGATGAAGATGACAAATGAGCTAAAGAGGACAGTATTTAAGTTTTTCATGCGTAGGCTGGGCTAACAGTTTAAGTTTTTTAAAATATATATATTTTGTTTAACCACATCAATTAACAAACATGGATGTTTAAGCAAACATATGCTTTAATGTTATTGCTTTAGTTGAATAAAACGACTTTAATTATTATTAAGGTAATGATTATTTTTCTCCTTCCAATAAAGTACAGCAGAAAAGTTGTCCACATATGAATGATTAATCTATTAAACTGGAGATAATTAATCTCACAATAATTTCATAATTACCTATCTATAATGTGTTTCTAATAGTATCAAAAATATTTTTATATAACTGTAAAACTAATATGAACAGTTGTTATTCTAAAAATGAAATCATCTAATTGTGAATATTAAAGTTATACCAGCAAAAATGAGTCTTTATGTAGAAAACTATGATTTAAATCAAATCCACCCTGATTTCAATTATTTATTTTATTTTGCTACAATAGACTAGTATTGGCTATCCTTCTGCAATATTTAATATATGAATTTTAATTATTTTAGGAGATTTTTAGGCTCTCTCTCAAATGTTTCTAATATGGCATATTTTATATAATGATTAAAATCAACCACATGCATTCAATTAAACAATGCAACAGCAATTAGCAACATTGTGCTAAAAACAGGTGGGAGAGAATTGCAAATTCACTCCTGCCAAAGCCCAAGAAAAATAGAATAACTTTTACCTGATACTTAAAACTCAAGAAAGAAACCATTATGGAAACAGAAACAAAAAGAAAACTCTTTAAACAAGATGCTACAAAAAGATGCCTCTGATAGTGCACCCAACGTTCTTTAAGAAAGTGAGAGGAAAGCAGTGGGCAGTCATACTTCAGGTCCCCTGTAATCTCTTATAGGGCTTTAGAGGTAGGAACCAGCACGTTGTATTGCATCCAGAAACAAACTGGAAACTAGTGAAATTCTTCCATAACTGGTGGGATATTCTAGTTGTCAGCCAAGTGAAATTTCCAGACTGTTTTCAAAGGCAGCCCCATATAAAAGCACACTGCAGTAGATTAATTTTGTGGTTTTTAAATCTCATTGTTTCCATTAGCAACAATAATAGTCTCACAATCACTGAACGTTTAACTAACCTTCCATTTTGCTGATAAAATGCCTCTTCAAATTCCCGAAGTGTTTTGCGCAATTTCTTTTTCTCAGCTCTGGCTTTCCAAAGTTGCTCCAATAATTCAGGCCTAAAATTCATTGCAAAAACGTACACCAAATTATCAACATAATAATATGCCACCCACTACAAAAACAATTAATTAGATTTTTTAAAAAACTAAAACTTTTAATTTTTATTAAACTCAGAATCCCAACTGGTTATATATGCATACAATTCTTCACAGATTTTCCAGTATTTGTTACAATCAGGGTATTCATACAAAATAAAATAAAATAAAATCTTTAACTTAAAAACAGTAACTACTGATTCTCGTAATATCTTTGTCTTATAGTCTTAACATTAGGCAGTCTTATATTTAGAAATAAATCATTTTTTCATATACAGCATTTTTTGGTAAAATATTTTCTTCAGTTAAATATGAGACCACCGCATACCACTGATTAACCACCTTGTTTTGGGTGAAACATTTAAGTTTCCATACGCTATTTTCGTTAGAATAAAGTACTCCCAAATCTTTTCTTTCCACAATTGTACAGCAGGAAGTCTTTTATCTTTCCATCTTATGGCAAACATAGATTTGGCAATGGATAATAATATAGAAATATATGGATATATAATATAGACATATATAATATGTCTTTTTATTTTTTGGTATGTTACCAGAATTCCAGTTGTCTAATAGAATTACACTGGGGTCTAATGGAATCTGCACTTGCAACATAGCATTTATCTCTCTGGTGATTTGTTTCCGAAATTGTTGAGAGCTTGGGTAGGACCAACAAATGTAGGTAAGTAGCAAGCTGACAATCTGGGGAGCTGGAGGGGTTAAAGCAATACTGCACTGCCGATGTTAAGTACCAGCAGGTTATTAATCAATTAATTAGATGACAAGCAACATGAACAAGTAGCTTCATATCTTAACAATCATCTAAGTGCAAAAAGGGGACATGGGGGCTGAACCATTCCCTTGCCAAACAGACAGAAAACAGAAAAAGGAGTAAAAGTAATTTAGCTGAACTACTAAACCAGAACATCATTTCAGAAAAAAAGCCTTCTTTTTCTTTTCTAACCTGCTCCCATAAACAATTACAAATGTTTGCTGAAAAAATATCAGATAGTTATTTTGATCAACAAATTACATTGGTTGCTTTCTGCTCTAATTTGCTTACATGGACGCTGCACGGGTACTAGACAGACGAAGCTCTCGAGTCAATTTCTCTTGACTTTCTTCAACATCAGATTCTGAGTTTTCAACTGGGCTAGCTGTCTGTATTTGGGCACTAGATTTCAAGAGATCAGTCAGTTCTGATGACAGATCACCATCTTCTTCCTCTTCCTATAAGATAATGCAAAAGTGCTTTTTATCATCCAGTTAGAGTTCCAAAATGCACAATAGCTCTGCGCATGCATTAGAGTTTACGTTTTTGTGGTTATTAGGGAACAGTGAGGCATTAACATGAAGCATGCTGCAGTGAAACTCAAGAACCCATGCACTACTGAATTAGAACCACTGTCATCTACAGATAGAAAAAATACCTTAATTTCTTCAAAAAAGTGGGCTGTTTCTCCTTCTATGATAGGTTGTAACATTTGGTTGCGTCTCTTGGTTGATGGTGAGCCCTAAAATATAAATATTTCATTATTAAAATATAGGAATTATATTTCTTTCCGTTTTGTGCAAGTTATTTTTGGCGTATATGCACAGCTTAATTTTATGCGCCTTTCCATGCTAGCAAAAACAGCACCTGAGATCCCCAATATTTATCTTCAGGCTTTCAATATCAGTTTAAACTTAAATCTAACATGGGCTGAAGTTCTTGTTCAAGTACAAAATGTCTAGAAAAAGATAATTATTTTAAAAAATGAAAGTAACTTCAGAGAAGTGTCAGTGTAGCACATTTTAATGAACACTGACAAGGCAACAGGCTTTTGACCATAGTTGAAAAACCCTGTTAAGAACTCTCAAGATAAGAGCTGGGGTTCATAGTCACCAATTATCCAAAACTGGGGAACCACATTAACACTGCGTTAAGAATAAAACCAGCCTAGTTGCAAACATCTCCAGAAGGGAAACACAGGGCAGAACACATTATCATCTTTTTTGCTAACTTAACACCAAATATTTGGCAAACATATGAAACACAGACTCTCTTTACTCACAAGAATGGGAGTAATGCTTGCTCGAGTCAGCATTTGTTTCACAAGCCTGTATCTGTCATAGAGAGGTTTAACAACGTGCCTTTCTTCTCTGGAAACCTGAATAAAAAAAAGATACTCAACAGGTCACTGCAGGAAGAATAAAGTTTGAGTGTGGATTCAGTGCCCTTAAGATGATTCTTCCCACTCTCCATCTCTCTCCTTTTTTAAGTAAACATGGCAATATATCTCACAAGATATGTCCCTTAAACATATGATTTGGGACGGTGTGTCCACTTATTTAGTTAGTTATCTAATACATTCTGTAGCAGAATGTTCACTAATTTTGGGGATTGCTTATATACTTTTAAGCTATCTGCCTGTCTCTTGGGAGCCTAAGTGATGATCAAGGAAAATGGACCCTCTATGTCTTCACTACTGTTTAAATTAAAACACTGGAAAGAGAAATGCCTATAAATCAATCAATTAAGGACTTATAAATTTATCAGTATTTGAATGCACGGCATATAGATGGCAATTGTTTATGAAATTATTTTTAGATATTTGGAAATCTTTTACAGAAATTTATGGGTAGATCTGAACTATTATATTTTTATTGTTACTTTTTCCCCTTTTGTTATTATCAGTTACTGGGTTTTTCAGAAGGTAGGGAGGGGGGTCTTCTCCACTTTTAATTATGCGTTCTAACACCGAATCAAGTGGGAAAGCTAGGTCCTATTTGGAGGTACTTAACATACAATGAGAGCTGAAAGATTAAGATGGTGACAGGACTAAACATACTGAGATAAACTCAGCAGTTTAATAACCTTATCCATTGGCTCATCCAATAAGGCCAAAGAATCTAATCTATTTTGGAGGCCCTTATCTCTTGTTTCATCAGATCAAGACAGCTCACCCTTTCCCTTTTGGCTTTAAGGAACTGTTTCATTGAATCTCCCCACCTGGTGCCTACTCCTAAGTTTTAATCAGCAGGCAAATATGTTCTTGTTTTCCCAGACCTTTGACAATCTGTAATAGGTTCCCCCACCACACCCCTTTCGTTCTCCTATCCAGCATCAGGTCAAGTTTTAATTTTTATTGCTGTGGTTTTAATTTGCTTTTAATGTTTTAATTTTATTTTATTTTTATTTTTATTTTTATTTTTTTCCATTTTAAATGAAGTTTATTCAAGACACATAAAAAAAAATACATACAACACCACTTGGACCAGACAAGACATGTAACAACACAATCCCAGTGAAGAACATACAATAACCCCCACCATTCCACCCACATAAATAAGGAGTTAAACAGGTTCTATCAGATAACAATATCAATGTCTTACCATCATTCCAATACTTTCAGCCCAAAAATACAATGGTTCCCAAGATTTCATACATTCTTCCCAGTTACCATCTCTTAATCTTACTGTCAAAATGTCCATTTCGGCAATATCTAATACCTTAGCTAAAAATTCTTTCTTATCCGGAATTTGAGGAAGCTTCCAGTACTTCGCATAAAGTATTCTTGCTGCAGTTATCATATGCAACAGTAGCTTTTTTTCCCCCCAGGGCAGATTCTCTTTACAAATACTCAAAAGATAAAGTTCTGGGACATGCTTAATCCTTTTCTTACAAAAAACCTTATGAATCCATATATTTACATAAGTCCAAAATTTTTTGGCGAATTCACAAGTCCACCAGATATGATAAAGTGTCCCCTTAATTTTTTTACATTTCCAGCATTTGTTGTTGTACCTTGGGTTTATTTTAGCTAATCTTTCTGGGGTAATGTACCACCTGTACATCATTTTATATAAGTTCTCTTTTAAAACTATTGCTTTAGTCAACCCGATATTATTTTTCCAAATTTTTTCCCACTCCTCTAACTCAATCGTGTAGCCAAAGTCCTGCAACCACCTTATCCAACTTTCTTTAACTACTTCCTTCTGCATCTCATATTTTAAAAGCCACTCATAAATTTTAGAAATAAGCTTCTGAGGTTCGTAAATTATATTATCAAATTCATTTATCTCTGAGTCTTTCGAGAACCCCCGACCTCTATCTTCCTGGAACATCGATTTGACCTGACACCTCACCCACCAATCCGGAACTATGTTTTCATCAAGTATTAAGTTGTTATCTCTATCTAGTAATATAGCATAATTATACGACTTTCCCCAATCATAAATATTCGGGTGAGTAACCGCTTCCACCGGGGATAGCCAAAATGGGGTATGTAAATATACTCTCTTTTTAATTTCGATCCAAACCTTATAAATTGCCTTACGTATTCCATGTCTTAAAAAGTCACTATTTCTTTGCGGTGGATGGTACCAGATATATGAGTGCCAGCCCTTAATTAATCCAGCACCTTCCAAAACTAAGAGTCTTTTATTATCCAGCAAAAGCCATTCTCTAGCCCAGGCTAGACACGCTGCCTTATAATATAATGTCCAGTCCGGTAAGGCCATTCCTCCTCTTGATTTAGCTTCCTGCAGGACTTTTAGCTTGATCCTTGGCCTTTTACTTTGCCAAATAAAAGCCAAAACTTTTCTGTTAAGTTTTTGTAAAAACGACTTAGGTAGTTCGATTGGGATCATTTGGAATAAAAATAAAATTCTAGGGAGAATGTTCATCTTAACCGTTGCTATCCTTCCTAAAAGGGAGATTTGCAAACCTTTCCATTTTTCCAAGTCTAAATCAATTTCGTTCAGGATCTTCTCATAATTGTCTTTATAAAGGGATTTCACATCGTTTGTTAAAAATATACCCAAGTATTTAATTCTCTTTTCATGTTTAAATCCTGTTTTGGTCTCTAGTTGCCTTATCTGTTCTATGCTCATATTTTTTGTTAAAAACTTTGTTTTTTCTCTATTAACTTTAAATCCCGATACCTCTCCGAACTGTTGTAGTCTTATTAACAATTTATCAATAGCAAGAATTGGTTCCTCTAGAGTAAACAGTAAATCGTCTGCAAAGGCCTGAATTTTAAATTCTTGTTCTTTTATTTTCAGGCCCCTAATTTCTTCATCCTCTCTTATCTTTTTAATTAAAAGCTCTATTGTCATTACAAATAAAAGGGGCGACAAAGGACAACCCTGCCTCGTCCCCTGTTGTATCTCAACCGCTTCTGATATATTCCCATTTATATTTATTTTCGCTGTTTGTTTAGAATATATCGCTTCTATACATCTTTTAAAATTCTTGTTACAGCCTATCGCTTCCAGTACTTTACCCAGGAAGTTCCAATTAACGTTATCGAACGCTTTTTCTGCGTCGAGGGAAATACCTGCAAATTGCTTTCCTGGGTGTTCTTTATAGTATTCTATAATATTTAAAAAGTATCTTAAATTCCGCTGCATCCTTCTCCCAGGAATGAATCCAGTTTGGTCCTCATGCACAATACTTGTAACAATTTTCTTAAATCTCTCTGTCAGAATTGTCGCAAAGATTTTGTAATCTGCGTTCAGGAGGGAGATAGGTCTATAATTTTTTATATCTGTTGGGTCCGTCCCTTGTTTGTAGATTAAAGAAATTAATGCTTCCCTCCAAGACCTTGGGATTATAGCCGATTGTTGTATTGCCTCTACGACTCTCTTATATGGAATTAAAAGCAGGTCTTCAAAAGTTCTATACACTTCAACCGGTAGGCCGTCCAGCCCCGGTGTCTTATTGGGTTTTTGTTTTTTAATTGCCTCGATTACTTCATGAATCGCGATAGGGCTCTCCAAAATTTCTTGTTGTTCTTTAGATAATTGCTTAATATTGGCGCTTTTAATATATTCCTCTTGTTGCTGTTCAGAGATTTCTTGCTTTCTATAAAGATTTCGATAAAAACTTTGAACAATTTGCCTCATTTGATTTTCCTGTGTAACTTCTAAACCTGCATTATTTTTTAACGAGCTTATAATTCTTTTGTCTCTCTCTTTCTTAAGCTTGTACGCTAACCATCTACTTGTTTTGTTGGCATTTTCGAAATAATTTTGCTTGGCCCATTTGAGTTTCTTTTCTAATTCTTCTGTCAACCATAAATTAATTTGATGTTGCGTTGCTTGTATTTTAGCTTTTATCTCTTCAGTGTTTCTGGTCTTTTGTTGTTTTTCATGTCCCTTCATCTCGTCTACCAAGTCATTATATAGTTTCATTCGCTCTCTGTTTCTTTTAGCTGTGTAGCTAATGGCTAAACCTCTAAAAAAAGCTTTAAAAGTATCCCAAATATTTTGTATACTTGTATCCTTTTCTAAATTGCATTGAAAAAATTCCTTTATTTCTTTTTTCGTTCGTTCCAAGAACTTAGTTTCTTTTAATATCTGGAGATTTAGTGTCCACCGGCTATTTCTTGGTGGGTGTTGCAAAATCACCTGCACTGGATTGTGGTCCGCAAATGTTTTAGGTAAAATATTAGCTTGATTAATTAGAGGGACCAAACCTGTTGACGTCCAACACATATCGATTCTGGACCAGCACCCATATGGATGAGAGTAAAATGTAAACTCTTCTGCTTGGGAATTTTTAACTCTCCAAATATCAACCAAACTTAACTCTTCTGCCATTCTAAAAAAGGACTTAGGTAAGGCGCTACGTAGTGAAAGTTTCTTGTGTTTGTCAAATTTTTTATCTTTTTTAACGTCAAATACTGCGTTATAGTCTCCTATAATACAGCAATCTTGTACTTGCAATTCCACTAACTTGCCATGAAGCTCTTTATAAAAATTTTTTTGCTTATCATTAGGGGCATATATGTTCACAACGTAAATTTTTCTTTTATTAATTGTGGCCTCAATTATTAAAATTCTTCCCAATTCATCTTTGTATATCAATCTGGATTCTATATTTTGCTTGACATATATAGCCACCCCTCTTTTTTTTCCGACATCGCTTGAGTAATATAACTGTCCCAATTTTTTATTCTGTAAAAATTTGATATCATCCTCTTTTATGTGTGTCTCTTGTAGGCAAACTAATTGGGCCTTGGTTTTTTGAAGCTGCAAAAAAATCTTTCTTCTTTTTTTGGGTTCATTTAACCCATTTACGTTTACCGATATAATCTGTAATCCCTTCTTGTCTGTCATCCTAGTGACGCCTTACTACCTGATATATGCCCCTGATCTCTCTTTGTGTGCTGTCTTGTTTTAATTCTTTCTCTTTTAAATTTCTGATTATCCTCTTCCTGCTTCCCAAACGGGTCTGTGCCTTCTTCCTGTTCCTCTTCTGCATCAGAACTTTGGCCTCTTAAATCAACAAAACTATTCCAAAAATCCTCCATTTGTGTCAAATTTGTAATATTTTGTCTTTTATTTTGATAGATAAAAAAAACACCCTCTGGGGTCAGCCACCTAAATTGTATTGACTGCTTTACTAACCAGTTCGTTAGCTTTTTGTATTCAAGTCTTCTCTGACGGATTGACCATGGAACATCTTTTAAAACTTTAATAGTCACACCTTGCCAGATCAATCCGTCCTCTCTTGTTTTCCGTTGTATTTTTTCACACGTCACCACTCGGGAAAACCTGATCAATACTTCTCTTGGCAAGTTATGTCTTTTTGTGTACGCTGTTGAAACCCTTTTGATCCAATCAACCTCTCTCAAATCTTCCAATAATGGATCCGTCCCTTCTACATTAAAAATTTCCAAAATTTTTTGTTCCAAGTTCTCCCCCCTCTCTTCCGGGACATTCTGTAGCCGAAGTATATATGCAGCCTTTTCTAACTCTAATCTGACGACTCTGTCCTCTAATTCTGTCAAGTCTGACCTATTTTCCCTTGCCGTCTCAGCTGTCATTTTACTTTGGTCTTCCAGATTTCCCATTTTAGCCGCTAAACTATGCAGCTGCTGGGTGTTAGCTAGAAGCTGCTTTTGAAAGTCATCCACTTTTTCATTGGTCTTTTTAATTTCTCCCAAAAGATCAGTTTTCATTTCCGCCAAGGCCTCTTGGTTTTGTTTAAAACCTGCCATCATCAAGGCCTGCAGTTTCTCTATAGGGTCTTGATTCTCTCCTAATGGTATAGGTTTAGGGCCTCCTGGAGATGTACCTTGCCCCAGTTTCTTGACTTTCGCCTCCAGCTGTCTCTCTTTCTTCTCCTTATCTCCCATTTTTTAAATAATTCTCATTCACAAATCAATACAAATTAAATAATATCCACCTGCCTAGTCTTTTTAACTCAAACTGGTGTCTGACCCTACTTACTACTAATACCAAGTCTCCCTCTACAACCAAAGCTTCAATAAGATTCTTTTTCAGTACGGTATGGCACTCATAAGAATTTTAAAAGATCAGCAAAAGTACTGCCAACAATGTCAACCATTCATTTTCTAGCATCAAAAAAAAAAAAAAAAAAAAAATCCCTAGTTCATTAAATCAATATGTCAGTAATTCAGTGTTCACAACACCAACGATTAAACAATTAAGTTAAACAATTAATTTTAAGTTAATTAAATTTGTAAATTTAAGTTCATTTACAATTATGTCCGTTTTCCTCTCCTTCTTTCTTCTTCTTTCTCTTCTTCTTCTGTGTTTTCCCTCTTATTATTTCAGTTAGCAAACATCTCAGTTCAATTCTAATTCCAATCAATTCTCTCCCTTTTCCAATGAGACCCAGTCTGCTATAAAATCTTAGCCAGGTCTAACAGACCGTCTCACACTCTCTGTAGCTGGGTCTTAAGCAATGTATCGGTAGTCTCAGTTTATAGTTTATAGTTCAGCAAGAAGCCTACGAAATATACTAAGTAGTCTCCCCTATTATTAATTCAGGGGACTCTTTCCAAGAAATACTAAAAGAACCCAAGTCTATAATCTTTTACTTCCGTCACTCGTTCCTGCCGCTCTTAACTTACAGTGTTCTCCGCCGCTCCTCGTCGTCTTAGTTCTTACAATGACTGATAAGCCTTGGCAAACTATTTGGCAGTCCTCCAATGTTATGCAAAGCACATCTTCTGGAAACTTAATCCTCGCTCTTTCCAGCTTCCCGTCGCCTCAGCCCCTTGTTACGAGTCGATTCACCTCCGGCGGGCCTCCGATCCTCCGATGCCTCGGACTCGGCTCCTCTCGCTCCGCCGACCGCCTCGCCCGCTGCAGCCGCTAGCAACTCTCACCCACGCGGCCAAACTCAAACACAGCCACTCCTCCAGGCCGCTACTGCCGCCGCCGCCGCTTCTCCTTCCCTCGCAACAAAAGTTGCCAGCTCGTCCTCTCTCCGTTGCTCAGGTAAAATTTTTTATATTTCTTTCTATCCACGCTTAACTCTTTGTTATCTTTAATTTGGGATAGTCTATTGGGTCGCTTCTGCCCCGTCAACTCCTACTCCGGTGGCCTGGTTAAAACGCCGAAGCGTCGGAAAGCCCCAGGCGGGGGAAAGGTGGGGGAAGAAGGGAAGCCTCCGCTGCCCCACTAAACCCCTGCCAGCTCCCCCAAGCTTCGAAGCGTCGTACTGACGTTTCTTAAGAGGCTTCCACAAACGGGGAGCCTCTCTGGAGCCCTCAAAGTCGCAGCGCACGCCGGAGCTCGGCAAATGCCCTGTGTCTCACCACGCCATCTTACCGGAAGTCCAATGTTTTAATTTTATTTTAACCTGGGTTTAAAAAAAATGTTATTGTACCTTTGTGATCAACTGTTTTGCCCAGAAAAACACATCTATGGGCAGAGGGGAATAAATGATTTCTGCTTACTCCCCCACCTACTGCAGATCATCCCTTCATCACACTCCATGTTATCCCCAAGGGTCCCACAATCCCCTAGAGCAGCATTTTAGACATGGAGTACACTGAAAAGAGGAGAAAGGAAAGATCTGTTCTATTAGTTCTGCTTCACTTGTTCTCCTTTGGATCAAACACGGCACCATGTATGGCATATAAATGATTTAAGCAATCAAATAATATTGACATACATTCTATTTACCTGACAGTTGAAGAAACTGGAATAATGTCAGAAGAATGCAAATTAAGCCAGAATCAAAGTATAATAAACTATTATTTTTAATTTTGACTTTGAAAGCTGAAATATTATATTTACTAAATAACAGCATCAGAATTTGAAACCAATTTTCAAGTTAATTTTGAGGGAAGGAAAGGAAAGGTCCCCTGTGAAAGTACCAGTCGTTTCCGACTCTGAGGTGTTGTTTTCACAGCAGACTTTTTACGGGGTGGTTTGCCATTGCCTTCCACAGTCATCTACGCTTTCCTCCCAGCAAGCTGGGTGCTCATTTTACTGACCTCGGAAGGGTGGAAGGCTGAGTCAACCTCGAGCCGGCTACCTGAAAACCTAGCTTCCACCGGGGATCGAACTCAGATCATGAGCAGAGCTTAGGACTGCAGTACTGCAGCTTTAACACTCTACGCCACAGGTCTCATTTTGAGGGGAAACTTAGCTTAAATCATTTAAATTCTATTGCTGCAGTGGTTAAGTAAGTTCCTGTCTGGGTCAAGCCACCACAGACCAGTTGTAGACTCCCTGAACACCTTGACCCCTCCTGGTGGTCCCCACTCAAGTTCAAAGGAGGAGTAGAATCACAGGATAATCCAAACCCAACAGAGGTCCAGATGGGGATTGACAGAGTCAAGCAGAGATAGGAAGATGGGTTTGGCTGGTTTGAGTGAAGGGAGAGCAGAGTTTAAAAAGAGAACCATTGCCAGGGAGGAAGAGTGCAAGATTCTACATGAACTCAAGGGTGGTCAGCTAGTACAAGAAAGAGAGAGAGCCAGGTGACTGAGTCTGAGAACCCATGATAGGTGAGAGGGATTCCCAGTGTCTGAACTGCCCTCCTCCTGAATTCTGAGTCACTGGTGAATTGAACTGCCTGCAAACCCACACCCTGGAGGCCCACTCTCCTGAATGCCAAGGTAGGAAAGCAGAAGAACCTGACAGTTCTATATGACGATTATTTTGAAGCTCATTTTCTGAGTATGAGTAACATAATATGAATTCTGTCAGAATGCTTTTTAGAAATCTGTAGGGAACCAAGCCCAAGGAAAACCACTGAAGACAGATGTTCAGTGATCTTGCATTATCATTTTAAACAACTGCAGGTACAGAGAAAAGAGGTCTGAAATGTTACCGGTCGCCCATGCTGACTTTCATAGTACAGGAGGCTTTTTTGGAGTGAAGTTTTTTCTTCCGCCAGATGGTCTTTCGTCATTGTCTGCAGTGGGGGAAAAAAACAAGCATCTAAATCAGTGTTTCCCAAAGTGGGTGATATTGCCCCTTGGGGGGCGCTGGAACAATCCAGGGGGGCGGTGGTAGCCTTGGGTGCAATTGGGGGGTGGTGAATAAAAATAAGGGGGCGGTGGAAGCATGGAGGAGAGGAGAGGTGAGGGGAGGGGAGGAGAGGAGAGAAGAGGGTGGGAGGTGTTAAAACATCACGTTTCTAGGAGATTTTTCTAGAGAAAAATTCCAATTAACAAAAATTCCTTTTTGTCTGCTACTTAGTGCAAATTCACCCAATTAGACTAATAATGAGGACCAGAACTCCGTCCAATTAAAATATAAGGATGCAGTTTATTTACAAGACAGAATAAAAAATAGGGGTGTACAGACAAACCAGAAACAAAGAAACAAATAACATTACTAATCTATCCTAGCCAATACTTGCTACAGCTAGCAGCTTCTCAAGGTTGCTTGCAGTTTCTCTCTCAGCAATACAGTTTAAATCAGGACAGTGGAAGCACTGAGGCAACTGCACAAACCTCTCTGAAGAATTCCAACCGGTGGCTTTCTCCTCACAAAATTTTCTGCAGAGCAACAAACTTCTTACAGTCCTCTGGTTACCAGTTGATTGCTTCTGTTGATTTCAGCCAACTGCAGTGCCCCAGACAGTGTCTTCTGCAGGGCCAGCGCATGGGAGTAGGCAGGGTAGGTGACCATCTAGGGTTCCACCCTGCCAGGGGGCGTTACTGGACACCCCCTTACTCCCCCTTCCCATGTGGCACGATCATGCTAGTCAGCAGGCAAGCCGAGAGCCCTGGGCGGGTTTTTTTCCGCAGGGCAAACGTTGCCTTTCCTTCACAGGGCAAATGTTGCCTGTGCTTGTTAAAGGCTTCCAAGGAAGCCTCTGAAGAGCACCCCATTTTACTGCTGCCTGCTGCTTGCAGGTTAAAAGTGCCTGGATGGCAGCACCTTCCCATTGCACTAGTTGGAGCTGACAAGCACAATGGGAAGGTGCCGCCTACCCAGCTGCTTTCAATCCGATAATAGCAGGCAGCAGTAAAACTGGGCACTCTTCAGAAGCTTCCTTTGAAGGCTCCGACAAGCACAGACAATGTTTGCCCTGTGAAGAAAAGCGGCATTGCGGCACTTGTGTGCACCACTTGGGGCTCTTGGCTTGCCTGCTGGATGGGGTGATGACATCACCGGCATGCGAAGAATATTCCCCTTAGGAGCACATGGAGGGAGGGGGGTTCTGCCTACGGTGGTAGAACCCCTAACACCAGTGCTGGTCTTCTCTTCCTCTTCTTGAGTTTTGCTCTTTTACTAATCCACTTATATCCCTGACTGGCTATCAAAGTGCTAGAATTGTGCAACCAATCATTGGTACAAAAGAACCAATTTAGCTGGACCCATCTAGATCTTCTGTCAAATACCTGTCAAACTAGATGGCCTCCTGTCAGTTGGAATTGAAATTTCAAAAAGTCTCTGTGAATGCAAATGTTACTATAGTTGATTTTATAAAATAATTTTAGAATTTCCCACTTCAAAGTGTCTTCTTTACAACATCTTTGTTTGTGTGCAAATATTTCACTGCATCTTTTAGTCCATTTCTTAAAGGTAGATTTCCAGGGCGGAGCTAAGTGATTTTTTTTCTAAAAAGGGGCGTTAGGCCAAATAAGTTTGGGAACTTCTGATCTAAATGTAAGTCCATTTTCTATTGCATGTTTGAATGATAATTAAAGATTAAAAGCTGAACATTAGCTCTAAAAAAGGGGTTCCAAAACAAACAACTGTTCTTTCTACACAAGGCTTCCTTCTTTACTGTTAGGAAATATTTCATGTCTTAAAACTGACTGCCAACTCTCTTACATGCAAACTGCATGTATGCATCTGCAACTGTAGATCAGGGCAATAACGAATAATGAAATGTTTGCATGCAGAAAGAAATACAAATGACATCACTGTAAGTGACTGCATGTCATAGCAACAACTTTAGACGTGTCCTAACAAAGTAAGTTTTAGATGAACATTTCCATTTTCAGATGCAACAATAAAGACAAGCATACATACTTTTATATCCTCTGGTAGGCACCTTTCAATTCGTTTTTCCTTCAGCCTTTTTAAAATTAGCTCAACTGTGGCTTCCTTGGTGGGTTTCTTCTCTTTCTGAGCAACTCGCAGATCATCTTCATTTTCTTCATCTTCATGGTCCAGAGAGGAACCAAAGCTTTTTGGAAGTGTGTTGCTTCGTGGACGTGACTGAGGTATGAATTCTCCATCTGAGCTCTTATGCTTTGCATCTGTTTTTAAAAAAAAAATCACCCACCGTCAAGTCAACTGGTTTACAGTGATTTCTGTTAAATCATCCCAGTCAAAACAGAAGTGATGAAAATTTTCAGCATGCTCACAATGATTAGGTTCTGAAGATATACATTCTTTAAGAAGATAAATATAAACTACCCATTAGAGGGCAGATCAAGAGTCAGATATTTCACAGTCTCTAGGGAAGGTAACTGAAACATGCATACATTTTAGTCTCTTCTACCTTTTATTTGCTTTTTCAATTTGGTAAGCTCTGTCATCCACTTTAAAACCTTTGGATTTGCTGCAATATCAGTATATGAGGGCTGTAAAGAGAGATGGCATAATATTAATATGTCAAAAAATGAGAAATCCTACAAAACCCCACAGGGTTGTTATGAGAATAAAATGGAAAAACAGGTTTCCTACCTGTAACTGATGATCTTCGAGTGGTCATCTGTGCAGTCACACCGATGGGAGAAGGCGCCTGCGCCGATCACGATCGGTAAACTTCAAAGCTGCGGATTTCCGCGCCTCCGTCCCAGCGCGCATGCCCAGACGCCCCACTGCGCATGCCCACCGGGACGGGGAGCGGACATCCCGCCAGTTCCTTCTGACCGCTGCGTTAGCCCACAGATGGACCGACAGCAGAGGGGAAGGAGGGCGGGTAGTGTGACTGCACAGATGACCACTCGAAGATCATCAGTTACAGGTAGGAAACCTGTTTATCTTCTTCGTGGTCTCTGTGCATCACACCGATGGGAGACTAGCAAGCCAAGGTCCTACCTGGAGGAGGGAGCGGCGGTCCATCAGGAAGAGACAGACTGCAACACAGCGCGGCCCACCGAAGAATCCTGACGCCTCCTCAGGTCCAGCGCATAATGCAAAACAAAGGTATGCGCCGAGGCCCACGTGGCGGCCTTGCAGATGTCTGGAAGAGGGACCCCTCTCATAAAGGCCGTCGAGGTCGCCACAGCCCGCGTGGAATGGGCCCGGACTGGTCCTGGAAGCGGCGTCTTGCGGAGGAGGTAACAGAGACGAATGGTCCCAGTAATCCATCCCGACAGCCGTTGAGACGAAATCCTCCGTCCTCGCGACACGGACGCGTAGGACACAAATAGTCGAGGGTCCTTCCGGGAGCCCTTCGTGCGATGAAGGTAGAAGGACAGCGCCCGCTTGACGTCCAGAGTGTGTAACCGACGCTCAGAGTCCGACGCCGGGTTAGGAAAAAACACCGGCAGGCACAGATCAGCATTCAAATGAAAAGGCGAGAGCACCTTTGGCAGAAAAGTTATATCAGGCCGAAGCACCACCCCCTCCGGGGTAAAGCGCAAATAAGGGTCATCACACCGGAGAGCCGCCAGCTCGCCCACCCTCCTGGCGGACGTGATCGCCACCAGAAAGGCTGTCTTCCAGGCTAAAAGATGAGGGGGGCATGTGGCCATCGGTTCAAATGGCTTCGCCGTTAAGGTTTTTAACACCAAAATAAGGTCCCAAGCCGGCGCCGGAACCTTGATGGTAGGGTACAGCCGGGTAATCCCTTTAAGGAACTTCTTCGTGTCCGGATGAGCAAAGACGGAATACCCCTCCACCCGGGAATGCTCCGAGGAAACAGCCGCCAAGTAGACTCGGACGGAAGACACCGTCAGGCCCCCGTCCAACAAGGACAAGATAAAGTCAAAGATGACCGGCAAGCCTGCCCCGCGAGGCTCAGTCCCAGCGTCCTGAGCGAACCGAACAAACCTCGCCCACTTATAGGCATAGGACTGCCTAGTAGAAGACTTCCTGCAGTTCAACAGGACGAAGCGCGCCCGGTCCGATAACTGCGAGCGCTGAGGCGCCACGCCGTCAATTTCAAGTGCGGCACATCGTGGTGCAGGACCTGGCCCTGATGGGAAAGCAGGAGGTCCGGGGCCTGCGGAAAGTGATGAAGCTCCCCATTGGCGAGGCGCAGAACTATCGGGAACCACTGCTGCCTCGGCCACCAAGGGGTGACCAGGATTCCCACCGGTCTGTCCCGCAGAATTTTGTGCACCACCCTGGTTATCAGAGGAATCGGGGGGAAAAGGTAAACACTGAGGTGGCTCCATGGAACCAGGAGTCCATCCCCCAGAGACCCGGGGTCCGCTCCCCCCCTGCTGCAAAACAGTTCGCACTTTTTGTTGTCTTGCGTTGCAAACACGTCCAATTGGGGAATCCCCCAATGCCGGAACACTGGACTCAAGAACTCCCAGTTGAGCTCCCATTCGTGCAGGGAGGCCCCCCCTCGGCTGAGGAAGTCCGCCCGCACATTTAGCTCCCCGGGAAGATGGGTCGCGGCAATCGAAACCCCCATGGTCTCGCAGAACTCCCAGATGGTCGCGGCAAGCAAACAGAGGCTGCGGGAGACCGTGCCCCCCTGTCTGTTGACATATGCCATGGCCGTTGTATTGTCTGTTAGAATGGCCACCGAGTTGCCCCGAATCAGCGTCTGGAAGGACTGGAGAGCGTGGTATATGGCCAGCAACTCCAAGAAGTTGATGTGCCGGTGAAGATGATGGTCCGTCCAGGGGGCCCCAACGCAAAGACCCTGAGTGTGTGCCCCCCACCCCCAGAGGGATGCGTCCGTCGTAATCGTTACCGTCGGGGCCCGCCTCTGGAAGGGGACGCCCTCCGTCAGCCAACACTTCAGTCCCCAGCAGTCCAGGGAGGCTACCACCTCCGGGGGGACGTGCAGTAGTTGAGAGAGGGGATCGACGTTGCACCGGAAGGCTCTCAGGAACCATAGTTGTAGCGGGCGCATGCGGAGCCTCGCTAAAGCGATGACAGACGTAGTGGCCGCCATGAGTCCCAGCAGTCGCTGGACCTGCCGAGCTGACAAGGTAGGGTGCTGACGTATTGTGTGGACCATTCGCACAATGGCGTCCGCCCGATTCGGAGGGAGAAAAGCTCTGCAGATCGTAGTGTCCAGGATCGCCCCTATGAATTGCACCTTCTGGGAAGGGCAGAGGTGAGACTTTCCCCAATTGACCTGCAGGCCCAGGTTCGCCAAGAGAGTCACAGTGACGTCGATGTGCTGCAGGAGGAGCTCCCTGGAGTCCACCACCAGCAGCCAATCGTCGATGTACGGAAACACCGTTACCCCCTGCAGCCGCAGGTAGGCCGCCACGACCACCATAGTCTTGGTGAAGACTCTCAGGGCTGTACACAGGCCAAAGGGTAGGGCCCGATATTGGAAATGGTCCTCCCCTATGGCGAAGCGCAGGAACTGCCGGTGACTCGGAAGGATGGAAACGTGGAAATATGCATCCTTCAGATCCAATGTCGCCATCCAGTCGCCACAACTGAGAAGCGGCAGGATGTGCTGCAGGGACACCATGCGGAACCTGTCGCATCGAACGAAGAGGTTTAGGGCCCGGAGGTCCATGATCGGCCGTAACCCCCCGTCCTTCTTGGGAACAGTAAAGTAACGGGAGTAAAAACCACGGCCCCGCTGGCCCAGAGGGACCACTTCGATAGCCCGTTTGCAGAGGAGAGATTGCACCTCTTCCTGGAGGGACGGGGAAGGTGGGGTATAAACAAAATGCGGGGTCCGGGGAAGACGAATGAACTCTATCCCGTACCCGTGTTGGATAACTGATAAGACCCAGAGGTCCGAAGTAATGCGGGACCATGCTGACAAAAAAGGGAAAAGGCGGGTAGGATCCACAGCCGTGGATAGGCATGGGGCCGGGAGGCAGTCAAAGGCCCTGCTTCTGTTGTTTAGATCCCTTCTGTCTGGTCGACTGGGTCGAGGACGGTGAGTACTTGGATTTAGCCTGATACTGCTGGCGAGGAAAAGTGGGGGACGGCTTCGTACGCCAGGACTGTTCCGGTGACTTGGAATATGGCTTCTTGGGCCACGGTTTCCATTGGCGTTTTTGAGGACGAGAGGTGGACACCCCCAAGTTCCTGGATGTCTTCATGCTCTTATCCAACTCTTGGAGTACAGAGTCAGTGGTGGAGCTGAAGAGACCCGACCCATCAAAAGGGAGGTCCTCAATAAAAGCCTGTGTGTCCGGCTGGAGCGCAGTGGACCGTAACCAGGAGTGGCGCCGCAGTGAAATGGCCGCCGTCAATGCCTTGGCACAAGTGTCCCCAGAATGTTTGGCCGCGTTTAGTTGTTGCTTCGCCAATAGCATTCCCTCCTTCTGAAGCTTCTTCAGAGCACTTCTACTCTGATCCGGAAGGGTATGTAGAATTGTAGAGACCTGGTCCCATAGGGCATACTGGTACCTGCCCATGCACGCCGAATAGTTGGCTATTTTTACGCCAAGGGAGCCCGTCGAATAAAGCCGTCGGCCCATAGCATCCAGCTTCCGACCCTCCTTATTGGGGGGGGGTGGAGTGCGTCTTCTTAGCTTTTGACGAGGAAGACACAACCACAGAATTAGGCCTCGGATGGGTGTAAAAGAACTCTGCTGTGCTCTCTTGGATTCTATACATATGATCCAGACGTCGTGAAGACACTGGGGCAGAGGCCGGCTTGTCCCAGGAGGACTTCGCTGTCTGCAGCATGACATTTGTGAGCGGGAGTGCCACCGCCGTTGACGTGTCCCTCTGGACAATGTCGAAAACACTGTCTGTGACCACCGGTTGCGGCTGTACCGTGGTGAGGGACAAAGACTGCGCCATTCGTCTGACCAAATCCCCGTAAGATTTTAAGTCCTCTGATGGGGAAATGGGGTGCTCGTCCGAAGTTTTGTCCGGCGGGAAAGGCACCTCAGGGGAGGAATCTTCCATCTCCTCCGGGGACGATTCTCGGTGGGACCGTGGGGATGCCGAGTCCGAAGGCTCCGAAGGGTTTCGCACCGGTGGCGACACTGGTGCCGCCGGTTTGGTAACGAGCTCAGGAGCAAGCTTGGGGCGTTGTTCGACCTCGGGTGATTTCGGTACCGAGACCGGTGCCGATGCCGTTGCCGATCGCTTCGGGGTATGGTAGGACGTCCGAGAGCGATACGATGTTTCCGACCTCTGGTCCCACTCCGGTTGTTTGAGGGGGATCCATGGGAAGGGTGGCGGCATGGAGTACGCTCCATACAGGTACTGCCATTGGCGCTGGTCCCAAGGCACATGAGTCACAGGTCGATCTTGAGTGTCCTCACGGTGTGGAGAACGAATGTCGAGGGGTCGATCCCGACCGGTGTCCCATCGATCCCGCAGTGGGCTTCGGGGGCGAGGGGTCCTTGGGCCTGGTGTGAGACGGCCTGTCGGACTTTTGTCGGGTTTGAGAGGTTGCGCCGATTCGATCTCGGAATCCGAGTCCGATATGACGAGCTGGGTAGACATTGACGAGATCTGGGGGCTTTGCCGACGCACCGGCGACGCGAAGAGCTTCAGCGGAGGGACGAGCCGTGTCGGTGCCGGGGGCGATTCCGGAGAAATCTGCAGTGGAGGCTTAGAATGTTTGGCCTTATCGGCCTTCTTAGCCTTCTTAGTCTTTTCCGTGTGCTCTCCAGCATCATCCTTGAGCCGTTTGGCAGGCACAGAGGGATCCGCTGCGGAAGCCGAGCCCGAGCGCTTTGGTGGGCGATCGGCGTCGGTTGGAGCTCGATCGGCGTCGACACGCTCCACACCCCCGAAAAAAACAATCCTAACTATTCTAACTAACTACACTATACTAACACTAACTACACTAATATCTACAGCTATTGAAAAAATCAGAACGAAGTTCACCGACCGTAGCCTATGGATCGACTGATCAGCGCGGCGGTCAGAAGAGAACTGGCGGGATGTCCGCTCCCCGTCCCGGTGGGTATGCGCAGTGGGGCGTCTGGGCATGCGCGCTGGGACGGAGGCACGGAAATCCGCAGCTTTGAAGTTTACCCATCGTGATCGGCGCAGGCGCCTTCTCCCATCGGTGTGATGCACAGAGACCACGAAGAAGATTCATGTATATTGCCCTTTGTCCCTTTCAGGAACAGTGAATATAAATGTGACAACACTGGAACATTACACATCTCCCAATCACACTGCATAAGTAAACATTAATTCCTGCCCAGTAATCTCTTAAGAAAAGAAGTTGTCGACAAATAAAGAGGGCTGGTGAAATTCAAACGCTGAACACGAAGAAACCATTTTCTTTAAATAAGAGAAATATTTTGAGGGCGATAGTTAACAGTGTGCAATAATGAATAAGTTAACATTGTGCAGTAACGAACAGGCTTACTTTGAAGTTCTTCTCTTTTTCAAACTGTTCCTCAAATTGCCTGATTTTTTTCTGCAACTTTTTCACTAGCTGATAAGGAGTCTTGTCTTCTCTTCTGTCATCCTTAGAGCTACTAAATGATGCTCGTCGAGTTCTAAATTGTAGAAGGGGTAAAAACACTTAGAGATATGTATTGTTAAAAAAGAAACAAGCCTACATTTACACTGCAAAACCCATGGAACAAACATAATGAAATTCTCACCCGTTAAACTTCACCTCTCATACAACATTGTCTCTAATCCTCACTATAAAGTTGTGTTTTGTTCAGATGAGAACGTGGGAGGTGAAAAAGCAGGTTGTCAAGTATCTGAATTACTGATAAGAGCCACTGAGAGTTGCCACAAAGTGAAAGATTTCTTTCAAAAGTTATAAACCATAACACCTAAAAAACTATAATAATAATAATAATAAATTTATTCTTATATCCCGCCCTCCCCCGCCAAAGGCGGGCTCAGGGTGGCTCACAGGCATGGAATTCCATGGTTCAATAAAACAATACAGTACAACAACAATTTTAAATAATCAATTACATAATAAATTAGTTAAAATAGATAAAATAGGTGCTAAATTACTATGAGTCATAATATCCACAAGATGGCTGGGTGGCTACACATCAGTTTAGCCAGGTTCTGTTTCAAAGGCAAGCTGAAAAAGAAATGTTTTGCAAGCCCTGCGGAATTGATTCAGGTCCCGCAGGGCTCGTACCATCTCTGGAAGATGATTCCACCATCGAGGGGCCATTGCTGAGAAGGCTTGCTCCCTGGTTGTCTTCAATCTAGCCTCTCTTGGCCCAGGGATTGTTAAAAGATTTTGAGAGCTGGATCTCAGTGCTCTCTGGGGAACATATGGGGAGAGGCGGTCCCTTAGGTAGGCAGGTCCTCGGCCATATAGGGCTTTAAAGGTAATGACCAGCACTTTATAGCGAACACGGTACACAACCGGCAGCCAATGCAGATCCCGCAGCCCAGGCCGCACATGTTCCCACCGTGATAGTCCCAATAGCAGCCTGGCCGCCGCGTTCTGGACTACCTGAAGTTTCCATGTTCGGTATAAGGGCAGCCCCATGTAGAGGGCATTGCAGTAGTCTAGTCTCGAGGTGACCGTTGCGTGGATCACAGTTGCTAGGTCGCTGCGCTCCAAGAAGGGAGCCAACTGCCTCGCCCTCTTGAGATGAAAGAAGGCGGATCTAGCAGTGGCAGCTATCTGGGCCTCCATTGATAAGGAGGATTCCAGTAGCACTCCCAGGCTCTTGACTTTGCGCACTGGTATCAGTGACGCACCGTCAAAAGCCGGCAGTGTAATCTCCCCTCCCGGTCCGCCGCGGCCCACGCAAAGGACCTCAGTCTTCGCTGGATTCAACTTCAGCCCTCTCAGCCTGAGCCAGTCAGCCACGGCTTGCAACTCCCGGTCCAGGTTTATAGGGACATCGCCAGCCCGGCCGTCCATCAATAGATAGAGCTGGGTGTCATCTGCATACTGATGACAACCCAGCCCATACCTCCGTACAATCTGGGCAAGGGGGCGCATGAAGATGTTAAACAACATAGGGGAGAGAACTGCTCCCTGAGGTACCCCACAATGAAGTGGGTGTCTCTGAGACAGCTCCCCCCCCAATTGCCACCCTTTGTCCCCGACCTTCCAGGAAGGAGGAGAGCCATTGTAAGGCTAGCCCCCGAATTCCTGTGTCGGCGAGGCGGCGGGTCAGCAGCCGATGGTCGACCATATCGAACGCAGCCGATAGGTCTAGCAGCAGCAATACTGCCGAGCCGCCTCGATCCAGTTGTCGTCGGAGGTCATCCATGAGGGCGACCAAGACTGTCTCCGTCCCATGGCCCGGGCGAAAGCCGGACTGGCATGGGTCTAAGGTGGAAGCGTCCTCCAAAAAGTCCTGTAACTGCAACGCCGCAGCCCTCTCAATAATTTTGCCCAAAAAGGGCAAATTTGAGACCGGTTGATAGTGTGCCAATTCGGCCGGGTCTGATGAAGCTTTTTTCAGGAGAGGGCGGACCAGTGCCTCTTTCAGGGGTGTTGGAAAAGCACCCTCTGAAAGGGATCGATTTATTCAACCATTACAAGCCCTTCACTATAAGAAAATCTCAACTGTGTCTCACTACCATTTGAAAAGGTACCTGATTGGTAAAAGCAACTAAACAAAATGAGGCATTCTTTCTCTTTGACACGTTCCTTTTTTAAAAACACAAGCACTGTATATAATGCAGTGACAAAATAACGATGATGACGATGATGAAAACAACAATGACCATAGTTCACTGGACTTCTTTAATCACCCCATCGTGGCCTAGGCCAGGTTCTTGGTAATATACAGCAGATAAAACAATATAAAATTTAAAATTTGAATTAAAACATTTCAGCAAATTAAACTGATAAAATTCTAAAAATCCTTGATGGCATCTCACTAATTAAGTTCTCCTTCTGGACTATCAGAGCATACAAGGGGTGAGGAGAGGAGGAAAAAAACTTCTGAAGGGAGGTGGACAAAAGAGGAAGGAAAAGTGCCAGCCACTGCTGTGCTCCATCAAAAGCCTAGCAGAACATCTCTGCCTTGCAGACCTTGTGGAATTGCATAACGTCCCACAGGACCCAGATGTCCTCTTGCAGAGAAAAAGTCCTAGTCATAGATGAGGACAGCCAGGCCTCTTTAGGGCCAGGGATCACCAGAAGTTTAGTACTCAAAGAGCGTAATACTCAGTCAGGGATATAACAGAGGAAACAGTCCCGCATATAGGTTGGTCCCAGACCACTCAAAGCCTTAAAGGTCAAAACGAAAACCTTGCATCTAACTTATTACTCAACCAGAAACCAGCATAGCTGGTGCAGTACAGATTGTATGTGTGTCATCCATAGTATTCCCAACAGGACTTGCACCACTGCATTCTGGACCCGTTGGAAGTTTCCAGGTGAGCCTCAAGGGTAGGCAAGTGCAGAGTGAGTTACAGTAGTCGCGTCTAGAGGTGACCACCGCATGGATTACAATGGCCAGGAAAGAACAGGCAGGATGGGAGCTAATTGTCGAGCTTGGCGTAGGTGGAAAAGTGCCGCCCTGGCAATATACATGGGCCTTCCTTGAAAGAAAGGCAGAACTGACCACATTGAACCTAAGGAAGTGGCTGCTGGTGGGTTTTTGATCAGCCTGGAAGGTGGGGAATCAGAGACTCTACAGGCTGTCCCTCAAAGTTTAAGTTTAGAAGCCCTATCTCCGCAGGCTTTGGGGGTAAACTTCTGACAAGCTTTGCAGGTGGACACATTGTGTTCCTTCCCCAAGCAAAAAAGACTAATGTTGTGCTCATCAGTTTGAGTCATTCTGGCTGCACACTGAGTCCACTTCTTGAATAAAGCCTTCTGAGCCACTGAGTAGTCCAGAAAGGACCCAGAACACCAGCAGGAGAACAGTTTCTCACCAACACACAGAAGAAAAGAGACTCCAAAGAAACCAACCTATCCCTTTTGCAGCAAAAAAAAGAACTGACGATAGGGGGCATTGTGGGAGTGTGTGGTCCCTGGGCAGGATAAAGCTCCACTCCAGTGTGCTTCACCCCCTAGAGGCTCTTAGCTAGAAAAACCTTCTGGTAGGCAAGTCTACTCATGCGCAGTCCCCATCGAGCTTCTGTGCAGTCCCACATGCAGCTTTGATTTACAAATAAAGAAGAGATGAGGAATAACCTGAAGACAGAAAAGTTAGCAGAAAACTATGTTCACTACCCACCTAACAAATGAAAGTGCTTTAGATGAATCTATTTTTTCTGGATCATGTAAAAAACGCTGGCTTTGCCCAAAATCCAAACTCCGATGTGACAATACTGGATGATTGTCCTCTTCCAAAGGATGATTCATTCTTCCAGCTTGTGGAGAAAGCTGAGCTTCTCCAGATTCACTGTCTTCCTGCCAAGATTTAAAAGCAGGAAATGGCTCTACAAAAGACAGAAAAAACAGAAAACAAATGGAACTGGGCTATTAACAGTTCATTAATACAAGCAAGTGTCCACTCAATGCTTAGTCAAGTGCTACATGTATAGTGTATACACAAGATGAACAGTGAAG